>NW_027423019.1:0-517500 GCF_048934315.1 Petromyzon marinus
CCCGGGGACCGGCCCGGGGAACCGGCCCGGGGACCGGCCCGGGGGACGGCCCGGGGGACGGCCCGGGGGACGGCCCGGGGGACGGCCCGGGGGACGGCCCGGGGGACGGCCCGGGGGACGGCCCGGGGGACGGCCCGGGGGACGGCCCGGGGGACGGCCCGGGGGACGGCCCGGGGGACGGCCCGGGGGACGGCCGGGGGACGGCCCGGGGGACGGCCCGGGGGACGGCCCGGGGGACGGCCCGGGGACGGCCCGGGGGACGGCCCGGGGGACCGGGCCCGGGGGACGGCCCGGGGGACGGCCCGGGGGACGGCCCGGGGGACGGCCCGGGGGACGGCCGGGGGACGGCCCGGGGGACGGCCCGGGGGACGGCCCGGGGGACGGCCCGGGGGACGGCCCGGGGACGGCCCGGGGGACGGCCCGGGGGACGGCCCGGGGGACGGCCCGGGGGACGGCCCGGGGGACGGCCCGGGGGACGGCCCGGGGGACGGCCCGGGGGACGGCCCGGGGGACGGCCCGGGGGACGGCCCGGGGACGGCCCGGGGACGGCCCGGGGGACGGCCCGGGGACGCCGGCCCGGGGGACGGCCCGGGGGACGGCCCGGGGGACGGCCCGGGGGACGGCCCGGGGGACGGCCCGGGGGACGGCCCGGGGGGACGGCCCGGGGGACGGCCCGGGGGACGGCCCGGGGGACGGCCCGGGGGACGGCCCGGGGGACGGCCCGGGGGACGGCCCGGGGGACGGCCCGGGGGACGGCCCGGGGGACGGCCCGGGGGACGGCCCGGGGGACGGCCCGGGGGACGGCCCGGGGGACGGCCCGGGGGACGGCCCGGGGGACGGCCCGGGGGACGGCCCGGGGGACGGCCCGGGGGACGGCCCGGGGGACGGCCCGGGGGACGGCCCGGGGGACGGCCCGGGGGACGGCCCGGGGGACGGCCCGGGGGACGGCCCGGGGGACGGCCCGGGGACGGCCCGGGGGACCGGCCCGGGGGACCGGCCCGGGGGACGGCCCGGGGGACGGCCCGGGGGACGGCCCGGGGACGGCCCGGGGGACGGCCCGGGGACGGCCCGGGGGACGGCCCGGGGACGGCCCGGGGACGGCCCGGGGACGGCCCGGGGGACGGCCCGGGGACGGCCCGGGGGACGGCCCGGGGACGGCCCGGGGGACGGCCCGGGGGACGGCCCGGGGGACGGCCCGGGGGACGGCCCGGGGGACGGCCCGGGGGACGGCCCGGGGGACGGCCCGGGGGACGGCCGGGGGACGGCCCGGGGGACGGCCCGGGGACGGCCCGGGGGACGGCCCGGGGACGGCCCGGGGGACGGCCCGGGGGACGGCCCGGGGACGGCCCGGGGGACGGCCCGGGGGACGGCCCGGGGGACGGCCCGGGGGACGGCCCGGGGGACGGCCCGGGGGACGGCCCGGGGGACGGCCCGGGGGACGGCCCGGGGACGGCCCGGGGGACGGCCCGGGGGACGGCCCGGGGGACGGCCCGGGGGACGGCCCGGGGGACGGCCCGGGGGACGGCCCGGGGGACGGCCCGGGGGACGGCCCGGGGGACGGCCCGGGGGACGGCCCGGGGGACGGCCCGGGGGACGGCCCGGGGGACGGCCCGGGGGACGGCCCGGGGGACGGCCCGGGGGACGGCCCGGGGGACGGCCCGGGGGACGGCCCGGGGGACGGCCCGGGGGACGGCCCGGGGGACGGCCCGGGGGACGGCCCGGGGGACGGCCCGGGGGACGGCCCGGGGGACGGCCCGGGGGACGGCCCGGGGGACGGCCGGGGGACGGCCCGGGGGACGGCCCGGGGGACGGCCCGGGGGACGGCCCGGGGGACGGCCCGGGGGACGGCCCGGGGGACGGCCCGGGGGACGGCCCGGGGGACGGCCCGGGGGACGGCCCGGGGGACGGCCCGGGGGACGGCCCGGGGGACGGCCCGGGGGACGGCCCGGGGGACGGCCCGGGGGACGGCCCGGGGGACGGCCCGGGGGACGGCCCGGGGGACGGCCCGGGGGACGGCCCGGGGGACGGCCCGGGGGACGGCCCGGGGGACGGCCCGGGGGACGGCCCGGGGGACGGCCCGGGGACGGCCCGGGGGACGGCCCGGGGACGGCCCGGGGGACGGCCCGGGGGACGGCCCGGGGACGGCCCGGGGGACGGCCCGGGGGACGGCCCGGGGGACGGCCCGGGGGACGGCCCGGGGGACGGCCCGGGGGACGGCCCGGGGGACGGCCCGGGGACGGCCCGGGGGACGGCCCGGGGGACGGCCCGGGGGACGGCCCGGGGGACGGCCCGGGGGACGGCCCGGGGGACGGCCCGGGGGACGGCCCGGGGACGGCCCGGGGACGGCCCGGGGGACGGCCCGGGGGACGGCCCGGGGGACGGCCCGGGGGACGGCCCGGGGGACGGCCCGGGGGACGGCCCGGGGGACGGCCCGGGGGACGGCCCGGGGGACGGCCCGGGGGACGGCCCGGGGGACGGCCCGGGGGACGGCCCGGGGGACGGCCCGGGGGACGGCCCGGGGGACGGCCCGGGGGACGGCCCGGGGGACGGCCCGGGGACGGCCCGGGGGACGGCCCGGGGGACGGCCCGGGGGACGGCCCGGGGGACGGCCCGGGGGACGGCCCGGGGGACGGCCCGGGGGACGGCCCGGGGGACGGCCCGGGGACGGCCCGGGGGACGGCCCGGGGGACGGCCCGGGGGACGGCCCGGGGGACGGCCCGGGGGACGGCCCGGGGGACGGCCCGGGGGACGGCCCGGGGGACGGCCCGGGGGACGGCCCGGGGGACGGCCCGGGGGACGGCCCGGGGGACGGCCCGGGGACGGCCCGGGGGACGGCCCGGGGACGGCCCGGGGGACGGCCCGGGGACGGCCCGGGGGACGGCCCGGGGACGGCCCGGGGACGGCCCGGGGACGGCCCGGGGGACGGCCCGGGGGGACGGCCCGGGGGACGGCCCGGGGGACGGCCCGGGGGACGGCCCGGGGGACGGCCCGGGGGACGGCCCGGGGGACGGCCCGGGGGACGGCCCGGGGGACGGCCCGGGGGACGGCCCGGGGACGGCCCGGGGGACGGCCCGGGGGACGGCCCGGGGGACGGCCCGGGGGACGGCCCGGGGGACGGCCCGGGGACGGCCCGGGGGACGGCCCGGGGGACGGCCCGGGGGACGGCCCGGGGGACGGCCCGGGGGACGGCCCGGGGGACGGCCCGGGGGACGGCCCGGGGGACGGCCCGGGGACGGCCCGGGGGACGGCCCGGGGGACGGCCCGGGGACGGCCCGGGGACGGCCCGGGGACGGCCCGGGGACGGCCCGGGGACGGCCCGGGGGACGGCCCGGGGGACGGCCCGGGGGACGGCCCGGGGACGGCCCGGGGGACGGCCCGGGGGACGGCCCGGGGGACGGCCCGGGGGACGGCCCGGGGACCGGCCCGGGGACCGGCCCGGGGACCCCGGGGACCGGCCCGGGGACCGGCCCGGGGGACGGCCCGGGGACCGGCCCGGGGGACGGCCCGGGGACCGGCCCGGGGGACGGCCCGGGGGACGGCCCGGGGACGGCCCGGGGACGGCCCGGGGACGGCCCGGGGGACCGGCCCGGGGGACGGCCCGGGGGACGGCCCGGGGGACGGCCCGGGGACGGCCCGGGGGACGGCCCGGGGGACGGCCCGGGGACCGGCCCGGGGGACGGCCCGGGGACGGCCCGGGGGACCGGCCCGGGGGACGGCCCGGGGACGGCCCGGGGGACGGCCCGGGGGACGGCCCGGGGGACGGCCCGGGGGACGGCCCGGGGGACGGCCCGGGGGACGGCCCGGGGGACGGCCCGGGGGACGGCCCGGGGGACGGCCCGGGGGACGGCCCGGGGGACGGCCCGGGGGACGGCCCGGGGGACGGCCCGGGGGACCGGCCCGGGGGACGGCCCGGGGACCGGCCCGGGGACGGCCCGGGGACGGCCCGGGGGACGGCCCGGGGGACGGCCCGGGGGACGGCCCGGGGACGGCCCGGGGACCGGCCCGGGGACGGCCCGGGGACGCCCGGGGACGGCCCGGGGACGGCCCGGGGACCGGCCCGGGGACCGGCCCGGGGACCGGCCCGGGGACGGCCCGGGGACGGCCCGGGGGACGGCCCGGGGACGGCCCGGGGGACGGCCCGGGGGACGGCCCGGGGGACGGCCCGGGGGACGGCCCGGGGGACGGCCCGGGGACGGCCCGGGGGACGGCCCGGGGGACGGCCCGGGGGACGGCCCGGGGACGGCCCGGGGGACGGCCCCGGGGACGGCCCGGGGGACGGCCCGGGGGACGGCCCGGGGGACGGCCCGGGGGACGGCCCGGGGGACGGCCCGGGGACGGCCCGGGGGACGGCCCGGGGGACGGCCCGGGGGACGGCCCGGGGGACGGCCCGGGGGACGGCCCGGGGGACGGCCCGGGGGACGGCCCGGGGGACGGCCCGGGGGACGGCCCGGGGGACGGCCCGGGGGACGGCCCGGGGGACGGCCCGGGGGACGGCCCGGGGGACGGCCCGGGGGACGGCCCGGGGGACGGCCCGGGGGACGGGCCCGGGGGACGGCCCGGGGACGGCCCGGGGGACGGCCCGGGGGACGGCCCGGGGGACGGCCCGGGGGACGGCCCGGGGGACGGCCCGGGGGACGGCCCGGGGGACGGCCCGGGGGACGGCCCGGGGGACGGCCCGGGGGACGGCCCGGGGGACGGCCCGGGGGGACGGCCCGGGGGACGGCCCGGGGGACGGCCCGGGGGACGGCCCGGGGGACGGCCCGGGGGACGGCCCGGGGGACGGCCCGGGGGACGGCCCGGGGGACGGCCCGGGGGACGGCCCGGGGGACGGCCCGGGGGACGGCCCGGGGGACGGCCCGGGGGACGGCCCGGGGGACGGCCCGGGGGACGGCCCGGGGGACGGCCCGGGGGACGGCCCGGGGGACGGCCCGGGGGACGGCCCGGGGACGGCCCGGGGGACGGCCCGGGGGACGGCCCGGGGGACGGCCCGGGGGACGGCCCGGGGGACGGCCCGGGGACGGCCCGGGGGACGGCCCGGGGGACGGCCCGGGGGACGGCCCGGGGACGGCCCGGGGGACGGCCCGGGGGACGGCCCGGGGGACGGCCCGGGGGACGGCCCGGGGGACGGCCGGGGGACGGCCCGGGGGACGGCCCGGGGGACGGCCCGGGGGACGGCCCGGGGGACGGCCCGGGGGACGGCCCGGGGGACGGCCCGGGGGACGGCCCGGGGGACGGCCCGGGGGACGGCCCGGGGGACGGCCCGGGGACGGCCCGGGGACGGCCCGGGGACCGGCCCGGGGACCGGCCCGGGACGGCCCGGGGACGGCCCGGGGACGGCCCGGGGGACGGCCCGGGGGACGGCCCGGGGGACGGCCCGGGGACGGCCCGGGGGACGGCCCGGGGGGCCCGGGGACCGGCCCGGGGGACGGCCCGGGGGACGGCCCGGGGACCGGCCCGGGGACGGCCCGGGGGACGGCCCGGGGGACCGGCCCGGGGACCGGCCCGGGGACCCGCCGGGGGCGGGACGGCGCCGGGGACGGCCCGGGGACGGCCCGGGGACCGGCCCGGGGAGCCCGGGGACGGCCCGGGGGACGGCCCGGGGGACGGCCCGGGGGACGGCCCGGGGGACGGCCCGGGGACGGCCCGGGGACGGCCCGGGGGACGGCCCGGGGACGGCCCGGGGGACGGCCCGGGGGACGGCCCGGGGGACGGCCCGGGGGACGGCCCGGGGGACGGCCCGGGGGACGGCCCGGGGGACGGCCCGGGGGACGGCCCGGGGGACGGCCGGGGGACGGCCCGGGGCCCCGGGGACGGCCCGGGGGACGGCCCGGGGACGGCCCGGGGGACGGCCCGGGGACGGCCCGGGGACCGGCCCCGGGGGACGGCCCGGGGACGGCCCGGGGGACGGCCCCGGGGGACGGCCCGGGGGACGGCCCGGGGACCGGCCCGGGGACGGCCCGGGGGACCGGCCCGGGGACGGCCCGGGGACCGGCCCGGGGACCGGCCCGGGGACCGGCCCGGGGACCGGCCCGGGGACGGCCCGGGACCGGCCCGGGGACCGGCCCGGGGACGGCCCGGGGACGGCCCGGGGACCGGCCCGGGGACGGCCCGGGGACGGCCCGGGGACGGCCCGGGGACGGCCCGGGGACGGCCCGGGGGACGGCCCGGGGACGGCCCGGGGACGGCCCGGGGGACGGCCCGGGGGACGGCCCGGGGGACGGCCCGGGGGACGGCCCGGGGGACGGCCCGGGGGACGGCCCGGGGGACGGCCCGGGGGACGGCCCGGGGGACGGCCCGGGGGACGGCCCGGGGGACGGCCCGGGGGACGGCCCGGGGGACGGCCCGGGGGACGGCCCGGGGGACGGCCCGGGGGACGGCCCGGGGGACGGCCCGGGGACGGCCCGGGGACGGCCCGGGGGACGGCCCGGGGGACGGCCCGGGACGGCCCGGGGGACGGCCCGGGGGACGGCCCGGGGGACGGCCCGGGGGACGGCCCGGGGACGGCCCGGGGGACGGCCCGGGGACGGCCCGGGGACGGCCCGGGGGACGGCCCGGGGGACGGCCCGGGGACGGCCCGGGGACGGCCCGGGGACGGCCCCGGGGACCGGCCCGGGGGACGGCCCGGGGGACGGCCCGGGGGACGGCCCGGGGGACGGCCCGGGGGACGGCCCGGGGGACGGCCCGGGGGACGGCCCGGGGACCGGCCGGGACCGGCCCGGGGACCGGCCCGGGGACGGCCCGGGGACCGGCCCGGGGACCGGCCCGGGGACCGGCCCGGGGACCGGCCCGGGGACCGGCCCGGGGACCGGCCCGGGGGACGGCCCGGGGGACGGCCCGGGGGACGGCCCGGGGGACGGCCCGGGGACGGCCCGGGGGACCGGCCCGGGGGACGGCCCGGGGGACGGCCCGGGGGACGGCCCGGGGACGGCCCCGGGGACCGGCCCGGGGGACCGGCCCGGGGGACGGCCCGGGGACGGCCCGGGGGACCGGCCCGGGGGACGGCCCGGGGACGGCCCGGGGGACGGCCCGGGGGACGGCCCGGGGGACGGCCCGGGGGACGGCCCGGGGACGGCCCGGGGGACGGCCCGGGGGACGGCCCGGGGGACGGCCCGGGGGACGGCCCGGGGGACGGCCCGGGGGACGGCCCGGGGGACGGCCCGGGGGACGGCCCGGGGGACGGCCCGGGGACGGCCCGGGGGACGGCCCGGGGGACGGCCCGGGGGACGGCCCGGGGGACGGCCCGGGGGACGGCCCGGGGGACGGCCCGGGGCCGGGGACGGCCCGGGGGACGGCCCGGGGACGGCCCGGGGGACGGCCCGGGGGACGGCCCGGGGGACGGCCCGGGGGACGGCCCGGGGGACGGCCCGGGGGACGGCCCGGGGGACGGCCCGGGGGACGGCCCGGGGGACGGCCCGGGGGACGGCCCGGGGGACGGCCCGGGGGACGGCCCGGGGGACGGCCCGGGGGACGGCCCGGGGGACGGCCCGGGGGACGGCCCGGGGGACGGCCCGGGGGACGGCCCGGGGGACGGCCCGGGGGACGGCCCGGGGGACGGCCCGGGGGACGGCCCGGGGGACGGCCCGGGGGACGGCCCGGGGGACGGCCCGGGGGACGGCCCGGGGGACGGCCCGGGGGACGGCCCGGGGGACGGCCCGGGGACGGCCCGGGGGACGGCCCGGGGGACGGCCCGGGGGACGGCCCGGGGGACGGCCCGGGGGACGGCCCGGGGGACGGCCCGGGGGACGGCCCGGGGGACGGCCGGGGGGGACGGCCCGGGGGACGGCCCGGGGACGGCCCGGGGGACGGCCCGGGGGACGGCCCGGGGGACGGCCCGGGGGACGGCCCGGGGGACGGCCCGGGGGACGGCCCGGGGGACGGCCCGGGGGACGGCCCGGGGGACGGCCCGGGGGACGGCCCGGGGACCGGCCCGGGGGACGGCCCGGGGGACGGCCCGGGGACGGCCCGGGGACGGCCCGGGGGACGGCCGGGGGACGGCCCGGGGACGGCCGGGGGACGGCCCGGGGGACGGCCCGGGGGACGGCCCGGGGGACGGCCCGGGGGACCGGCCCGGGGGACGGCCCGGGGACGGCCCGGGGGACGGCCCGGGGGACGGCCCGGGGACGGCCCGGGGGACGGCCCGGGGGACGGCCCGGGGACCGGCCCGGGGGACCGGCCCGGGGACCGGCCCGGGGGACGGCCCGGGGACGCCCGGGGGACCGGCCCGGGGGACGGCCCGGGGGACGGCCCGGGGACCGGCCCGGGGACCGGCCCGGGGGACGGCCCGGGGGACGGCCCGGGGACCGGCCCGGGGACGGCCCGGGGACCGGCCCGGGGACCGGCCCGGGGACCGGCCCGGGGACGGCCCGGGGGACGGCCCGGGACGGCCCGGGGGACGGCCCGGGGACCGGCCCGGGGACGGCCCGGGGGACGGCCCGGGGGACGGCCCGGGGGGACGGCCCGGGGGACGGCCCGGGGACGCCCGGGGGACGGGCCCGGGGGACGGCCCGGGGGACGGCCCGGGGGACGGCCCGGGGGACGGCCCGGGGGACGGGCCCGGGGGACGGCCCGGGGGACGGCCCGGGGGACGGCCCGGGGGACGGCCCGGGGGACGGCCCGGGGGACGGCCCGGGGGACGGCCCGGGGGACGGCCCGGGGGACGGCCCGGGGGACGGCCCGGGGGACGGCCCGGGGGACGGCCCGGGGGACGGCCCGGGGGACGGCCCGGGGGACGGCCCGGGGACGGCCCGGGGGACGGCCCGGGGGACGGCCCGGGGGACGGCCCGGGGGACGGCCCGGGGGACGGCCCGGGGGACGGCCCGGGGGACGGCCCGGGGGACGGCCCGGGGGACGGCCCGGGGGACGGCCCGGGGGACGGCCCGGGGGACGGCCCGGGGGACGGCCCGGGGGACGGCCCGGGGGACGGCCCGGGGGACGGCCCGGGGGACGGCCCGGGGGACGGCCCGGGGGACGGCCCGGGGGACGGCCCGGGGGACGGCCCGGGGGACGGCCCGGGGGACGGCCCGGGGGACGGCCCGGGGGACGGCCCGGGGGACGGCCCGGGGGACGGCCCGGGGGGACGGCCCGGGGGACGGCCCGGGGGACGGCCCGGGGGACGGCCCGGGGGACGGCCCGGGGGACGGCCCGGGGGACGGCCCGGGGGACGGCCCGGGGGACGGCCCGGGGGACGGCCCGGGGACGGCCCGGGGGACGGCCCGGGGGACGGCCCGGGGGACGGCCCGGGGGACGGCCCGGGGGACGGCCCCGGGGGACGGCCCGGGGGACGGCCCGGGGGACGGCCCGGGGGACGGCCCGGGGGACGGCCCGGGGGACGGCCCGGGGGACGGCCCGGGGGACGGCCCGGGGGACGGGCCCGGGGGACGGCCCGGGGGACGGCCCGGGGGACGGCCCGGGGGACGGCCCGGGGGACGGCCCGGGGGACGGCCCGGGGGACGGCCCGGGGGACGGCCCGGGGGACGGCCCGGGGGACGGCCCGGGGGACGGCCCGGGGGACGGCCCGGGGGACGGCCCGGGGGACGGCCCGGGGGACGGCCCGGGGGACGGCCCGGGGGACGGCCCGGGGGACGGCCCGGGGGACGGCCCGGGGACGGCCCGGGGGACGGCCCGGGGGACGGCCCGGGGGACGGCCCGGGGACGGCCCGGGGGACGGCCCGGGGGACGGCCCGGGGGACGGCCCGGGGGACGGCCCGGGGGACGGCCCGGGGGACGGCCCGGGGGACGGCCCGGGGACCGGCCCGGGGACCGGCCCGGGGACCGGCCCGGGGACCGGCCCGGGGGACGGCCCGGGGGACGGCCCGGGGGACGGCCCGGGGACCGGCCCGGGGACCGGCCCGGGGGACGGCCCGGGGGACGGCCCGGGGACCGGCCCGGGGACCGGCCCGGGGGACCGGCCCGGGGACCGGCCCGGGGACCGGCCCGGGGACCGGCCGGGGACCGGCCCGGGGGACCGGCCCGGGGACCGGCCCGGGGACCGGCCCGGGGACCGGCCCGGGGGACCGGCCCGGGGGACGGCCCGGGGGACGGCCCGGGAGACGGCCCGGGGACGGCCCGGGGGACGGCCCGGGGGACGGCCCGGGGGACGGCCCGGGGGACGGCCCGGGGGACGGCCCGGGGGACGGCCCGGGGGACGGCCCGGGGGACGGCCCGGGGGACGGCCCGGGGGACGGCCCGGGGGACGGCCCGGGGGACGGCCCGGGGGACGGCCCGGGGGACGGCCCGGGGGACGGCCCGGGGGACGGCCCGGGGGACGGCCCGGGGGACGGCCCGGGGGACGGCCCGGGGGACGGCCCGGGGGACGGCCCGGGGGACGGCCCGGGGGACGGCCCGGGGGACGGCCCGGGGGACGGCCCGGGGGACGGCCCGGGGGACGGCCCGGGGGACGGCCCGGGGGACGGCCCGGGGGACGGCCCGGGGGACGGCCCGGGGGACGGCCCGGGGGACGGCCCGGGGGACGGCCCGGGGGACGGCCCGGGGGACGGCCCGGGGGACGGCCCGGGGGACGGCCCGGGGGACGGCCCGGGGGACGGCCCGGGGGACGGCCCGGGGGACGGCCCGGGGGACGGCCCGGGGGACGGCCCGGGGGACGGCCCGGGGGACGGCCCGGGGGACGGCCCGGGGGACGGCCCGGGGGACGGCCCGGGGGACGGCCCGGGGGACGGCCCGGGGGACGGCCCGGGGGACGGCCCGGGGGACGGCCCGGGGGACGGCCCGGGGGACGGCCCGGGGGACGGCCCGGGGGACGGCCCGGGGGACGGCCCGGGGGACGGCCCGGGGGACGGCCCGGGGGACGGCCCGGGGGACGGCCCGGGGGACGGCCCGGGGGACGGCCCGGGGGACGGCCCGGGGGACGGCCCGGGGGACGGCCCGGGGGACGGCCCGGGGGACGGCCCGGGGGACGGCCCGGGGGACGGCCCGGGGGACGGCCCGGGGGACGGCCCGGGGGACGGCCCGGGGGACGGCCCGGGGGACGGCCCGGGGGACGGCCCGGGGGACGGCCCGGGGGACGGCCCGGGGGACGGCCCGGGGGACGGCCCGGGGGACGGCCCGGGGGACGGCCCGGGGGACGGCCCGGGGGACGGCCCGGGGGACGGCCCGGGGGACGGCCCGGGGGACGGCCCGGGGGACGGCCCGGGGGACGGCCCGGGGGACGGCCCGGGGGACGGCCCGGGGGACGGCCCGGGGGACGGCCCGGGGGACGGCCCGGGGGACGGCCCGGGGGACGGCCCGGGGGACGGCCCGGGGGACGGCCCGGGGGACGGCCCGGGGGACGGCCCGGGGGACGGCCCGGGGGACGGCCCGGGGGACGGCCCGGGGGACGGCCCGGGGGACGGCCCGGGGGACGGCCCGGGGGACGGCCCGGGGGACGGCCCGGGGGACGGCCCGGGGGACGGCCCGGGGGACGGCCCGGGGGACGGCCCGGGGGACGGCCCGGGGGACGGCCCGGGGGACGGCCGGGGGACGGCCCGGGGGACGGCCCGGGGGACGGCCCGGGGGACGGCCCGGGGGACGGCCCGGGGGACGGCCCGGGGGACGGCCCGGGGGACGGCCCGTGGGACGGCCCGGGGACGGCCCGGCGACGGCCCGGGGACGGCCCGGGGACCGCCCGGGGACCGCCCGGGACCGCCCTGGAACGCCCGGGACCGCCCGAGACCGCCCGGGACTGCCCGGGACCGTCCGGGACCGCCCGGGACGACACGGGACCGCCCGGGACCGCCCAGGACCGCCCGGGTGCGCTAACCACTGCACCACCACTCCCCACTCACACACAGAGGGAGTGGGTGGCCACCACCACCACGCCCGACCGCCGTTGTCTCTCTCCCAGTTCTAGCGATGTTTACAACACCACCACCATCACTCCCCACACACACACACACAGTGCGCTAACCACTGCACCATCATTCCCCACTCACACACACAGTGCGCTAACCACTGCACCACCACTCCCCACTCAGACACACAATGCCCTAACCACTGCTCCACCACTCCCCACTCACATACAGTGCGCTAACCACTGCACCACCACTCCCCCCACACAAATTATTTCGCGACTCAATGCTGCCCTCTTGTGGTAAAAACTAGAATCTCACTCACCAACTCACCCCCTCACTCCACCACCCACCCACTCATCCAGACAAAGCTACCCCAGGTAGCCTCTAGCTGGCTGTGGGGGCAAGTGCTGTTCCACAGACACTGACAAAGCTACCCCAGGTAGCCTTTGGCAGGGCTGTAGGGGCAAGTGCTTTTACATAGACACAGACAAAGCTACCCCAGGTAGCCTCTAGCGCGGCTGTAGAGGCTAGTGCTGTTACACTCAGAGAAAGCTACCCCAGGTAGCCTCTAGCAGGGCTGTAGGGGCAAGTGCTGTTACACAAACACAAAGCTACCCCAGGTAGCCTCTAGCAGGGCTGTAGGGGCAAGTGCTGTTACACAAACACAGACAAAGCTACCTTACGTAGCCTCTCGCAGGGCTGTAGGGGCAAGTGCTCTCACACAGATACAAACAAAGCTAACCCAGATAAATTCTAGCAGGGCTGTCGGGGCAAGTGCTGTCAAAACATACATAGACAAAGCTACCCCAGGTAGCCTCTAGCGGGGCTGTAGGGGCAAGTGCTCTCATACACAGACACAGACAAAGCTACCCCAGGTACCCTCTAGCAATGCAGTAGGAGCAAGTGCTGTTACACAAACAGACAAAGCTACCCCAGGTAGCCTCTAGCAGGGCTATAGGGGCAAGTGTTGTTACACAAACACAGACAAAGCTACCTTAGGTAGCCTCTCGCAGGGCTGTAGGGGCAAGTGCTCTCACACAGATACAAACAAAGCTAACCCAGATAAATTCTAGCAGGGCTGTAGGGGCAAGTGCTGTCAAAACATACATAGACAAACCTACCCCAGGTAGCCTCTAGCTGGTTGTCGGGGCAAATGTTGTCACAGAGACACAGACAAAGCTACCCCAGGTAGACTCTTTCTGGTTGTAGGGGCAAGTGCTGTCACACAGACAAAGTTACGCCCAGGTAGCCTATAGCAGGACTGTAGGGGCAAGTGCTGTGAGCAATAGCGACTATGAAGGCTACCGGCACTGTGGCTACACACACAGAGGGAGTGGGTGGCCAGCACCACCACGCCCGACCGCCTTTGTCTCTCTCCCAGTTCTAGCGATGTTTACAACACCACCACCACCATCACTCCCCACACACACACACAGTGCGCTAACCACTGCACCATCACTCCCCACTCACACACACAGTGCGCTAACCACTGGGCCACCACTCCCCACTCAGACACACAATGCCCTAACCACTGCTCCACCACTCCCCACTCACACAGAGTGCGCTAACCACTGCACCACCACTCCCCACTCACACACAGTGCGCTAACCACTGCACCACCACTCCCCACTCAAACACAGTGCGCTAACCGCTGCACCACCACTCCCCACACGCACACTCAACGTGCGCTAACCACTGCACCAACACTCCCCCCACACAACTTATTTCGCGACTCAATGCTGCCCTCTTGTGGTAAAAAAGTAGAATCTCACTCACCAACTCATCCACTCACCCACCCACCCATTCATCCAGACAAAGCTACCCCACGTAGCCTCTAGCTGGTTGGAGGGGCAAGTGCTGTTCCACAGACACTGACAAAGCTACCCCAGGTAGCCTTTGGCAGGGCTGTAGGGACAAGTGCTGTTACATAGACACAGACAAAGGTACCCCAGATAGCCTCTAGCGGGGCTGTAGGG
The DNA here is from genome assembly GCF_048934315.1 of Petromyzon marinus. Classification (NCBI taxonomy): domain Eukaryota; kingdom Metazoa; phylum Chordata; class Hyperoartia; order Petromyzontiformes; family Petromyzontidae; genus Petromyzon; species Petromyzon marinus. The sequence continues at coordinate 13,763 of NW_027423019.1, forward strand.
GCAAGTGCTCTCACACAGATACAAACAAAGCTAACGCAGATAAATTCTAGCAGGGCTGTCGGGGCAAGTGCTGTCAAAACATACATAGACAAAGCTACCCCAGGTAGCCTCTAGCGGGGCTGTAGGGGAAAGTGCTCTCATACACAGACACAGCCAAAGCTACCCCAGGTACCCTCTAGCAATGCTGTAGGGGCAAGTGCAGTTACACAAACACAGACAAAGCTACCCCAGGTAGCCTCTAGGAGGGCTATAGGGGCAAGTGCTGTTACACAAACACAGACAAAGCTACCTTAGGTAGCCTCTCGCAGGGCTGTAGGGGCAAGTGCTGCCACACAGATACAAAAAAGCTAACCCAGATAAATTCTAGCAGGGCTGTAGGGGCAAGTGCTGTCAAAACATACATAGACAAAGCTACCCCAGGTAGCCTCTAGCTGGTTGTCGGGGCAAATGTTGTCGCAGAGACACAGACAAAGCTACCCCAGGTAGACTCTTTCTGGTTGTAGGGGCAAGTTCTGTCACACAGACAAAGTTACGCCCAGGTAGCCTTTAGCAGGACTGTAGGGGCAAGTGCTGTGAACAATAGCGCCTATGAAGGCTACCGGCAATGTGGCTACACACACAGAGGGAGTTGGTGGCAAGGACCACCACGCCCGACCGCCTTTGTCTCTCTCCCAGTTCTAGCGATGTTTACAACACCACCACCACCATCACTCCCCACACACACACAGTGCGCTAACCACTGCACCATCACTCCCCACTCACACACACAGTGCGCTAACCACTGCACCACCACTCCCCACTCAGACACACAATGCCCTAACCACTGCTCCACCACTCCCCACTCACACACAGTGCGCTAACCACTGCACCACCACTCCCCACTCACACACAGTGCGCTAACCACTGCACCACCACTCCCCACTCACACACAGTGCGCTAACCACTGCACCACCACTCCCCACACACACTCAACGTGCGCTAACCACTGCACCACCACTCCCCACAAACAAATTATTTCGCGACTCAATGCTGCCCTCTTGTGGTACAAAATTAGAATCTCACTCACCAACTCACCCCCTCACTCAACCACCCACCCACTCATCCAGACAAAGCTACCCCAGGTAGCCGCTAGTTGGCTGTGGGGGCAAGTGCTGTTCCACAAACACTGACAAAGCTACCCCAGGTAGCCTTTGCCAGGGCTGTAGGCGCAAGTGCTGTTACATAGACACAGACAAAGCTACCCCAGGTAGCCTTTAGCGTGGCTGTAGAGGCTAGTGCTTTTGCACACAGAGAAAGCTACCCCAGGTAGCCTCTAGCAGGGCTGTAGGGGCAAGTGCTGTTACACAAACACATACAAAGCTACCCCAGGTAGCCTCTAGCAGGGCTGTAGGGGCAAGTGCTGTTACACAAACACATACAAAGCTACCTTAGGTAGCCTCTCGCAGTGCTGTGGGGCAAGTGCTCTCACACAGTTACAAACAAAGCTAACCCAGATAAATTCTAGCAGGGCTGTCGGGGCAAGTGCTGTCAAAACATACATAGACAAAGCTACCCCAGGTAGCCTCTAGCGGGGCTGTAGGGGCAAGTGCTCTCATACACAGACACAGACAAAGCTACCCCAGGCACCCTCTAGCAATGCTGTAGGGGCAAGTGCTGTTACACAAACACAGAAAAAGCTACCCCATGTAGCCTCTAGCAGGGCTATAGGGGCAAGTGCTGTTACAAAAACACAGACAAAGCTACCTTAGGTAGCCTCTCGCAGGGCAGTAGGGGCAATTGCTGCCACACAGATACAAAAAAGCTAACCAAGAAAAATTCTAGCAGTGCTGTAGGGGCAAGTGCTGTCAAAACATACATAGACAAACCTACCCCAGGTAGCCTCTAGCTGGTTGTCGGGTACCCTCTAGCAATGCAGTAGGAGCAAGTGCTGTTACACAAACAGACAAAGCTACCCCAGGTAGCCTCTAGCAGGGCTATAGGGGCAAGTGTTGTTACACAAACACAGACAAAGCTACCTTAGGTAGCCTCTCGCAGGGCTGTAGGGGCAAGTGCTCTCACACAGATACAAACAAAGCTAACCCAGATAAATTCTAGCAGGGCTGTAGGGGCAAGTGCTGTCAAAACATACATAGACAAACCTACCCCAGGTAGCCTCTAGCTGGTTGTCGGGGCAAATGTTGTCACAGAGACACAGACAAAGCTACCCCAGGTAGACTCTTTCTGGTTGTAGGGGCAAGTGCTGTCACACAGACAAAGTTACGCCCAGGTAGCCTATAGCAGGACTGTAGGGGCAAGTGCTGTGAGCAATAGCGACTATGAAGGCTACCGGCACTGTGGCTACACACACAGAGGGAGTGGGTGGCCAGCACCACCACGCCCGACCGCCTTTGTCTCTCTCCCAGTTCTAGCGATGTTTACAACACCACCACCACCATCACTCCCCACACACACACACAGTGCGCTAACCACTGCACCATCACTCCCCACTCACACACACAGTGCGCTAACCACTGGGCCACCACTCCCCACTCAGACACACAATGCCCTAACCACTGCTCCACCACTCCCCACTCACACAGAGTGCGCTAACCACTGCACCACCACTCCCCACTCACACACAGTGCGCTAACCACTGCACCACCACTCCCCACTCAAACACAGTGCGCTAACCGCTGCACCACCACTCCCCACACGCACACTCAACGTGCGCTAACCACTGCACCAACACTCCCCCCACACAACTTATTTCGCGACTCAATGCTGCCCTCTTGTGGTAAAAAAGTAGAATCTCACTCACCAACTCATCCACTCACCCACCCACCCATTCATCCAGACAAAGCTACCCCACGTAGCCTCTAGCTGGTTGGAGGGGCAAGTGCTGTTCCACAGACACTGACAAAGCTACCCCAGGTAGCCTTTGGCAGGGCTGTAGGGACAAGTGCTGTTACATAGACACAGACAAAGGTACCCCAGATAGCCTCTAGCGGGGCTGTAGGGGCAAGTGCTCTCACACAGATACAAACAAAGCTAACGCAGATAAATTCTAGCAGGGCTGTCGGGGCAAGTGCTGTCAAAACATACATAGACAAAGCTACCCCAGGTAGCCTCTAGCGGGGCTGTAGGGGAAAGTGCTCTCATACACAGACACAGCCAAAGCTACCCCAGGTACCCTCTAGCAATGCTGTAGGGGCAAGTGCAGTTACACAAACACAGACAAAGCTACCCCAGGTAGCCTCTAGGAGGGCTATAGGGGCAAGTGCTGTTACACAAACACAGACAAAGCTACCTTAGGTAGCCTCTCGCAGGGCTGTAGGGGCAAGTGCTGCCACACAGATACAAAAAAGCTAACCCAGATAAATTCTAGCAGGGCTGTAGGGGCAAGTGCTGTCAAAACATACATAGACAAAGCTACCCCAGGTAGCCTCTAGCTGGTTGTCGGGGCAAATGTTGTCGCAGAGACACAGACAAAGCTACCCCAGGTAGACTCTTTCTGGTTGTAGGGGCAAGTTCTGTCACACAGACAAAGTTACGCCCAGGTAGCCTTTAGCAGGACTGTAGGGGCAAGTGCTGTGAACAATAGCGCCTATGAAGGCTACCGGCAATGTGGCTACACACACAGAGGGAGTTGGTGGCAAGGACCACCACGCCCGACCGCCTTTGTCTCTCTCCCAGTTCTAGCGATGTTTACAACACCACCACCACCATCACTCCCCACACACACACAGTGCGCTAACCACTGCACCATCACTCCCCACTCACACACACAGTGCGCTAACCACTGCACCACCACTCCCCACTCAGACACACAATGCCCTAACCACTGCTCCACCACTCCCCACTCACACACAGTGCGCTAACCACTGCACCACCACTCCCCACTCACACACAGTGCGCTAACCACTGCACCACCACTCCCCACTCACACACAGTGCGCTAACCACTGCACCACCACTCCCCACACACACTCAACGTGCGCTAACCACTGCACCACCACTCCCCACAAACAAATTATTTCGCGACTCAATGCTGCCCTCTTGTGGTACAAAATTAGAATCTCACTCACCAACTCACCCCCTCACTCAACCACCCACCCACTCATCCAGACAAAGCTACCCCAGGTAGCCGCTAGTTGGCTGTGGGGGCAAGTGCTGTTCCACAAACACTGACAAAGCTACCCCAGGTAGCCTTTTCCAGGGCTGTAGGCGCAAGTGCTGTTACATAGACACAGACAAAGCTACCCCAGGTAGCCTTTAGCGTGGCTGTAGAGGCTAGTGCTTTTGCACACAGAGAAAGCTACCCCAGGTAGCCTCTAGCAGGGCTGTAGGGGCAAGTGCTGTTACACAAACACATACAAAGCTACCCCAGGTAGCCTCTAGCAGGGCTGTAGGGGCAAGTGCTGTTACACAAACACATACAAAGCTACCTTAGGTAGCCTCTCGCAGTGCTGTGGGGCAAGTGCTCTCACACAGTTACAAACAAAGCTAACCCAGATAAATTCTAGCAGGGCTGTCGGGGCAAGTGCTGTCAAAACATACATAGACAAAGCTACCCCAGGTAGCCTCTAGCGGGGCTGTAGGGGCAAGTGCTCTCATACACAGACACAGACAAAGCTACCCCAGGCACCCTCTAGCAATGCTGTAGGGGCAAGTGCTGTTACACAAACACAGAAAAAGCTACCCCATGTAGCCTCTAGCAGGGCTATAGGGGCAAGTGCTGTTACAAAAACACAGACAAAGCTACCTTAGGTAGCCTCTCGCAGGGCAGTAGGGGCAATTGCTGCCACACAGATACAAAAAAGCTAACCAAGAAAAATTCTAGCAGTGCTGTAGGGGCAAGTGCTGTCAAAACATACATAGACAAACCTACCCCAGGTAGCCTCTAGCTGGTTGTCGGGGCAAATGTTGTCACAGAGACACAGACAAAGCTACCCCAGGTAGAATCTTTCTGGTTGTAGGGGCAAGTGCTTTGAGCAATAGCACCTATGAAGGCTACCGGCACTGTGGAAACACACACAGAGGGAGTGGGTGGCCAGCACCACCACGCCCGACCGCCTTTGTCTCTCTCCCAGTTCTAGCGATGTTTACAACACCACCACCACCATCACTCCCCACACACACACACAGTGCGCTAACCACTGCACCATCACTCCCCACTCACACACACAGTGCGCTAACCACTGCACCACCACTCCCCACTCAGACACACAATGCCCTAACCACTGCCCCACCACTCCCCACTCACACAGAGTGCGCTAACCACTGCACCACCACTCCCCACTCACACACAGTGCGCTAACCACTGCACCACCACTCCCCACTCACACACAGTGCGCTACCCACTGCACCACCACTCCCCACACACACTGAACGTGCGCTAACCACTGCACCACCACTCCCCCCACACAAATTATTTCGCGACTCAATGCTGCCCTCTTGTGGTAAAAACTAGAATCTCACTCACCAACTCACCCCGTCACTCAACCACCCACCCACTCATCCAGACAAAGCTACCCCAGGTAGCCTCTAGCTGGCTGTGGGGGCAAGTGCTGTTCCACAGACACTGACAAAGCTACCCCAGGTAGCATTTAGCAGGGCTGTAGGGGCAAGTGCTGTTACATAGACACAGACAACGCTACCCCAGGTAGCCTCTAGCGCGGCTGTAGGGGCAAGTGCTTTTACACAAACACAGACAAAGCTACCTTAGGTAGCCTCTCGCAGGGCTGTAGGGCCAAGTGCTGTCACACAGATACAAACAAAGCTAACCCAGATACATTCTATCAGGGCTGTCGGGGCAAGTGCTGTCAAAACATACATAGACAAAGCTACCCCAGGTAGCCTCTAGCGGGGCTGTAGGGGCAAGTGCTCTCATACACAGACACAGACAAAGCTACCCCAGGTACCCTCTAGCAATGCTGTAGGGACAAGTGCTGTTACACAAACACAGACAAAGCTACCTTAGGTAGCCTCTCGCAGGGCTGTAGGGGCAATTGCTGCCACACAGATACAAAAAAGCTAACCCAGATAAATTCTAGCAGGGCTGTAGGGGCAAGTGCTGTCAAAACATACATAGACAAAGCTACCCCAGGTAGCCTCTAGCTGGTTGTCGGGGCAAATGTTGTCACAGAGACACAAACAAAGCTACCCCAGGTAGATTCTTTCTGGTTGTAGGGGCAAGTGCTTTGAGCAATAGCACCTATGAAGGCTACCGGCACTGTGGCTACACACACAGAGGGAGTAGGTGGCCAGCACCACCACGCCCGACCGCCTTTGTCTCTCTCCCAGTTCTAGCGATGTTTACAACACCACCACCATCACTCGCCACACACACACACACATTGCGCTAACCACTGCACCACCACTCCCCACTCACACACAGTGCGCTAACCACTGCACCACCACTCTCCACTCACACACAGTGCGCTAACCACTGCACCACCACTCCCCACACACACTCAACGTGCGCTAACCACTGCACCACCACTCCCCCCACACAAATTATTTCGCGACTCAATGCTGCCCTCTTGTGGTAAAAACTAGAATCTCACTCACCAACTCACCCCCTCACTCAAACACCCACCCACTCATCCAGACAAAGCTACCCCAGGTAGCCTCTAGCTGGCTGTGGGGGCAAGTGCTGTTCCACAGACACTGACAAAGCTACCCCAGGTAGCCTTTGGCAGGGCTGTAGGGGCAAGTACTTTTACATAGACACAGACAAAGCTACCCCAGGTAGCCTCTAGCAGGGCTGTAGGGGCAAGTGCTGTTACACAAACACAGACAAAGCTACTCCACGTAGCCTCTAGCAGGGCTGTAGGGGCAAGTGCTGTTACACAAACACAGACAAAGCTACCTTAGGTAGCCTGTCGCGGGGCTGTAGGGGCAAGTGCTATCACACAGATACAAACAAAGCTCACCCAGATAAATTCTAGCAGAGCTGTAGGGGCAAGTGCTCTCATACACAGACACAGACAAAGCTACCCCAGGTACCTTCTAGCAATGCTGTAGGGGCAAGTGCTGTTACACAAACGCAGACAAAGCTACCCCAGGTAGCCTCTAGCTGGCTGTGGGGGCAAGTGCTGCTCCACAGACACTGACAAAGCTACCCCAGGTAGCCTTTGGCAGGGCTGTAGGGGCAAGTGCTTTTACATAGACACAGACAAAGCTACCCCAGGTAGCCTCTAGCGCGGCTGTAGAGGCTAGTGCTGTTACACTCAGAGAAAGCTACCCCAGGTAGCCTCTAGCAGGGCTGTAGGGGCAAGTGCTGTTACACAAACACAGACAAAGCTACCGCAGGTAGCCTCTAGCAGGGCTATAGGGGCAAGTGCTGTTACACAAACACAGACAAAGCTACCTTAGGTAGCCTCTCGCAGGGCTGTAGGGGCAATTGCTGCCACACAGATACAATAAAGCTAACCCAGATGAATTCTATAAGGGCTGTAGGGGCAAGTGCTGTCAAAACATACATAGACAAAGCTACCCCAGGTAGCCTCTAGCTGGTTGTCGGGGCAAATGTTGTCACAGAGACACAGACAAAGCTACCCCAGGTAGACTCTTTCTGGTTGTAGGGGCAAGTGCTTTGAGCAATAGCACCTATGAAGGCTACCGGCACTGTGGCTACACACACAGAGGGAGTGGGTGGCCAGCACCACAACGCCCGACCGACTTTGTCTCTCTCAGTTCTAGCGATGTTTACAACACCACCACCACTATCACTCCCCACACACACACACACACAGTGCGCTAACCACTGCACCATCACTCCCCACTCACACACACATTGCCCTAACCACTGCTCCACCACTCCCCACTCACACACAGTGCGCTAACCACTGCACCACCACTCCCCACTCACACACAGTGCGCTAACCACTGCACCACCACTCCCCACACACACTCAACGTGCGCTAACCACTGCACCACCACTCCCCCCACACAAATTATGTCGCGACTCAATGCTGCCCTCTTGTAGTAAAAGCTAGAATCTCACTCACCAACTCACCCCCTCACTCAACCACCCACCCACTCATCCAGACAAAGCTACCCCAGGTAGCCTCTAGCTGGCTGTGGGGGCAAGTGCTGTTCCACAGACACTGACAAAGCTACCCCAGGTAGCCTTTGGCAGGGCTGTAGGGGCAAGTGCTTTTACTTAGACACAGACAAAGCTACCCCAGGTAGCCTATAGCGCGGCAGTAGAGGCTAGTGCTGTTACACACAGAGAAAGCTACCCCAGGTAGCCTCTAGCAGGGCTGTAGGGGCAAGTGCTGTTACACAAACACAGAAAAAGCTACCTTAGGTAGCCTCTCGCAGGGCTGTAGGGGCAAGTGCTCTCACACAGATACATACAAAGCTAACCCAGATAAATTCTAGCAGGGCTGACGGGGCAAGTGCTGTCAAAACGTACATAGACAAAGTTACCCCAGGTAGCCTCTAGCGGGGCTGTAGGGGCAAGTGCTCTCATACACAGACACAGAGAAAGCTACCCCAGGTACCCTCTAGCAATGCTGTAGGGGCAAGTGCTGTTACACAAACACAGACAAAGCTACCCCAGGTAGACTCTTTCTGGTTGTAGGGGCAAGTGCTTTGAGCAATAGCACCTATGAAGGCTACCGGCACTGTGGCTACACACAGAGGGAGTGGGTGGCCAGCACCACCACGCCCGATCGCCTTTGACTCTCTCCCAGTTTTAGCGATGTTTACAACACCACAATCACTCCCCACACACACACACACAGCGCGCTAACCACTGTATCATCACTCCCCACTCACACACACAGTGCGCTAACCACTGCACCACCACTCCCCACTCAGACACACAATGCCCTAACCACTGCTCCACCACTCCCCACTCACACAGAGTGCGCTAACCACTGCACCACCACTCCCCACTCACACACAGTGCGCTAACCACTGCACCACCACTCTCCACTCACACACAGTGCGCTAACCACTGCACCACCACTCCCCACACACACTCAACGTGCGCTAACCACTGCACCACCACTCCCCCCACACAAATTATTTCGCGACTCAATGCTGCCCTCTTGTGGTAAAAATAAGAATCTCACTCACCAACTCACCCCCTCACTCAACCACCCACCCACTCATCCAGATGAAGCTACCCCAGGTAACCTCTAGCTGGCTGTGGGAGCAAGTGCTGTTCCACAGACACTGACAAAGCTACCCCAGGTAGCCTCTAGCAGGGCTGTAGGGGCAAGTGCTGTCAAAACATACATAGACAAAGCTACCCCAGGTAGCCTCTAGCTGGTTGTCGGGGCAAATGTTGTCACAGAGACACAGACAAAGCTACCCCAGGTAGACTCTTTCTGGTTGTAGGGGCAAGTGCTTTGAGCAATAGCACCTATGAAGGCTACCGGCACTGTGGCTACACACACAGAGGGAGTGGGTGGCCAGCACCACCACGCCCGACCGCCTTTGTCTCTCTCCCAGTTCTATCGATGTTTACAACACCACCACCATCACTCCCCACACACACACACACACATTGCGCTAACCACTGCACCACCACTCCCCACTCACACACAGTGCGCTAACCACTGCACCACCACTCCCCACACACACTCAACGTGCGCTTACCACTGCACCACCACTCCCCCCACACAAATTATTTCGCGACTCAATGCTGCCCTCTTGTGGTAAAAACTAGAATCTCACTCACCAACTCACCCCCTCACTCAAACACCCACCCACTCATCCAGACAAAGCTACCCCAGGTAGCCTCTAGCTGGCTGTGGGGGCAAGTGCTGTTCCACAGACACTGACAAAGCTACCCCAGGTAGCCTTTGGCAGGGCGGTAGGGGCAAGTGTTTTTACATAGACACAGACAAAGCTACCCCAGGTAGCCTCTAGCAGGGCTGTAGGGGCAAGTGCTGTTACACAAACACAGACAAAGCTACCCCAGGTAGCCTCTAGCAGGGCTGTAGGGGCAAGTGCTGTTACACAAACACAGACAAAGCTACCTTCGGTAGCCTGTCGCGGGGCTGTAGGGGCAAGTGCTCTCACACAGATACAAACAAAGCTCACCCAGATAAATTCTAGCAGAGCTGTCGGGGCAAGTGCTTTCAAAACATACATAGACAAAGCTACCCCAGGTAGCCTCTAGCGGGGCTGTAGGGGCAAGTGCTCTCATACACAGACAAAGCTACCCCAGGTACCCTCTAGCAATGCTGTAGGGGCAAGTGCTGTTACACAAACGCAGACAAAGCTACCCCAGGTAGCCTCTAGCTGGCTGTGGGGGCAAGTGCTGCTCCACAGACACTGACAAAGCTACCCCAGGTAGCCTTTGGCAGGGCTGTAGGGGCAAGTGCTTTTACATAGACACAGACAAAGCTACCCCAGGTAGCCTCTAGCGCGGCTGTAGAGGCTAGTGCTGTTACACTCAGAGAAAGCTACCCCAGGTAGCCTCTAGCAGGGCTGTAGGGGCAAGTGCTGTTACACAAACACAGACAAAGCTACCGCAGGTAGCCTGTAGCAGGGCTGTAGGGGCAAGTGCTGTTACACAAACACAGACAAAGCTACCTTAGGTAGCCTCTCGCAGGGCTGTAGGGGCAAGTGCTCTCACAGAGATACAAACAAAGCTAACCCAGATAAATTCTAGCAGGGCTGTCGGGGCAAGTGCTGTCAAAACATACATAGAAAAAGCTACCCCAGGTAGCCTCTAGCGGGGCTGTAGGGGCAAGTGCTCTAATACACAGACACAGACAAAGCTACCCCAGGTACCCTCTAGCAATGCTGTAGGGGCAAGTGCTGTTACACAAACACAGACAAAGCTACCCCAGGTAGACTCTTTCTGGTTGTAGGGGCAAGTGCTGTCACACAGACAAAGTTACGCCCAGGTAGCCTTTAGCAGGACTGTAGGGGCAAGTGCTGTGAACAATAGCGCCTATGAAGGCTACCGGCACTGTGGCTACACACACAGAGGGAGTGGGTGGCTAGCATCACCACGCCCGACCGCCTTTGTCTCTCTCCCTGTTCTAGCGATGTTTACAACACCACCACCACCATCACTCCCCACACACACACACAGTGCGCTAACCACTGCACCATCACTCCCTACTCACACACACAGTGCGCTAACCACTGCACCACCACTCCCCACTCAGACACACAATGCCCTAACCACTGCTCCACCACTCCCCACTCACACAGAGTGCGCTAACCACTGCACCACCAATCCCCACTCACACACAGTGCGCTAACCACTGCACCACCACTCCCCACTCACACACAGTGCGCTAACCACTGCACCACCACTCCCCACACACACTCAACGTGTGCTAACCACTGCACCACCACTCCCCCCCACAAATTATTTCGCGACTCAATGCTGCCCTCTTCTGGAAAAAAACTAGAATCTCACTCACCAACTCACCCACTCACCCACCCACCCATTCATCCAGACAAAGCTACCCCACGTAGCCTCTAGCTGGTTGTAGGGGCAAGTGCTGTTCCACAGACACTGACAAAGCTACCCCAGTTTGCCTTTGGCAGGGCTGTAGGGGCAAGTGCTTTTACATAGACACAGACAAAGCTACCCCAGGTAGCCTCTAGCGCGGCAGTAGAGGCTAGTGCTGTTACACACAGAGAAAGCTACCCCAGGTAGCCTCTAACAGGGCTGTAGGGGCAAGTGCTGTTACACAAACACAGAAAAAGCTACCTTAGGTAGCCTCTCGCAGGGCTGTAGGGGCAAGTGCTCTCACACAGATACAAACAAAGCTAACCCAGATAAATTCTAGCAGGGCTGACGGGGCAAGTGCTGTCAAAACATACATAGACAAAGTTACCCCAGGTAGCCTCTAGCGGGGCTGTATGGGCAAGTGCTCTCATACACAGACACAGAGAAAGCTACCCCAGGTACCCTCTAGCAATGCTGTAGGGGCAAGTGCTGTTACACAAACACAGACAAAGCTACCCCAGGTAGACTCTTTCTGGTTGTAGGGGCAAGTGCTTTGAGCAATAGCACCTATGAAGGCTACCGGCACTGTGGCTACACACACAGAGGGAGTGGGTGGCCAGCACCACCACGCCCGACCGCCTTTGACTCTCTCCCAGTTCTAGCGATGTTTACAACACCACCATCACTCCCCACACACACACACAGTGCGCTAACCACTGTATCATCACTCCCCACTCACACACACAGTGCGCTAACCACTGCACCACCACTCCCCACTCAGACACACAATGCCCTAACCACTGCTCCACCACTCCCCACTCACACAGAGTGCGCTAACCACTGCACCACCACTCCCCACTCACACACAGTGCGCTAACCACTGCACCACCACTCCCCACTCACACACAGTGCGCTAACCACTGCACCACCACTCCCCACACACACTCAACGTGCGCTAACCACTGCACCACCACTCCCCCCACACAAATTATTTCGCGACTCAATGCTGCCCTCTTGTGGTAAATACTAGAATCTCACTCACCAACTCACCCCCTCACTCAACCACCCACCCACTCATCCAGATGAAGCTACCCCAGGTAGCCTCTAGCTGGCTGTGGGAGCAAGTGCTGTTCCACAGACACTGACAAAGCTACCCCAGTTTGCCTTTGGCAGGGCTGTAGGGGCAAGTGCTGTTACATAGACACAGACAAAGGTACCCCAGGGAGCCTCTAGCGGGGCTGTAGGGGCAAGTGCTGTTACACACAGACAAAGCTACCCCAGGTAGCCTCTAGCAGGTCTTAGGGGCAAGTGCTGCTACAAAGACACAGACAAGCTATCCTAGGCAGCCTTTAGCAGGGCTGTAGGGGCAAGTGCTCTCATACGCATACACAGACACAGACAAAGCTACCCCAGGTAGCCTCTAGCAGGGCTGTCGGGGCAAGTGCTGTCAAAACATGCATAGACAAAGCTACCCCAGATAGCCTCTAGCGGGGCTGTAGGGGCAAGTGCTCTCATACACAGACACAGACAAAGCTACCCCAGGTACCCTCTAGCAATGCTGTGGGGGCAAGTGCTGTTACAAAAACACAGACAAAGCTACCCCAGGTAGCCTCTAGCAGGGCTATAGGGGCAAGTGCTGTTACACAAACACAGACAAAGCTACCTTAGGTAGCCTCTCGCAGGGGTGTAGGGGCAATTGCTGCCACACAGATACAATAAAGCTAACCCAGATAAATTCTATAAGGGCTGTAGGGGCAAGTGCTGTCAAAACATACATAGACAAAGCTACCCCAGGTAGCCTCTAGCTGGTTGTCGGGGCAAATGTTGTCACAGCGACACAGACAAAGCTACCCCATGGTAGACTCTTTCTGGTTGTAGGGGCAAGTGCTTTGACCAATAGCACCTATGAAGGCTACCGGCACTGTGGGTACACACACAGAGGGAGTGGGTGGCCAGCACCACCACGCCCGACCGCCTTTGTCTCTCTCCCAGTTCTAGTGATGTTTCAACACCACCACCACCATCACTCCCCACACACACACACACAGTGCGCTAACCACTGCACCATCACTCCCCACTCACACACACAGTGCGCTAACCACTGCACCACCACTCCCCACTCAGACACACAATGCCCTAACCACTGCTCCACCACTCCCCACTCACACAGAGTGCGATAACCACTGCACCACCACTCCCCACTCACACACAGTGCGCTAACCACTGCACCACCACTCCCCACTCACACACAGTGCGCTAACCACTGCACCACCACTCCCCACACACACTCAACGTGCGCTAACCACTGCACCACCACTCCCCCACACAAATTATTTCGCGACTCAATGCTGCCCTCTTGTGGTAAAAAACTAGAATCTCACTCACCAACTCTCCCACTCACCCACCCACCCATTCATCCAGACAAAGCTACCCCACGTAGCCTCTAGCTGGTTGTAGGGGCAAGTGCTGTTCCACAGACACTGACAAAGCTACCCCAGGTAGCCTTTGGCAGGGCTGTAGGGGCAAGTGCTCTTACATAGACACATACAAAGGTACCCCAGGTAGCCTCTAGCGGGGCTGTAGGGGCAAGTGCTCTCACACAGATACAAACAAAGCTAACCCAGATAAATTCTAGCAGGGCTGTCGGGGCAAGTGCTGTAAAAACATACATAGACAAAGCTACCCCAGGTAGCCTCTAGCGGTGCTGTAGGGGCAAGTGCTCTCATACACAGACAAATCTACCCTAGGTACCCTCTAGCAATGCTGTAGGGGCAAGTGCTGTTACACAAACACAGACAAAGCTACACCAGGTAGCCTCTAGCAGGGCTATAGGGGCAAGTGCTGTTACACAAACACAGACAAAGCTACCTTAGGTAGCCTCTCGCTGGGCTGTAGGGGCAATTGCTGCCACACAGATACAAAAAAGCTAACCCAGATAAATTCTAGCAGTGCTGTAGGGGCAAGTGCTGTCAAAACATACATAGACAAAGCTACCCCAGGTAGCCTCTAGCTGGTTGTCGGGGCAAATGTTGTCACAGAGACACAGACAAAGCTACCCCAGGTAGAATCTTTCTGGTTGTAGGGGCAAGTGCTTTGAGCAATAGCACCTATGAAGGCTACCGTCACTGTGGCTACACACACAGAGGGAGTGGGTGGCCACCACCACCACCACGCCCGACCGCCTTTGTCTCTCTCCCAGTTCTAGCGATGTTTACAACACCACCACCACCATCACTCCCCACACACACACACACAGTGCGCTAACCACTGCACCACCACTCCCCACTCAGACACACAATGCCTTAACCACTGCTCCACCACTCCCCACTCACATACAGTGCGCTAACCACTGCACCACCACTCCCCACTCACACACAGTGCGCTAACCACTGCACCACCACTACCCACACACACACAGTGTGCTAACCACTGCACCACCACTCCCCACTCACACACTGCGCTAACCAATGCACCACCACTCCCCACTCACACACAGTGCGCTAACCACTGCACCACCACTCCCCACACACACTCAACGTGCGCTAACCACTGCACCACCGCTCCTCCCACACAAATTATTTCGCGACTCACTGCTGCCCTCTTGTGGTACAAAACTAGAATCTCACTCACCAACTCACCCACTCACCCACCCAACCATTCATCCAGACAAAGCTACCCCACGTAGCCTCTAGCTGGTTGTAGGGGCAAGTGCTGTTCCACAGACACTGACAAAGCTACCCCAGGTAGCCTTTGGCAGGGCTGTAGGGGCAAGTGCTCTTACATAGACACATACAAAGGTACCCCAGGTAGCCTCTAGCGGGGCTGTAGGGGCAAGTGCTCTCACACAGATACAAACAAAGCTAACCCAGATAAATTCTAGCAGGGCTGTCGGGGCAAGTGCTGTAAAAACATACATAGACAAAGCTACCCCAGGTAGCCTCTAGCGGTGCTGTAGGGGCAAGTGCTCTCATACACAGACAAATCTACCCTAGGTACCCTCTAGCAATGCTGTAGGGGCAAGTGCTGTTACACAAACACAGACAAAGCTACACCAGGTAGCCTCTAGCAGGGCTATAGGGGCAAGTGCTGTTACACAAACACAGACAAAGCTACCTTAGGTAGCCTCTCGCTGGGCTGTAGGGGCAATTGCTGCCACACAGATACAAAAAAGCTAACCCAGATAAATTCTAGCAGTGCTGTAGGGGCAAGTGCTGTCAAAACATACATAGACAAAGCTACCCCAGGTAGCCTCTAGCTGGTTGTCGGGGCAAATGTTGTCACAGAGACACAGACAAAGCTACCCCAGGTAGAATCTTTCTGGTTGTAGGGGCAAGTGCTTTGAGCAATAGCACCTATGAAGGCTACCGTCACTGTGGCTACACACACAGAGGGAGTGGGTGGCCACCACCACCACCACGCCCGACCGCCTTTGTCTCTCTCCCAGTTCTAGCGATGTTTACAACACCACCACCACCATCACTCCCCACACACACACACACAGTGCGCTAACCACTGCACCACCACTCCCCACTCAGACACACAATGCCTTAACCACTGCTCCACCACTCCCCACTCACATACAGTGCGCTAACCACTGCACCACCACTCCCCACTCACACACAGTGCGCTAACCACTGCACCACCACTACCCACACACACACAGTGTGCTAACCACTGCACCACCACTCCCCACTCACACACTGCGCTAACCAATGCACCACCACTCCCCACTCACACACAGTGCGCTAACCACTGCACCACCACTCCCCACACACACTCAACGTGCGCTAACCACTGCACCACCGCTCCTCCCACACAAATTATTTCGCGACTCACTGCTGCCCTCTTGTGGTACAAAACTAGAATCTCACTCACCAACTCACCCACTCACCCACCCAACCATTCATCCAGACAAAGCTACCCCACGTAGCCTCTAGCTGGTTGTAGGGGCAAGTGCTGTTCCACAGACACTGACAAAGCTACCCCAGGTAGCCTTTGGCAGGGCTGTAGGGGCAAGTGCTGTTACATAGACACAGACAAAGGTACCCCAGGTAGCCTCTAGCGGGGCTGTAGGGGCAAGTGCTCTCACACAGATACAAACAAAGCTAACCCAGATAAATTCTAGCAGGGCTGTCGGGGCAAGTGCTGTCAAAACATACATAGACAAAGCTACCCCAGGTAGCCTCTAGCGGTGCTGTAGGGGCAAGTGCTCTCATACACAGACACAGACAAATCTACCCTAGGTACCCTCTAGCAATGCTGTAGGGGCAAGTGCTGTTACACAAACACAGACAAAGCTACACCAGGTAGCCTCTAGCAGGGCTATAGGGGCAAGTGCTGTTACACAAACACAGACAAAGCTACCTTAGGTAGCCTCTCGCAGGGCTGTAGGGGCAATTGCTGCCACACAGATACAAAAAAGCTAACCCAGATAAATTCTAGCAGTGCTGTAGGGGCAAGTGCTGTCAAAACATACATAGACAAAGCTACCCCAGGTAGCCTCTAGCTGGTTGTCGGGGCAAATGTTGTCAAAGAGACACAGACAAAGCTACCCCAGGTAGAATCTTTCTGGCTGTAGGGACAAGTGCTTTGAGCAATAGCACCTATGAAGGCTACCGTCACAGTGGCTACACACACAGAGGGAGTGGGTGGCCACCACCACGCCCGACCGCATTTGTCTCTCTCCCAGTTCTAGCGATGTTTACAACACCACCACCACCATCACTCCCCACACACACACACACAGTGCGCTAACCACTGCACCATCATTCCCCACTCACACACACAGTGCGCTAACCACTGCACCACCACTCCCCACTCAGACACACAATGCCCTAACCACTGCTCCACCACTCCCCACTCACATACAGTGCGCTAACCACTGCACCACCACTCCCCACTCACACACAGTGCGCTAACCACTGCACCACCACTCCCCACACACACACAGTGCGCTAACCACTGCACCACCACTCCCCACTCACACACAGTGCGCTAACCACTGCACCACCACTCCCCACTCACACACAGTGCGCTAACCACTGCACCACCACTCCGCACACACACTCAACGTGCGCTAACCACTGCACCACCGCTCCTCCCACACAAATTATTTCGCGACTCACTGCTGCCCTCTTGTGGTACAAAACTAGAATCTCACTCACCAACTCACCCACCCACCCATTCATCCAGACAAAACTACCCCACGTAGCCTCTAGCTGGTTGTAGGGGCAAGTGCTGTTCCACAGACACTGACAAAGCTACCCCAGGTAGCCTTTGGCAGGGCTGTAGGGGCAAGTGCTGTTACATAGACACAGACAAAGGTACCCCAGGTAGCCTCTAGCGGGGCTGTAGGGGCAAGTGCTCTCACACAGATACAAACAAAGCTAACCCAGATAAATTCTAGCAGGGCTGTCGGGGCAAGTGCTGTCAAAACATACATAGACAAAGCTACCCCAGGTAGCCTCTAGCGGGGCTGTAGGGGCAAGTGCTCTCATACACAGACACAGACAAAGCTACCCCAGGTACCCTCTAGCAATGCTGTAGGGGCAAGTGCTGTTACACAAACACAGACAAAGCTACCCCAGGTAGCCTCTATGAGGGCTAAAAGGGGCAAGTGCTGTTACACAAACACAGACAAAACTACCTTGGGTAGCCTCTCGCAGGGCTGTAGGGGCAATTGCTGCCACACAGATACAAAAAAGCTAACCCAGATAAATTCTAGCAGTGCTGTAGGGGCAAGTGCTGTCAAAACATACATAGACAAAGCTACCCCAGGTAGCCTCTAGCTGGTTGTCGGGGCAAATGTTGTCACAGCGACACAGACAAAGCTACCCCAGGTAGAATCTTTCTGGTTGTAGGGACAAGTGCTTTGAGCAATAGCACCTATGAAGGCTACCGTCACAGTGGCTACACACACAGAGGGAGTGGGTGGCCACCACCACCACGCCCGACCGCCTTTGTCTCTCTCCCAGTTCTAGCGATGTTTACAACACCACCACCACCATCACTCCCCACACACACACACACAGTGCGCTAACCACTGCACCATCATTCCCCACTCACACACACAGTGCGCTAACCACTGCACCACCACTCCCCACTCAGACACACAATGCCCTAACCACTGCTCCACCACTCCCCACTCACATACAGTGCGCTAACCACTGCACCACCACTCCCCACTCACACACAGTGCGCTAACCACTGCACCACCACTCCCCACACACACACAGTGCGCTAACCACTGCACCACCACTCCCCACTCACACACAGTGCGCTAACCACTGCACCACCACTCCCCACTCACACACAGTGCGCTAACCACTGCACCACCACTCCGCACACACACTCAACGTGCGCTAACCACTGCACCACCGCTCCTCCCACACAAATTATTTCGCGACTCACTGCTGCCCTCTTGTGGTACAAAACTAGAATCTCACTCACCAACTCACCCACTCACCCACCCACCCATTCATCCAGACAAAGCTACCCCACGTAGCCTCTAGCTGGTTGTAGGGGCAAGTGCTGTTCCACAGACACTGACAAAGCTACCCCAGGTAGCCTTTGGCAGGGCTGTAGGGGCAAGTGCTGTTACATAGACACAGACAAAGGTACCCCAGGTAGCCTCTAGCGGGGCTGTAGGGGCAAGTGCTCTCACACAGATACAAACAAAGCTAACCCAGATAAATTCTAGCAGGGCTGTCGGGGCAAGTGCTGTCAAAACATACATAGACAAAGCTACCCCAGGTAGCCTCTAGCGGGGCTGTAGGGGCAAGTGCTCTCATACACAGACACAGACAAAGCTACCCCAGGTACCCTCTAGCAATGCTGTAGGGGCAAGTGCTGTTACACAAACACAGACAAAGCTACCCCAGGTAGCCTCTATGAGGGCTAAAAGGGGCAAGTGCTGTTACACAAACACAGACAAAACTACCTTGGGTAACCTCTCGCAGGGCTGTAGGGGCAATTGCTGCCACACAGATACAAAAAAGCTAACCCAGATAAATTCTAGCAGTGCTGTAGGGGCAAGTGCTGTCAAAACATACATAGACAAAGCTACCCCAGGTAGCCTCTAGCTGGTTGTCGGGGCAAATGTTGTCACAGCGACACAGACAAAGCTACCCCAGGTAGAATCTTTCTGGTTGTAGGGGCAAGTGCTTTGAGCAATAGCACCTATGAAGGCTACCGTCACTGTGGCTACACACACAGAGGGAGTGGGTGGCCAGCACCACCACGCCCGACCGCCTTTGTCTCTCTCCCAGTTCTAGTGATGTTTACAACACCACCACCACCATCACTCCCCACACACACACACACACAGTGCGCTAACCATTGCACCATCACTCCCCACTCACACACACAGTGCACTAACCACTGCACCACCACTCCCCACTCAGACACACAATGCCCTAACCACTGCTCCACCACTCCCCACTCACACAGAGTGCGCTAACCACTGCACCACCACTCCCCACTCACACACAGTGCGCTAACCACTGCACCACCACTCCCCACTCACACACAGTGCGCTAACCACTGCACCACCACTCCCCACACACACTCAACGTGCGCTAACCACTGCACCACCACTCCCCCACACAAATTATTTCGCGACTCAATGCTGCCCTCTTGTGGTAAAAAACTAGAATCTCACTCACAAACTCTCCCACTCACCCACCCACCCATTCATCCAGACAAAGCTACCCCACGTAGCCTCTAGCTGGTTGTAGGGGCAAGTGCTGTTCCACAGACACTGACAAAGCTACCCCAGGTAGCCTTTGGCAGGGCTGTAGGGGCAAGTGCTGTTACATAGACACAGACAAAGGTACCCCAGGTAGCCTCTAGCGGGGCTGTAGGGGCAAGTGCTCTCACACAGATACAAACAAAGCTAACCCAGATAAATTCTAGCAGGGCTGTCGGGGCAAGTGCTGTCAAAACATACATAGACAAAGCTACCCCAGGTAGCCTCTAGCGGGGCTGTAGGGGCAAGTGCTCTCATACACAGACACAGACAAAGCTACCCCAGGTACCCTCTAGCAATGCTGTAGGGGCAAGTGCTGTTACACAAACACAGACAAAGCTACCCCAGGTAGCCTCTAGCAGGGCTTTAGGGGCAAGTGCTGTTACACAAACACAGACAAAGCTACCTTAGGTAGCCTCTCGCAGGGCTGTAGGGGCAATTGCTGCCACACAGATACAAAAAAACTAACCCAGATAAATTCTAGCAGGGCTGTAGGGGCAAGTGCTGTCAAAACATACATAGACAAAACTACACCAGGTAGCCTCTAGCTGGTTGTCGGGGCAAATGTTGTCACAGAGACACAGACAAAGCTACCCCAGGTAGACTCTTTCTGGTTGTAGGGGCAAGTGCTTTGAGCAATAGCACCTATGAAGGCTACTGGCACTGTGGCTACACACACAGAGGGAGTGGGTGGCCAGCACCACAACGCCCGACCGACTTTGTCTCTCTCCCAGTTCTAGCGATGTTTACAACACCACCACCACCATCACTCCCCACACACACACACACAGTGCGCTAACCACTGCACCATCACTCCCCACTCACACACACATTGCCCTAACCACTGCTCCATCACTCCCCACTCACACACAGTGCGCTAACCACTGCACCACCACTCCCCACTCACACACAGTGCGCTAACCACTGCACCACCACTCCCCACACACACTCAACGTGCGCTAACCACTGCACCACCACTCCCCCCACACAAATTATGTCGCGACTCAATGCTGCCCTCTTGTGGTAAAAACTAGAATCTCACTCACCAACTCACCCCCTCACTCAACCACCCACCCACTCATCCAGACAAAGCTACCCCAGGTAGCCTCTAGCTGGCTGTGGGGGCAAGTGCTGTTCCACAGACACTGACAAAGCTACCCCAGGTAGCCTTTGGCAGGGCTGTAGGGGCAAGTGCTTTTACATAGACACAGACAAAGCTACCCCAGGTAGCCTCTAGCGCGGCAGTAGAGGCTAGTGCTGTTACACACAGAGAAAGCTACCCCAGGTAGCCTCTAACAGGGCTGTAGGGGCAAGTGCTGTTACACAAACACAGAAAAAGCTACCTTAGGTAGCCTCTCGCAGGGCTGTAGGGGCAAGTGCTCTCACACAGATACAAACAAAGCTAACCCAGATAAATTCTAGCAGGGCTGACGGGGCAAGTGCTGTCAAAACATACATAGACAAAGTTACCCCAGGTAGCCTCTAGCGGGGCTGTAGGGGCAAGTGCTCTCATACACAGACACAGAGAAAGCTACCCCAGGTACCCTCTAGCAATGCTGTAGGGGCAAGTGCTGTTACACAAACACAGACAAAGCTACCCCAGGTAGACTCTTTCTGGTTGTAGGGGCAAGTGCTTTGAGCAATAGCACCTATGAAGGCTACCGGCACTGTGGCTACACACACAGAGGGAGTGGGTGGCCAGCACCACCACGCCCGACCGCCTTTGACTCTCTCCCAGTTCTAGCGATGTTTACAACACCACCATCACTCCCCACACACACACACAGTGCGCTAACCACTGTATCATCACTCCCCACTCACACACACAGTGCGCTAACCAATGCACCACCACTCCCCACTCAGACACACAATGCCCTAACCACTGCTCCACCACTCCCCACTCACACAGAGTGCGCTAACCACTGCACCACCACTCCCCACTCACACACAGTGCGCTAACCACTGCACCACCACTCCCCACTCACACACAGTGCGCTAACCACTGCACCACCACTCCCCACACACACTCAACGTGCGCTAACCACTGCACCACCACTCCCCCCACACAAATTATTTCGCGACTCAATGCTGCCCTCTTGTGGTACAAATAAGAATCTCACTCACCAACTCACCCCCTCACTCAACCACCCACCCACTCATCCAGATGAAGCTACCCCAGGTAGCCTCTAGCTGGCTGTGGGAGCAAGTTCTGTTCCACAGACACTGACAAAGCTACCCCAGTTTGCCTTTGGCAGGGCTGTAGGGGCAAGTGCTGTTACATAGACACAGACAAAGGTACCCCAGGGAGCCTCTAGCGGGGCTGTAGGGGCAAGTGCTGTTACACACAGACAAAGCTACCCCAGGTAGCCTCTAGCAGGTCTTAGGGGCAAGTGCTGCTACAAAGACACAGACAAGCTATCCTAGGCAGCCTTTAGCAGGGCTGTAGGGGCAAGTGCTCTCATACGCATACACAGACACAGACAAAGCTACGCCAGGTAGCCTCTAGCAGGGCTGTCGGGGCAAGTGCTGTCAAAACATGCATAGACAAAGCTACCCCAGATAGCCTCTAGCGGGGCTGTAGGGGCAAGTGCTCTCATACACAGACACAGACAAAGCTACCCCAGGTACCCTCTAGCAATGCTGTAGGGGCAAGTGCTGTTACACAAACACAGACAAAGCTACCCCAGGTAGCCTCTAGCAGGGCTATAGGGGCAAGTGCTGTTACACAAACACAGACAAAGCTACCTTAGGTAGCCTCTCGCAGGGGTGTAGGGGCAATTGCTGCCACACAGATACAATAAAGCTAACCCAGATAAATTCTATAAGGGCTGTAGGGGCAAGTGCTGTCAAAACATACATAGACAAAGCTACCCCAGGTAGCCTCTAGCTGGTTGTCGGGGCAAATGTTGTCACAGCGACACAGACAAAGCTACCCGATGGTAGACTCTTTCTGGTTGTAGGGGCAAGTGCTTTGACCAATAGCACCTATGAAGGCTACCGGCACTGTGGGTACACACACAGAGGGAGTGGGTGGCCAGCACCACCACGCCCGACCGCCTTTGTCTCTCTCCCAGTTCTAGTGATGTTTACAACACCACCACCACCATCACTCCCCACACACACACACACACAGTGCGCTAACCACTGCACCATCACTCCCCACTCACACACACAGTGCGCTAACCACTGCACCACCACTCCCCACTCAGACACACAATGCCCTAACCACTGCTCCACCACTCCCCACTCACACAGAGTGCGATAACCACTGCACCACCACTCCCCACTCACACACAGTGCGCTAACCACTGCACCACCACTCCCCACTCACACACAGTGCGCTAACCACTGCACCACCACTCCCCACACACACTCAACGTGCGCTAACCACTGCACCACCACTCCCCCACACAAATTATTTCGCGACTCAATGCTGCCCTCTTGTGGTAAAAAACTAGAATCTCACTCACCAACTCTCCCACTCACCCACCCACCCATTCATCCAGACAAAGCTACCCCACGTAGCCTCTAGCTGGTTGTAGGGGCAAGTGCTGTTCCACAGACACTGACAAAGCTACCCCAGGTAGCCTTTGGCAGGGCTGTAGGGGCAAGTGCTGTTACATAGACACAGACAAAGGTACCCCAGGTAGCCCCTAGCGGGGCTGTAGGGGCAAGTGCTCTCACACAGATACAAACAAAGCTAACCCAGATAAATTCTAGCAGGGCTGTCGGGGCAAGTGCTGTAAAAACATACATAGACAAAGCTACCCCAGGTAGCCTCTAGCGGTGCTGTAGGGGCAAGTGCTCTCATACACAGACACAGACAAATCTACCCTAGGTACCCTCTAGCAATGCTGTAGGGGCAAGTGCTGTTACACAAACACAGACAAAGCTACACCAGGTAGCCTCTAGCAGGGCTATAGGGGCAAGTGCTGTTACACAAACACAGACAAAGCTACCTTAGGTAGCCTCTCGCTGGGCTGTAGGGGCAATTGCTGCCACACAGATACAAAAAAGCTAACCCAGATAAATTCTAGCAGTGCTGTAGGGGCAAGTGCTGTCAAAACATACATAGACAAAGCTACCCCAGGTAGCCTCTAGCTGGTTGTCGGGGCAAATGTTGTCACAGAGACACAGACAAAGCTACCCCAGGTAGAATCTTTCTGGTTGTAGGGGCAAGTGCTTTGAGCAATAGCACCTATGAAGGCTACCGTCACTGTGGCTACACACACAGAGGGAGTGGGTGGCCACCACCACCACCACGCCCGACCGCCTTTGTCTCTCTCCCAGTTCTAGCGATGTTTACAACACCACCACCACCATCACTCCCCACACACACACACACAGTGCGCTAACCACTGCACCATCATTCCCCACTCACACACACAGTGCGCTAACCACTGCACCACCACTCCCCACTCAGACACACAATGCCCTAACCACTGCTCCACCACTCCCCACTCACATACAGTGCGCTAACCACTGCACCACCACTCCACACTCACACACAGTGCGCTAACCACTGCACCACCACTCCCCACACACACACAGTGTGCTAACCACTGCACCACCACTCCCCACTCACACACAGTGCGCTAATCACTGCACCACCACTCCCCACTCACACACAGTGCGCTAACCACTGCACCACCACTCCGCACACACACTCAACGTGCGCTAACCACTGCACCACCGCTCCTCCCACACAAATTATTTCGCGACTCACTGCTGCCCTCTTGTGGTACAAAACTAGAATCTCACTCACCAACTCACCCACTCACCCACCCACCCATTCATCCAGACAAAGCTACCCCACGTAGCCTCTAGCTGGTTGTAGGGGCAAGTGCTGTTCCACAGACACTGACAAAGCTACCCCAGGTAGCCTTTGGCAGGGCTGTAGGGGCAAGTGCTGTTACATAGACACAGCCAAAGGTACCCCAGGTAGCCTCTAGCGGGGCTGTAGGGGCAAGTGCTCTCACACAGATACAAACAAAGCTAACCCAGATAAATTCTACCAGGGCTGTCGGGGCAAGTGCTGTCAAAACATACATAGACAAAGCTACCCCAGGTAGCCTCTAGCGGTGCTGTAGGGGCAAGTGCTCTCATACACAGACACAGACAAATCTACCCTAGGTACCCTCTAGCAATGCTGTAGGGGCAAGTGCTGTTACACAAACACAGACAAAGCTACACCAGGTAGCCTCTAGCAGGGCTATAGGGGCAAGTGCTGTTACACAAACACAGACAAAGCTACCTTAGGTAGCCTCTCGCAGGGCTTTAGGGGCAATTGCTGCCACACAGATACAAAAAAGCTAACCCAGATAAATTCTAGCAGTGCTGTAGGGGCAAGTGCTGTCAAAACATACATAGACAAAGCTACCCCAGGTAGCCTCTAGCTGGTTGTCGGGGCAAATGTTGTCACAGAGACACAGACAAAGCTACCCCAGGTAGAATCTTTCTGGTTGTAGGGACAAGTGCTTTGAGCAATAGCACCTATGAAGGCTACCGTCACAGTGGCTACACACACAGAGGGAGTGGGTGGCCACCACCACCACGCCCGACCGCCTTTGTCTCTCTCCCAGTTCTAGCGATTTTTACAACACCACCACCATCACTCCCCACACACACACACACAGTGCGCTAACCACTGCACCACCACTCCCCACTCAGACACACAATGCCCTCACCACTGCTCCACCACTCCCCACTCACATACAGTGCGCTAACCACTGCACCACCACTCCCCACTCACACACAGTGCGCTAACCACTGCACCACCACTCCCCACACACACACAGTGCGCTAACCACTGGACCACCACTCCCCACTCACACACAGTGCGCTAACCACTGCACCACCACTCCCCACTCACACACAGTGCGCTAACCACTGCACCACCACTCCGCACACACACTCAACGTGCGCTAACCACTGCACCACCGCTCCTCCCACACAAATTATTTCGCGACTCACTGCTGCCCTCTTGTGGTACAAAACTAGAATCTCACTCACCAACTCACCCACTCACCCACCCACCCATTCATCCAGACAAAGCTACCCCACGTAGCCTCTAGCTGGTTGTAGAGGCAAGTGCTGTTCCACAGACACTTGCAAAGCTACCCCAGGTAGCCTTTGACAGGGCTGTAGGGGCAAGTGCTGTTACATAGACACAGACAAAGGTACCCCAGGTAGCCTCTAGCGGGGCTGTAGGGGCAAGTGCTCTCACACAGATACAAACAAAGCTAACCCAGATAAATTCTAGCAGGGCTGTCGGGGCAAGTGCTGTCAAAACATACATAGACAAAGCTACCCCAGGTAGCCTCTAGCGGGGCTGTAGGGGCAAGTGCTCTCATACACAGACACAGACAAAGCTACCCCAGGTACGCTCTAGCAATGCTGTAGGGGCAAGTGCTGTTACACAAACACAGACAAAGCTACCCCAGGTAGCCTCTATGAGGGCTAAAAGGGGCAAGTGCTGTTACACAAACACAGACAAAACTACCTTGGGTAGCCTCTCGCAGGGCTGTAGGGGCAATTGCTGCCACACAGATACAAAAAAGCTAACCCAGATAAATTCTAGCAGTGCTGTAGGGGCAAGTGCTGTCAAAACATACATAGACAAAGCTACCCCAGGTAGCCTCTAGCTGGTTGTCGGGGTAAATGTTGTCACAGCGACACAGACAAAGCTACCCCAGGTAGAATCTTTCTGGTTGTAGGGGCAAGTGCTTTGAGCAATAGCACCTATGAAGGCTACCGTCACTGTGGCTACACACACAGAGGGAGTGGGTGGCCAGCACCACCACGCCCGACCGCCTTTGTCTCTCTCCCAGTTCTAGTGATGTTTACAACACCACCACCACCATCACTCCCCACACACACACACACACAGTGCGCTAACCACTGCACCATCACTCCCCACTCACACACACAGTGCGCTAACCACTGCACCACCACTCCCCACTCAGACACACAATGCCCTAACCACTGCTCCACCACTCCCCACTCACACAGAGTGCGCTAACCACTGCACCACCACTCCCCACTCACACACAGTGCGCTAACCACTGCATGAACCACTTCCCAGTCACACACAGTGCGCTAACCACTGCACCACCAATCCCCACACACACTCAACGTGCGCTAACCACTGCACCACCACTCCCCCCACACAAATTATTTCGCGACTCAATGCTGCCCTCTTGTGGTAAAAAACTAGAATCTCACTCACCAACTCACCCACTCACCCACCCACCCATTCATCCAGACAAAGCTACCCCGCGTAGCCTCTAGCTGGTTGTAGGGGCAAGTGCTGTTCCACAGACACTGACAAAGCTACCCCAGGTAGCCTTTGGCAGGGCTGTAGGGGCAAGTGCTGTGAGCAATAGCACCTATGAAGGCTACCGGCACTGTGGCTACACACACAGAGGGAGTGGGTGGCCAGCACCACCACGCCCGACCGCCTTTGTCTCTCTCCCAGTTCTAGCGATGTTTACAACACCACCACCACCACCATCACTCCCCACACACACACACAGTGCGCTAACCACTGCACCATCACTCCCCACTCACACACACAGTGCGCTAACCACTGAACCACCACTCCCCACTCAGACACACAATGCCCTAACCACTGCTCCACCACTCCCCACTCACACAGAGTGCGATAACCACTGCACCACCACTCCCCACTCACACACAGTGCGCTAACCACTGCACCACCACTCCCCACTCACACACAGTGCGCTAACCACTGCACCACCACTCCGCACACACACTCAACGTGCGCTAACCACTGCACCACCGCTCCTCCCACACAAATTATTTCGCGACTCACTGCTGCCCTCTTGTGGTACAAAACTAGAATCTCACTCACCAACTCACCCACTCACCCACCCACCCATTCATCCAGACAAAGCTACCCCACATAGCCTCTAGCTGGTGGTAGGGGCAAGTGCTGTTCCACAGACACTGACAAAGCTACCCCAGGTAGCCTTTGGCAGGGCTGTAGGGGCAAGTGCTGTTACATAGACACAGACAAAGGTACCCCAGGTAGCCTCTAGCGGGGCTGTAGGGGCAAGTGCTCTCACACAGATACAAACAAAGCTAACCCAGATAAATTCTAGCAGGGCTGTCGGGGCAGGTGCTGTCAAAACATACATAGACAAAGCTACCCCAGGTAGCCTCTAGCGGGGCTGTAGGGGCAAGTGCTCTCATACACAAACACAGACAAAGCTACCCCAGGTACCCTCTAGCAATGCTGTAGGGGCAAGTGCTGTTACACAAACACAGACAAAGCTACCCCAGGTAGCCTCTATGAGGGCTAAAAGGGGCAAGTGCTGTTACACAAACACAGACAAAACTACCATGGGTAGCCTCTCGCAGGGCTGTAGGGGCAATTGCTGCCACACAGATACAAAAAAGCTAACCTAGATAAATTCTAGCAGTGCTGTAGGGGCAAGTGCTGTCAAAACATACATAGACAAAGCTACCCCAGGTAGCTTCTAGCTGGTTGTCGGGGCAAATGTTGTCACAGCGACACAGACAAAGCTACCCCAGGTAGAATCTTTCTGGTTGTAGGGGCAAGTGCTTTGAGCAATAGCACCTATGAAGGCTACCATCACTGTGGCTACACACACAGAGGGAGTGGGTGGCCAGCACCACCACGCCCGACCGCCTTTGTCTCTCTCCCAGTTCTAGCGATGTTTACAACACCACCACCACCATCACTCCCCACACACACACACAGTGCGCTAACCACTGCACCATCACTCCCCACTCACACACACAGTGCGCTAACCACTGAACCACCACTCCCCACTCAGACACACAATGCCCTAACCACTGCTCCACCACTCCCCACTCACACAGAGTGCGATAACCACTGCACCACCACTCCCCACTCACACACAGTGCGCTAACCACTGCACCACCACTCCCCACTCACACACAGTGCGCTAACCACTGCACCACCACTCCGCACACACACTCAACGTGCGCTAACCACTGCACCACCGCTCCTCCCACACAAATTATTTCGCGACTCACTGCTGCCCTCTTGTGGTACAAAACTAGAATCTCACTCACCAACTCACCCACTCACCCACCCACCCATTCATCCAGACAAAGCTACCCCACATAGCCTCTAGCTGGTGGTTGGGGCAAGTGCTGTTCCACAGACACTGACAAAGCTACCCCAGGTAGCCTTTGGCAGGGCTGTAGGGGCAAGTGCTGTTACATAGACACAGACAAAGGTACCCCAGGTAGCCTCTAGCGGGGCTGTAGGGGCAAGTGCTCTCACACAGATACAAACAAAGCTAACCCAGATAAATTCTAGCAGGGCTGTCGGGGCAGGTGCTGTCAAAACATACATAGACAAAGCTACCCCAGGTAGCCTCTAGCGGGGCTGTAGGGGCAAGTGCTCTCATACACAGACACAGACAAAGCTACCCCAGGTACGCTCTAGCAATGCTGTAGGGGCAAGTGCTGTTACACAAACACAGACAAAGCTACCCCAGGTAGCCTCTATGAGGGCTAAAAGGGGCAAGTTCTGTTACACAAACACAGACAAAACTACCATGGGTAGCCTCTCGCAGGGCTGTAGGGGCAATTGCTGCCACACAGATACAAAAAAGCTAACCTAGATAAATTCTAGCAGTGCTGTAGGGGCAAGTGCTGTCAAAACATACATAGACAAAGCTACCCCAGGTAGCTTCTAGCTGGTTGTCGGGGCAAATGTTGTCACAGCGACACAGACAAAGCTACCCCAGGTAGAATCTTTCTGGTTGTAGGGGCAAGTGCTTTGAGCAATAGCACCTATGAAGGCTACCGTCACTGTGGCTACACACACAGAGGGAGTGGGTGGCCAGCACCACCACGCCCGACCGCCTTTGTCTCTCTCCCAGTTCTAGTGATGTTTACAACACCACCACCACCATCACTCCCCACACACACACAGTGCGCTAACCACTGCACCATCACTCCCCACTCACACAAACAGTGCGCTAACCACTGCACCACCACTCCCCACTCAGACACACAATGCCCTAACCACTGCTCCACCACTCCCCACTCACACAGAGTGCGCTAACCACTGCACCACCACTCCCCACTCACACACAGTGCGCTAACCACTGCACGAACCACTTCCCACTCACACACAGTGCGCTAACCACTGCACCACCACTCCCCACACACACTCGACGTGCGCTAACCACTGCACTACCACTCCCCCCACACAAATTATTTCGCGACTCAATGCTGCCCTCTTGTGGTAAAAAACTAGAATCTCACTCACCAACTCACCCACTCACCCACCCATTCATCCAGACAAAGCTACCCCACGTAGCCTCTAGCTGGTTGTAGGGGCAAGTGCTGTTCCACAGACACTGACAAAGCTACCCCAGGTAGCGTTTGGCAGGGCTGTAGGGGCAAGTGCTGTTACATAGACACAGACAAAGGTACCCCAGGTAGCCTCTAGCCGGGCTGTAGGGGCAAGTGCTCTCACACAGATACAAACAAAGCTAACCCAGATAAATTCTAGCAGGGCTGTCGGGGCAAGTGCTGTCAAAACATACATAGACAAAGCTACCCCAGGTAGCCTCTAGCGGGGCTGTAGGGGCAAGTGCTCTCATACACAGACACAGACAAATCTACACTAGGTACCCTCTAGCAATGCTGTAGGGGCAAGTGCTGTTACACAAACACAGACATACCTACACCAGGTAGCCTCTAGCAGGGCTATAGGGGCAAGTGCTGTTACACAAACACAGACAAAGCTACCTTAGGTAGCCTCTCGCAGGGCTGTAGGGGCAATTGCTGCCACACAGATACAAAAAAGCTAACCCAGATAAATTCTAGCAGTGCTGTAGGGGCAAGTGCTGTCAAAACATACATAGACAAAGCTACCCCAGGTAGCCTCTAGCTGGTTGTCGGGGCAAATGTTGTCACAGAGACACAGACAAAGCTACCCCAGGTAGAATCTTTCTGGTTGTAGGGGCAAGTGCTTTGATCAATAGCACCTATGAAGGCTACCGGCACTGTGGATACACACACAGAGGGAGTGGGTGGCCAGCACCACCACGCCCGACCGCCTCTGTCTCTCTCCCAGTTCTAGCGATGTTTACAACACCACCACCACCACCATCACTCCCCACACACACAGTGCGCTAACCACTGCACCATCACTCCCCACTCACACACACAGTGCGCTAACCACTGCACCATCACTCCCCACTCACACACACAGTGCGCTAACCACTGCACCACCACACCCCACTCAGACACACAATGCCCTAACCACTGCTCCACCACTCCCCACTCACACACAGTGCGCTAAGCACTGCACCACCACTCCCCACTCACACACAGTGCGCTAACCACTGCACCACCACTCCCCACACACACTCAACGTGCGCTAACCACTGCACCACCACTCCCCCCACACAAATTATTTCGCGACTCAATGCTGCCCTCTTTTGGTAAAAACTAGAATCTCACTCACCAACTCACCCCCTCACTCAACTACCCACCCACTCATCCAGACAAAGCTACCCCAGGTAGCCTCTAGCTGGCTGTGGGGGCAAGCGCTGTTCCACAGACACTGACAAAGCTACCCCAGGTAGCCTTTGGCAGGGGTGTAGGGGCAAGTGCTTTTACATAGACACAGACAAGGTAGCCCAGGTAGCCTCTAGCGCGGCTGTAGAGGCTAGTGCTGTTACTCTCAGAGAAAGCTACCCCAGGTAGCCTCTAGCAGGGCTGTAGGGGCAAGTGCTGTTACACAAACACATACAAAGCTACCCCAGGTAGCCTCTAGCAGGGCTGTAGGGGCAAGTGCTATTACACAAACACATACAAAGCTACCTTACGTAGCCTCTCGCAGGGCTGTGGGGTAAGTGCTCTCACACAGATACAAACAAAGCTAACCCAGATAAATTCTAGCAGGGCTGTCGGGGCAGGTGCTGTCAAAACATACAAAACATACATAGACAAAGTGGTGGAGCAGTGGTTAGGGCAATGTGTGTGTGAGTGGGGAGTGATGGTGCAGTGGTTAGTGCACTGTGTGTGTGTGTGTGTGGGGAGTGATGGTGGTGGTGGTGTTGTAAACATCGCTAGAACTGGGAGAGAGACAAAGTCGGTCGGGCGTTGTGGTGCTGGCCACCCACTCCCTGTGTGTGTAGCCACAGTGCCGGTAGCCTTCATAGGTGCTATTGCTCAAAGCACTTGCCCCTACAACCAGAAAGAGTCTACCTGGGGTAGCTTTGTCTGTGTCTCTGTGACAACATTTGCCCCGACAACCAGCTAGAGGCTACCTGGTGTAGCTTTGTCTATGTATGTTTTGACAGCACTTGCCCCTACAGCCCTGCTAGAATTTATCTGGGTTAGCTTTTTTTATCTGTGTGGCAGCAATTGCCCCTACAGCCCTGCGAGAGGCTACCTAAGGTAGCTTTGTCTGTGCTTGTGTAACAGCACTTGCCCCTAAAGCCCTGCTAGAGGCTACCTGGGGTAGCTTTGTCTGTGTTTGTGTAACAGCACTTGCCCCTATAGCATTGCTAGAGGGTACCTGGGGTAGCTTTGTCTGTGTCTGTGTATGAGAGCACTTGCCCCTACAGCCCCGCTAGAGGCTCCATGGGGTACCTTTGTCTGTGTCTATGTAACAGCACTTGCCCCTACAGCTCTGCCAAAGGCTACCTGGGGTAGCTTTGTCAGTGTCTGTGGAACAGCACTTGCCCCTACAACCAGCTAGAGGCTACGTGGGGTAGCTTTGTCTGGATGAATGGGTGGGTGAGTGGGTGAGTTTGTGAGTGAAATTCTAGTTTTTTACCACAAGAGGGCAGCAATGAGTCACGAAAAAATGTGTGTGGGGGGAGTGGTGGTGCAGTGGTTAGCGCACGTTGAGTGTGTGGGGAGTGGTGGTGCAGTGGTTAGCGCACTGTGTGTGAGTGGGGAGTGGTGGTGCAGTGGTTAGCGCACAGTGTGTGAGTGCGGAGTGGTGGTGCAGTGGTTAGCGCACTCTGTGTGAGTGGGGAGTGGTGGAGCAGTGGTTAGGGCATTGTGTGTCTGAGTGGGGAGTGGTGGTGCAGTGGTTAGCGCACTGTGTGTGTGAGTGGGGAGTGATGGTGCAGTGGTTAGCGCACTGTGTGTGTGTGTGGGGAGTGATGGTGGTGGTGGTGTTGTAAACATCGCTAGAACTGGGAGAGAGACAAAGGCGGTCGGGCGTGGTGGTGCTGGCCACCCACTCCCTCTGTGTGTGTAGCCACAGTGCCGGTAGCCTTCATAGGCGCTATTGCTCACAGCACTTGCCCCTACAACCAGAAAGAGTCTACCTGGGGTAGCTTTGTCTGTGTCTCTGTGACAACATTTGCCCCGACAACCAGCTAGAGGCTACCTGGGGTAGGTTTGTCTATGTATGTTTTGACAGCACTTGCCCCTACAGCCCTGCTAGAATTTATCTGGGTTAGCTTTTTTGTATGTGTGTGGCAGCACTTGCCCCTACAGCCCTGCGAGAGGCTACCTAAGGTACCGGTATCCACTCACCTCTTCTTTACGCTGCCCGATGGGGCTTGGGGGGGGGGGGGAAAGGCTCGCCCTGAACTCCACCCTGCGAACCTCACGCGGAATGTTGAGGACGGCTGAGGCCGCCTGAACTTCATGCCGACGTTCCTGAATGACGGCTCCGCAGAATTTTTTTTTGCTCCGCCCCCACTCCCTTATATAGCAACAAAAACCCGTTAGTACCCGGATCATCTGACGTCATCCTGCGCATCCAATCGAACGCCCCCGGCCGTTGGGGGGTGGTGGGGGGGGAGGCTCGTCATCCCCCCCACCCGCGCCGCCGCCCCCGCCCCCCTCCCGCTGTTTACCCAGTGACAAATCGCTGCCCGTGGCGCGAACGGTGATTGGCTGGGACTGTTGCCGGGGGCTGCAGAGGCGCCGGGGGGTGTCTGAGAGGAGGCAGAAGCTGTGAGGTGACGTCATCGGTTGGGCCCAATCAAAGGTAGACGAGAAGCGACGGCGGTGATTGGCTGGGACTGTTGCCGGGGGCTGCAGAGGCGCCGGGGGGTGTCTGAGAGGAGGCAGAAGCTGTGAGGTGACGTCATCGGTTGGGCCCAATCAGGTAGCCTTTGGCAGGGGTGTAGGGGCAAGTGCTTTTACATAGACACAGACAAGGTAGCCCAGGTAGCCTCTAGCGCGGCTGTAGAGGCTAGTGCTGTTACTCTCAGAGAAAGCTACCCCAGGTAGCCTCTAGCAGGGCTGTAGGGGCAAGTGCTGTTACACAAACACATACAAAGCTACCCCAGGTAGCCTCTAGCAGGGCTGTAGGGGCAAGTGCTGTTACACAAACACATACAAAGCTACCTTACGTAGCCTCTCGCAGGGCTGTGGGGTAAGTGCTCTCACACAGATACAAACAAAGCTAACCCAGATAAATTCTAGCAGGGCTGTCGGGGCAGGTGCTGTCAAAACATACATAGACAAAGCTACCCCAGGTAGCCTCTAGCGGGGCTGTAGAGGCAAGTGCTCTCATACACAGACACAGACAAAGCTACCCCAGGTACCCTCTAGCAATGCTGTAGGGGCAAGTGCTGTTACACAAACACAGACAAAGCTACCCCATGTAGCCTCTAGCAATGCTGTAGGGGCAAGTGCTGTTACACAAACACAGACAAAGCTACCTTAGATAGCCTCTCGCAGGGCTGTAGGGGCAAGTGCTGCCACACAGATACAAAAAAGCTAACCCAGATAAATTCTAGCAGGGCTGTAGGGGCAAGTGCTGTCAAAACATACATAGACAAAGCTACCCCAGGTAGCCTCTAGCTGGTTGTCGGGGCAAATGTTGTCACAGCGACACAGACAAAGCTACCCCAGGTAGAATCTTTCTGGTTGTAGGGGCAAGTGCTTTGAGCAATAGCACCTATGAAGGCTACCGTCACTGTGGCTACACACACAGAGGGAGTGGGTGGCCAGCACCACCACGCCCGACCGCCTTTGTCTCTCTCCCAGTTCTAGTGATGTTTACAACACCACCACCACCATCACTCCCCACACACACACACAGTGCGCTAACCACTGCACCATCACTCCCCACTCACACACACAGTGCGCTAACCACTGCACCACCACTCCCCACTCAGACACACAATGCCCTAACCACTGCTCCACCACTCCCCACTCACACAGAGTGCGCTAACCACTGCACCACCACTCCCCACTCACACACAGTGCGCTAACCACTGCACCACCACTCCCCACTCACACACAGTGCGCTAACCACTGCACCACCACTCCCCACACACACTCAACGTGTGCTAACCACTGCACCACCACTCCCTCCACACAAATTATTTCGCGACTCAATGCTGCCCTCTTCTGGTAAAAAACTAGAATCTCACCCACCAACTCACCCACTCACCCACCCACCCATTCATCCAGACAAAGCTACCCCACGTAGCCTCTAGCTGGTTGTAGGGGCAAGTGCTGTTCCACAGACACTGTGTTTGTGTAACAGCACTTGCCCCTACAGCATTGCTAAAGGGTACCTGGGGTAGCTTTCTCTGTGTCTGTGTATGAGAGCACTTGCCCCTACAGCCCCGCTAGAGGCTACCTGGGGTAACTTTGTCTATGTATGTTTTGACAGCATTTGCCCCGTCAGCCCTGCTAGAATGTATCTGGGTTAGCTTTGTATGTATCTGTGTGAGAGCACTTGCCCCTACAGCCCTGCGAGAGGCTACCTAAGGTAGCTTTTTCTGTGTTTGTGTAACAGCACTTGCCCCTACAGCCCTGCTAGAGGCTACCCGGGGTAGCTTTCTCTGTGTGTAACAGCACTAGCCTCTACTGCCGCGCTAGAGGCTACCTGGGGTAGCTTTGTCTGTGTCTATGTAAAAGCACTTGCCCCTACAGCCCTGCCAAAGGCTACCTGGGGTAGCTTTGTCAGTGTCTGTGGAACAGCACTTGCCCCCACAGCCAGCTAGAGGCTACCTGGGGTAGCTTTGTCTGGATGAGTGGGTGGGTGGTTGAGTGAGGGGGTGAGTTGGTGAGTGAGATTCTAGTTTTTACCACAAGAGGGCAGCATTGAGTCGCGACATAATTTGTGTGGGGGGAGTGGTGGTGCAGTGGTTAGCGCACGTTGAGTGTGTGTGGGGAGTGGTGGTGCAGTGGTTAGCGCACTCTGTGTGAGTGGGGAGTGGTGGAGCAGTGGTTAGGGCATTGTGTGTCTGAGTGGGGAGTGGTGGTGCAGTGGTTAGCGCACTGTGTGTGTGAGTGGGGAGTGATGGTGCAGTGGTTAGCGCACTGTGTGTGTGTGGGGGGAGTGATGGTGGTGGTGGTGTTGTAAACATCGCTAGAACTGGGAGAGAGACAAAGGCGGTCGGGCGTGGTGGTGCTGGCCACCCACTCCCTGTGTGTGTAGCCACAGTGCCGGTAGCCTTCATAGGTGCTATTGCTCACAGCACTTGCCCCTACAACCAGAAAGAGTCTACCTGGGGTAGCTTTGTCTGTGTCTCTGTGACAACATTTGCCCCGACAACCAGCTAGAGGCTACCTGGGGTAGGTTTGTCTATGTATGTTTTGACAGCACTTGCCCCTACAGCCCTGCTAGAATTTATCTGGGTTAGCTTTTTTGTATGTGTGTGGCAGCACTTGCCCCTACAGCCCTGCGAGAGGCTACCTAAGGTACCGGTATCCACTCACCTCTTCTTTACGCTGCCCGATGGGGCTTGGGGGGGGGGGAAAGGCTCGCCCTGAACTCCACCCTGCGAACCTCACGCGGAATGTTGAGGACGGCTGAGGCCGCTGAACTTCGTGCCGACGTTCCTGAATGACGACTCCGCAGAATTTTTTTTTGCTCCGCCCCCACTCCCTTATATGGCAACAAAAACCCGTTAGTACCCGGATCATCTGACGTCATCCTGCGCATCCAATCGAACGCCCCCGGCCGTTGGGGGGTGGTGGAGGGGGAGGCTCGTCATCCCCCCCACCCGCGCCGCCGCCCCCGCCCCCCTCCCGCTGTTTACCCAGTGACAAATCACTGCCCGTGGCGCTAACGGTGATTGGCTGGGACTGTTGCCGGGGGCTGCAGAGGCGCCGGGGGGTGTCTGAGAGGAGGCAGAAGCTGTGAGGTGACGTCATCGGTTGGGCCCAATCAAAGGTAGACGAGAAGCGACGGCGGTGATTGGCTGGGACTGTTGACGGGGGCTGCAGAGGCGCCGGGGGGTGTCTGAGAGGAGGCAGAAGCTGTGAGGTGACGTCATCGGTTGGGCCCAATCAGGTAGCCTTTGGCAGGGGTGTAGGGGCAAGTGCTTTTACATAGACACAGACAAGGTAGCCCAGGTAGCCTCTAGCGCGGCTGTAGAGGCTAGTGCTGTTACTCTCAGAGAAAGCTACCCCAGGTAGCCTCTAGCAGGGCTGTAGGGGCAAGTGCTGTTACACAAACACATACAAAGCTACCCCAGGTAGCCTCTAGCAGGGCTGTAGGGGCAAGTGCTGTTACACAAACACATACAAAGCTACCTTACGTAGCCTCTCGCAGGGCTGTGGGGTAAGTGCTCTCACACAGATACAAACAAAGCTAACCCAGATAAATTCTAGCAGGGCTGTCGGGGCAGGTGCTGTCAAAACATACATAGACAAAGCTACCCCAGGTAGCCTCTAGCGGGGCTGTAGAGGCAAGTGCTCTCATACACAGACACAGACAAAGCTACCCCAGGTACCCTCTAGCAATGCTGTAGGGGCAAGTGCTGTTACACAAACACAGACAAAGCTACCCCATGTAGCCTCTAGCAATGCTGTAGGGGCAAGTGCTGTTACACAAACACAGACAAAGCTACCTTAGATAGCCTCTCGCAGGGCTGTAGGGGCAAGTGCTGCCACACAGATACAAAAAAGCTAACCCAGATAAATTCTAGCAGGGCTGTAGGGGCAAGTGCTGTCAAAACATACATAGACAAAGCTACCCCAGGTAGCCTCTAGCTGGTTGTCGGGGCAAATGTTGTCACAGCGACACAGACAAAGCTACCCCAGGTAGAATCTTTCTGGTTGTAGGGGCAAGTGCTTTGAGCAATAGCACCTATGAAGGCTACCGTCACTGTGGCTACACACACAGAGGGAGTGGGTGGCCAGCACCACCACGCCCGACCGCCTTTGTCTCTCTCCCAGTTCTAGTGATGTTTACAACACCACCACCACCATCACTCCCCACACACACACACAGTGCGCTAACCACTGCACCATCACTCCCCACTCACACACACAGTGCGCTAACCACTGCACCACCACTCCCCACTCAGACACACAATGCCCTAACCACTGCTCCACCACTCCCCACTCACACAGAGTGCGCTAACCACTGCACCACCACTCCCCACTCACACACAGTGCGCTAACCACTGCACCACCACTCCCCACTCACACACAGTGCGCTAACCACTGCACCACCACTCCCCACACACACTCAACGTGTGCTAACCACTGCACCACCACTCCCTCCACACAAATTATTTCGCGACTCAATGCTGCCCTCTTCTGGTAAAAAACTAGAATCTCACCCACCAACTCACCCACTCACCCACCCACCCATTCATCCAGACAAAGCTACCCCACGTAGCCTCTAGCTGGTTGTAGGGCCAAGTGCTGTTCCACAGACACTGTGTTTGTGTAACAGCACTTGCCCCTACAGCATTGCTAAAGGGTACCTGGGGTAGCTTTCTCTGTGTCTGTGTATGAGAGCACTTGCCCCTACAGCCCCGCTAGAGGCTACCTGGGGTAACTTTGTCTATGTATGTTTTGACAGCATTTGCCCCGTCAGCCCTGCTAGAATTTATCTGGGTTAGCTTTGTATGTATCTGTGTGAGAGCACTTGCCCCTACAGCCCTGCGAGAGGCTACCTAAGGTAGCTTTTTCTGTGTTTGTGTAACAGCACTTGCCCCTACAGCCCTGCTAGAGGCTACCCGGGGTAGCTTTCTCTGTGTGTAACAGCACTAGCCTCTACTGCCGCGCTAGAGGCTACCTGGGGTAGCTTTGTCTGTGTCTATGTAAAAGCACTTGCCCCTACAGCCCTGCCAAAGGCTACCTGGGGTAGCTTTGTCAGTGTCTGTGGAACAGAACTTGCCCCCACAGCCAGCTAGAGGCTACCTGGGGTAGCTTTGTCTGGATGAGTGGGTGGGTGGTTGAGTGAGGGGGTGAGTTGGTGAGTGAGATTCTAGTTTTTACCACAAGAGGGCAGCATTGAGTTGCGACATAATTTGTGTGGGGGGAGTGGTGGTGCAGTGGTTAGCGCACGTTGAGTGTGTGTGGGGAGTGGTGGTGCAGTGGTTAGCGCACTGTGTGTGAGTGGGGAGTGGTGGTGCAGTGGTTAGCGCACTGTGTGTGAGTGGGGAGTGGTGGAGCAGTGGTTAGGGCAATGTGTGTGTGAGTGGGGAGTGATGGTGCAGTGGTTAGTGCACTGTGTGTGTGTGTGTGTAGGGAGTGATGGTGGTGGTGGTGTTGTAAACATCGCTAGAACTGGGAGAGAGACAAAGTCGGTCGGGCGTTGTGGTGCTGGCCACCCACTCCCTTTGTGTGTAGCCACAGTGCCGGTAGCCTTCATAGGTGCTATTGCTCAAAGCACTTGCCCCTACAACCAGAAAGAGTCTACCTGGGGTAGCTTTGTCTGTGTCTCTGTGACAACATTTGCCCCGACAACCAGCTAGAGGCTACCTGGTGTAGCTTTGTCTATGTATGTTTTGACAGCACTTGCCCCTACAGCCCTGCTAGAATTTATCTGGGTTAGCTTTTTTTATCTGTGTGGCAGCAATTGCCCCTACAGCCCTGCGAGAGGCTACCTAAGGTAGCTTTGTCTGTGCTTGTGTAACAGCACTTGCCCCTAAAGCCCTGCTAGAGGCTACCTGGGGTAGCTTTGTCTGTGTTTGTGTAACAGCACTTGCCCCTATAGCATTGCTAGAGGGTACCTGGGGTAGCTTTGTCTGTGTCTGTGTATGAGAGCACTTGCCCCTACAGCCCCGCTAGAGGCTCCATGGGGTACCTTTGTCTGTGTCTATGTAACAGCACTTGCCCCTACAGCTCTGCCAAAGGCTACCTGGGGTAGCTTTGTCAGTGTCTGTGGAACAGCACTTGCCCCTACAACCAGCTAGAGGCTACGTGGGGTAGCTTTGTCTGGATGAATGGGTGGGTGAGTGGGTGAGTTTGTGAGTGAAATTCTAGTTTTTTACCACAAGAGGGCAGCATTGAGTCACTAAAAAATTTGTGTGGGGGGAGTGGTGGTGCAGTGGTTAGCGCACGTTGAGTGTGTGGGGAGTGGTGGTGCAGTGGTTAGCGCACTGTGTGTGAGTGGGGAGTGGTGGTGCAGTGGTTAGCGCACTGTGTGTGAGTGGGGAGTGGTGGTGCAGTGGTTAGCGCACTCTGTGTGAGTGGGGAGTGGTGGAGCAGTGGTTAGGGCATTGTGTGTATGAGTGGGGAGTGGTGGTGCAGTGGTTAGCGCACTGTGTGTGTG
This sequence comes from Petromyzon marinus, assembly GCF_048934315.1. Classification (NCBI taxonomy): domain Eukaryota; kingdom Metazoa; phylum Chordata; class Hyperoartia; order Petromyzontiformes; family Petromyzontidae; genus Petromyzon; species Petromyzon marinus. The sequence goes on from NW_027423019.1 coordinate 54,403, forward strand.
AGTGGGGAGTGATGGTGCAGTGGTTAGCGCACTGTGTGTGTGTGTGGGGAGTGATGGTGGTGGTGGTGTTGTAAACATCGCTAGAACTGGGAGAGAGACAAAGGCGGTCGGGCGTGGTGGTGCTGGCCACCCACTCCCTCTGTGTGTGTAGCCACAGTGCCGGTAGCCTTCATAGGCGCTATTGCTCACAGCACTTGCCCCTACAACCAGAAAGAGTCTACCTGGGGTAGCTTTGTCTGTGTCTCTGTGACAACTTTTGCCCCGACAACCAGCTAGAGGCTACCTGGGGTAGGTTTGTCTATGTATGTTTTGACAGCACTTGCCCCTACAGCCCTGCTAGAATTTATCTGGGTTAGCTTTTTTGTATCTGTGTGGCAGCACTTGCCCCTACAGCCCTGCGAGAGGCTACCTAAGGTACCGGTATCCACTCACCTCTTCTTTACGCTGCCCGATGGGGCTTGGGGGGGGGGGGAAAGGCTCGCCCTGAACTCCACCCTGCGAACCTCACGCGGAATGTTGAGGACGGCTGAGGCCGCTGAACTTCGTGCCGACGTTCCTGAATGACGACTCCGCAGAATTTTTTTTTGCTCCGCCCCCACTCCCTTATATGGCAACAAAAACCCGTTAGTACCCGGATCATCTGACGTCATCCTGCGCATCCAATCGAACGCCCCCGGCCGTTGGGGGGTGGTGGGGGGGGAGGCTCGTCATCCCCCCCACCCGCGCCGCCGCCCCCGCCCCCCTCCCGCTGTTTACCCAGTGACAAATCGCTGCCCGTGGCGCTAACGGTGATTGGCTGGGACTGTTGCCGGGGGCTGCAGAGGCGCCGGGGGGTGTCTGAGAGGAGGCAGAAGCTGTGAGGTGACGTCATCGGTTGGGCCCAATCAAAGGTAGACGAGAAGCGACGGCGGTGATTGGCTGGGACTGTTGCCGGGGGCTGCAGAGGCGCCGGGGGGTGTCTGAGAGGAGGCAGAAGCTGTGAGGTGACGTCATCGGTTGGGCCCAATCAGGTAGCCTTTGGCAGGGGTGTAGGGGCAAGTGCTTTTACATAGACACAGACAAGGTAGCCCAGGTAGCCTCTAGCGCGGCTGTAGAGGCTAGTGCTGTTACTCTCAGAGAAAGCTACCCCAGGTAGCCTCTAGCAGGGCTGTAGGGGCAAGTGCTGTTACACAAACACATACAAAGCTACCCCAGGTAGCCTCTAGCAGGGCTGTAGGGGCAAGTGCTGTTACACAAACACATACAAAGCTACCTTACGTAGCCTCTCGCAGGGCTGTGGGGTAAGTGCTCTCACACAGATACAAACAAAGCTAACCCAGATAAATTCTAGCAGGGCTGTCGGGGCAGGTGCTGTCAAAACATACATAGACAAAGCTACCCCAGGTAGCCTCTAGCGGGGCTGTAGAGGCAAGTGCTCTCATACACAGACACAGACAAAGCTACCCCAGGTACCCTCTAGCAATGCTGTAGGGGCAAGTGCTGTTACACAAACACAGACAAAGCTACCTTAGATAGCCTCTCGCAGGGCTGTAGGGGCAAGTGCTGCCACACAGATACAAAAAAGCTAACCCAGATAAATTCTAGCAGGGCTGTAGGGGCAAGTGCTGTCAAAACATACATAGACAAAGCTACCCCAGGTAGCCTCTAGCTGGTTGTCGGGGCAAATGTTGTCACAGAGACACAGACAAAGCTACCCCAGGTAGAATCTTTCTGGTTGTAGGGGCAAGTGCTTTGAGCAATAGCACCTATGAAGGCTACCGGCACTGTGGCTACACACACAGAGGGAGTGGGTGACCAGCACCACCACGCCCGACCGCCTTTGTCTCTCTCCCAGTTCTAGCGATGTTTACAACACCACCACCACCATCACTCCCCACACACACACACAGTGCGCTAACCACTGCACCATCACTCCCTACTCACACACACAGTGCGCTAACCACTGCACCACCACTCCCCACTCAGACACACAATGCCCTAACCACTGCTCCACCACTCCCCACTCACACACAGTGCGCTAACCACTGCACCACCACTCCCCACTCACACACAGTGCGCTAACCACTACACCACCACTCCCCACACACACTCAACGTGTGCTACCCACTGCACCACCACTCCCCCCACACAAATTATTTCGCGACTCAATGCTGCCCTCTTTTGGTAAAAATTAGAATCTCACTCACCAACTCAACCCCTCACTCAACCACCCACCCACTCATCCAGACAAAGCTACCCCAGGTAGCATCTAGCTGGCTGTGGGGGCAAGTGCTGTTACACAGACACATACAAAGCTACCCCAGGTAGCCTCTAACAGGGCTGTATGGGCAAGTGCTGTTACACAAACACAGACAAAGCTACCTTAGGTAGCCTCTCGCAGGGCTGTAGGGGCAAGTGCTCTCACACAGATACAAACAAAGCTAACCCAGATAAATTCTAGCAGGGCTGTCGGGGCAAGTGCTGTCAAAACATACATAGACAAAGCTACCCCAGGTAGTCTCTAGCGGGGCTGTAGGGGCAAGTGCTCTCATACACAGACACAGACAAAGCTACCCCAGGTACCCTCTAGCAATGCTGTAGGGGCAAGTGCTATTACACAAACACAGACAAAGCTACCCCAGGTCGCCTCTAGCAGGGCTATAGGAGCAAATGCTGTTACACAAACACAGACAAAGCTACCTTAGGTAGCCTCTCGCAGGGCTGTAGGGGCAAGTGCTGCCACACAGATACAAAAAAGCTAACCCAGGTAAATTCTAGCAGGGCTGTAGGGGCAAGTGCTGTCAAAACATACATAGACAAACCTACCCCAGGTAGCCTCTAGCTGGTTGTCGGGGCAAATGTTGTCACAGAGACACAGACAAAGCTACCCCAGGTAGACTCTTTCTGGTTGTAGGGGCAAGCGCTGTCACACAGACCAAGTTACGCCCAGGTAGCCTTTACCAGGACTGTAGGGGCAAGTGCTGTGAGCAATATCGCCTATGAAGGCTACCGGCACTGTGGCTACACACACAGAGGGAGTGGGTGGCCAGCACCACCACGCCCGACCGCCTTTGTCTCTCTCCCAGTTCTAGCGATGTTTACAACACCACCACCATCACTCCCACACACACACACAGTGCGCTAACCACTGTACCATCACTCCCCACTCACACACACTGTGCGTTAACCACTGCACCACCACTCCCCACTCAGACACACAATGCCCTAACCACTGCTCCACCACTCCCCACTCACACAGAGTGCGCTAACCACTGCACCACCACTCCCCACTCACACACAGTGCGCCAACCACTGCAGCACCACTCCCCACTCACACACAGTGCGCTAACCACTGCACCACCACTCCCCACACACACTCAACGTGCGCTAACCACTGCACCACCACTCCCCCCACACAAATTTTTCGTGACTCAATGCTGCCCTCTTGTGGTAAAAAAACTAGAATCTCACTCACAAACTCACCCACTCACCCACCCATTCATCCAGACAAAGCAACCCCACGTAGCCTCTAGCTGGTTGTAGGGGCAAGTGCTGTTCCACAGACACTGACAAAGCTACCCCAGGTAGCCTTTGGCAGAGCTGTAGGGGCAAGTGCTGTTACATAGACACAGACAAAGGTACCCCATGGAGCCTCTAGCGGGGCTGTAGGGGCAAGTGCTCCCATACACAGACACAGACAAAGCTACCCCAGGTACCCTCTAGCAATGCTGTAGGGGCAAGTGCTGTTACACAAACACAGACAAAGCTACCCCAGGTAGCCTCTAGCAGGGCTTTAGGGGCAAGTGCTGTTACACAAGCACAGACAAATCTACCTTAGGTAGCCTCTCGCAGGGCTGTAGGGGCAATTGCTGCCACACAGATTCAAAAAAGCTAACCCAGATAAATTCTAGCAGGGCTGTAGGGGCAAGTGCTGTCAAAACATACATAGACAAAGCTACAGCAGGTAGCCTCTAGCTGGTTGTCGGGGCAAATGTTGTCACAGAGACACAGACAAAGCTACCCCAGGTAGACTCTTTCTGGTTGTAGGGGCAAGTGCTTTGAGCAATAGCACCTATGAAGGCTACCGGCACTGTGGCTACACACACAGAGGGAGTGGGTGGCCAGCACCACAACGCCCGACCGACTTTGTCTCTCTCAGTTCTAGCGATGTTTACAACACCACCACCACTATCACTCCCCACACACACACACACACAGTGCGCTAACCACTGCACCATCACTACCCACTCACACACACATTGCCCTAACCACTGCTCCACCACTCCCCACTCACACACAGTGCGCTAACCACTGCACCACCACTCCCCACTCACACACATTGCGCTAACCACTGCACCACCACTCCCCACACACACTCAACGTGCGCTAACCACTGCACCACCACTCCCCCCACACAAATTATGTCGCGACTCAATGCTGCCCTCTTGTGGTAAAAACTAGAATCTCACTCACCAACTCACCCCCTCACTCAACCACCCACCCACTCATCCAGACAAAGCTACCCCAGGTAGCCTCTAGCTGGCTGTGGGGGCAAGTGCTGTTCCACAGACACTGACAAAGCTACCCCAGGTAGCCTTTGGCAGGGCTGTAGGGGCAAGTGCTTTTACTTAGACACAGACAAAGCTACCCCAGGTAGCCTATAGCGCGGCAGTAGAGGCTAGTGCTGTTACACACAGAGAAAGCTACCCCAGGTAGCCTCTAGCAGGGCTGTAGGGGCAAGTGCTGTTACACAAACACAGAAAAAGCTACCCCAGGTAGCCTCTCGCAGGGCTGTAGGGGCAAGTGCTCTCACACAGATACATACAAAGCTAACCCAGATAAATTCTAGCAGGGCTGACGGGGCAAGTGCTGTCAAAACATACATAGACAAAGTTACCCCAGGTAGCCTCTAGCGGGGCTGTAGGGGCAAGTGCTCTCATACACAGACACAGAGAAAGCTACCCCAGGTACCCTCTAGCAATGCTGTAGGGGCAAGTGCTGTTACACAAACACAGACAAAGCTACCCCAGGTAGACTCTTTCTGGTTGTAGGGGCAAGTGCTTTGAGCAATAGCACCTATGAAGGCTACCGGCACTGTGGCTACACACAGAGGGAGTGGGTGGCCAGCACCACCACGCCCGATCGCCTTTGACTCTCTCCCAGTTCTAGCGATGTTTACAACACCACCATCATTCCCCACACACACACACACAGCGCGCTAACCACTGTATCATCACTCCCCACTCACACACACAGTGCGCTAACCACTGCACCACCACTCCCCACTCAGACACACAATGCCCTAACCACTGCTCCACCACTCCCCACTCACACAGAGTGCGCTAACCACTGCACCACCACTCCCCACTCACACACAGTGCGCTAACCACTGCACCACCACTCCCCACTCACACACAGTGCGCTAACCACTGCACCACCACTCCCCACACACACTCAACGTGCGCTAACCACTGCACCACCACTCCCCCCACACAAATTATTTCGCGACTCAATGCTGCCCTCTTGTGGTAAAAATAAGAATCTCACTCACCAACTCACCCCCTCACTCAACCACCCACCCACTCATCCAGATGAAGCTACCCCAGGTAGCCTCTAGCTGGCTGTGGGAGCAAGTGCTGTTCCACAGACACTGACAAAGCTACCCCAGGTAGCCTCTAGCAGGGCTGTAGGGGCAAGTGCTGTCAAAACATACATAGACAAAGCTACCCCAGGTAGCCTCTAGCTGGTTGTCGGGGCAAATGTTGTCACAGAGACACAGACAAAGCTACCCCAGGTAGACTCTTTCTGGTTGTAGGGGCAAGTGCTTTGAGCAATAGCACCTATGAAGGCTACCGGCACTGTGGCTACACACATAGAGGGAGTGGGTGGCCAGCACCACCACGCCCGACCGCCTTTGTCTCTCTCCCAGTTCTATCGATGTTTACAACACCACCACCATCACTCGCCACACACACACACACACATTGCGCTAACCACTGCACCACCACTCCCCACTCACACACAGTGCGCTAACCACTGCACCACCACTCCCCACACACACTCAACGTGCGCTTACCACTGCACCACCACTCCCCCCACACAAATTATTTCGCGACTCAATGCTGCCCTCTTGTGGTAAAAACTAGAATCTCACTCACCAACTCACCCCCTCACTCAAACACCCACCCACTCATCCAGACAAAGCTACCCCAGGTAGCCTCTAGCTGGCTGTGGGGGCAAGTGCTGTTCCACAGACACTGACAAAGCTACCCCAGGTAGCCTTTGGCAGGGCGGTAGGGGCAAGTGCTTTTACATAGACACAGACAAAGCTACCCCAGGTAGCCTCTAGCAGGGCTGTAGGGGCAAGTGCTGTTACACAAACACAGACAAAGCTACCCCAGGTAGCCTCTAGCAGGGCTGTAGGGGCAAGTGCTGTTACACAAACACAGACAAAGCTACCTTAGGTAGCCTGTCGCGGGGCTGTAGGGGCAAGTGGTCTCACACAGATACAAACAAAGCTCACCCAGATAAATTCTAGCAGAGCTGTCGGGGCAAGTGCTTTCAAAACATACGTAGACAAAGCTACCCCAGGTAGCCTCTAGCGGGGCTGTAGGGGCAAGTGCTCTCATACACAGACAAAGCTACCCCAGGTACCCTCTAGCAATGCTGTAGGGGCAAGTGCTGTTACACAAACGCAGACAAAGCTACCCCAGGTAGCCTCTAGCTGGCTGTGGGGGCAAGTGCTGCTCCACAGACACTGACAAAGCTACCCCAGGTAGCCTTTGGCAGGGCTGTAGGGGCAAGTGCTTTTACATAGACACAGACAAAGCTACCCCAGGTAGCCTCTAGCGCGGCTGTAGAGGCTAGTGCTGTTACACTCAGAGAAAGCTACCCCAGGTAGCCTCTAGCAGGGCTGTAGGGGCAAGTGCTGTTACACAAACACAGACAAAGCAACCGCAGGTAGCCTGTAGCAGGGCTGTAGGGGCAAGTGCTGTTACACAAACACAGACAAAGCTACCTTAGGTAGCCTCTCGCAGGGCTGTAGGGGCAAGTGCTCTCACAGAGATACAAACAAAGCTAACCCAGATAAATTCTAGCAGGGCTGTCGGGGCAAGTGCTGTCAAAACATACATAGAAAAAGCTACCCCAGGTAGCCTCTAGCGGGGCTGTAGGGGCAAGTGCTCTAATACACAGACACAGACAAAGCTACCCCAGGTACCCTCTAGCAATGCTGTAGGGGCAAGTGCTGTTACACAAACACAGACAAAGCTACCCCAGGTAGACTCTTTCTGGTTGTAGGGGCAAGTGCTGTCACACAGACAAAGTTACGCCCAGGTAGCCTTTAGCAGGACTGTAGGGGCAAGTGCTGTGAACAATAGCGCCTATGAAGGCTACCGGCACTGTGGCTACACACACAGAGGGAGTGGGTGGCTAGCACCACCACGCCCGACCGCCTTTGTCTCTCTCCCTGTTCTAGCGATGTTTACAACACCACCACCACCATCACTCCCCACACACACACACAGTGCGCTAACCACTGCACCATCACTCCCTACTCACACACACAGTGCGCTAACCACTGCACCACCACTCCCCACTCAGACACACAATGCCCTAACCACTGCTCCACCACTCCCCACTCACACAGAGTGCGCTAACCACTGCACCACCACTCCCCACTCACACACAGTGCGCTAACCACTGCACCACCACTCCCCACTCACACACAGTGCGCTAACCACTGCACCACCACTCCCCACACACACTCAACGTGTGCTAACCACTGCACCACCACTCCCCCCCACAAATTATTTCGCGACTCACTGCTGCCCTCTTGTGGTACAAAACTAGAATCTCACTCACCAACTCACCCACTCACCCACCCACCCATTCATCCAGACAAAGCTACCCCACGTAGCCTCTAGCTGGTTGTAGGGGCAAGTGCTGTTCCACAGACACTGACAAAGCTACCCCAGTTTGCCTTTGGCAGGGCTGTAGGGGCAAGTGCTGTTACATAGACACAGACAAAGGTACCCCAGGGAGCCTCTAGCGGGGCTGTAAGGGCAAGTGCTGTTACACACAGACAAAGCTACCCCAGGTAGCCTCTAGCAGGTTTTAGGGGCAAGTGCTGCTACAAAGACACAGACAAGCTATTCTAGGCAGCCTTTAGCAGGGCTGTAGGGGCAAGTGCTCTCATACGCATACACAGACACAGACAAAGCTACCCCAGGTAGCCTCTAGCAGGGCTGTCGGGGCAAGTGCTGTCAAAACATGCATAGACAAAGCTACCCCAGATAGCCTCTAGCGGGGCTGTATGGGCAAGCGCTCTCATACACAAACACAGACAAAGCTACCCCAGGTACCCTCTAGCAATGCTGTAGGGGCAAGTGCTGTTACACAAACACAGACAAAGCTACCCCAGGTAGCCTCTAGCAGGGCTATAGGGGCAAGTGCTGTTACACAAACACAGACAAAGCTACCTTAGGTAGCCTCTCGCAGGGCTGTAGGGGCAATTGCTGCCACACAGATACAATTAAGCTAACCCAGATGAATTCTATAAGGGCTGTAGGGGCAAGTGCAAATGTTGTCACAGCGAGACAGACAAAGCTACCCCATGGTAGACTCTTTCTGGTTGTAGGGGCAAGTGCTTTGACCAATAGCACCTATGAAGGCTACCGGCACTGTGGGTACACACACAGAGGGAGTGGGTGGCCAGCACCACCACGCCCGACCGCCTTTGTCTCTCTCCCAGTTCTAGTGATGTTTACAACACCACCACCATCACTCCCCACACACACACACACACAGTGCGCTAACCACTGCACCATCACTCCCCACTCACACACACAGTGCGCTAACCACTGCACCACCACTCCCCACTCAGACACACAATGCCCTAACCACTGCTCCACCACTCCCCACTCACACAGAGTGCGCTAACCACTGCACCACCACTCCCCACTCACATACAGTGCGCTAACCACTGCACCACCACTCCCCACTCACACACAGTGCGCTAACCACTGCACCACCACTCCCCCCACACAAATTATTTCGCGACTCAATGCTGCCCTCTTGTGGTAAAAAACTAGAATCTCACTCACCAACTCACCCACTCACCCACCCACCCATTCATCCAGACAAAGCTAGCCCACGTAGCCTCTAGCTGGTTGTAGGGGCAAGTGCTGTTCCACAGACACTGACAAAGCTACCCCAGGTAGCCTTTGCCAGGGCTGTAGGGGCAAGTGCTGTGAGCAATAGCACCTATGAAGGCTACCGGCACTGTGGCTACACACACAGAGGGAGTGGGTGGCCAGCACCACCACGCCCGACCGCCTTTGTCTCTCTCCCAGTTCTAGCGATGTTTAAAACACCACCACCACCATCACTCCCCACACACACACACAGTGCGCTAACCACTGCACCATCACTCCCCACTCACACACACAGTGCGCTAACCACTGCACCACCACTCCCCACTCAGACACACAATGCCCTAACCACTGCTCCACCACTCCCCACTCACACAGAGTGCGATAACCACTGCACCACCACTCCCCACTCACACACAGTGCGCTAACCACTGCACCACCACTCCCCACTCACACACAGTGCGCTAACCACTGCACCACCACTCCTCACACACACTCAACGTGCGCTAACCACTGCACCACCACTCCCCCCACACAAATTATTTCGCGACTCAATGCTGCCCTCTTGTGGTAAAAAACTAGAATCTCACTCACCAACTCTCCCACTCACCCACCCACCCATTCATCCAGACAAAGCTACCCCACGTAGCCTCTAGCTGGTTGTAGGGGCAAGTGCTGTTCCACAGACACTGACAAAGCTACCCCAGGTAGCCTTTGGCAGGGCTGTAGGGGCAAGTGCTGTTACATAGACACAGACAAAGGTACCCCAGGTAGCCTCTAGCGGGGCTGTAGGGGCAAGTGCTCTCACACAGATACAAACAAAGCTAACCCAGATAAATTCTAGCAGAGCTGTCGGGGCAAGTGCTGTCAAAACATACATAGACAAAGCTACCCCAGGTAGCCTCTATCGGGGCTGTAGGGGCAAGTGCTCTCATACACAGACACAGACAAAGCTACCCCAGGTACCCTCTAGCAATGCTGTAGAGGCAAGTGCTGTTACACAAACACAGACAAAGCTACCCCAGGTAGCCTCAAGCAGGGCTTTAGGGGCAAGTGCTGTTACACAAACACAGACAAAGCTACCTTAGGTAGCCTCTCGCAGGGCTGTAGGGGCAATTGCTGCCACACAGATACAAAAAAACTAACCCAGATAAATTCTAGCAGGGCTGTAGGGGCAAGTGCTGTCAAAACATACATAGACAAAACTACACCAGGTAGCCTCTAGCTGGTTGTCGGGGCAAATGTTGTCACAGAGACTTAGACAAAGCTACCCCAGGTAGACTCTTTCTGGTTGTAGGGGCAAGTGCTTTGAGCAATAGCACCTATGAAGGCTACCGCCACTGTGGCTACACACACAGAGGGAGTGGGTGGCCAGCACCACAACGCCCGACCGACTTTGTCTCTCTCCCAGTTCTAGCGATGTTTACAACACCACCACCACCATCACTCCCCACACACACACACACACAGTGCGCTAACCACTGCACCATCACTCCCCACTCACACACACATTGCCCTAACCACTGCTCCACCACTCCCCACTCACACACAGTGCGCTAACCACTGCACCACCACTCCCCACTCACACACAGTGCGCTAACCACTGCACCACCACTCCCCACACACACTCAACGTGCGCTAACCACTGCACCACCACTCCCCCCACACAAATTATGTCGCAACTCAATGCTGCCCTCTTGTGGTAAAAACTAGAATCTCACTCACCAACTCACCCCCTCACTCAACCACCCACCCACTCATCCAGACAAAGCTACCCCAGGTAGCCTCTAGCTGGCTGTGGGGGCAAGTGCTGTTCCACAGACACTGACAAAGCTACCCCAGGTAGCCTTTGGCAGGGGTGTAGGGGCAAGTGCTTTTACATAGACACAGACAAAGCTACCCCAGGTAGCCTCTAGCGCGGCAGTAGAGGCTAGTGCTGTTACACACAGAGAAAGCTACCCCGGGTAGCCTCTAGCAGGGCTGTAGGGGCAAGTGCTGTTACACAAACACAGAAAAAGCTACCTTAGGTAGCCTCTCGCAGGGCTGTAGGGGCAAGTGCTCTCACACAGATACATACAAAGCTAACCCAGATAAATTCTAGCAGGGCTGACGGGGCAAATGCTGTCAAAACATACATAGACAAAGTTACCGCAGGTAGCCTCTAGCGGGGCTGTAGGGGCAAGTGCTCTCATACACAGACACAGAGAAAGCTACCCCAGGTACCCTTTAGCAATGCTGTAGGGGCAAGTGCTGTTACACAAACACAGTGTCTGTGGAACAGCACTTGCCCCTACAACCAGCTAGAGGCTACGTGGGGTAGCTTTGTCTGGATGAATGGGTGGGTGGGTGAGTGGGTGAGTTGGTGGGTGAGATTTTAGTTTTTTACCAGAAGAGGGCAGCATTGAGTCGCGAAATAATTTGTGTGGAGGGAGTGGTGGTGCAGTGGTTAGCACACGTTGAGTGTGTGTGGGGAGTGGTGGTGCAGTGGTTAGCGCACTGTGTGTGAGTGGGGAGTGGTGGTGCAGTGGTTAGCGCACTGTGTGTGAGTGGGGAGTGGTGGTGCAGTGGTTAGCGCACTCTGTGTGAGTGGGGAGTGGTGGAGCAGTGGTTAGGGCATTGTGTGTCTGAGTGGGGAGTGGTGGTGCAGTGGTTAGCGCACTGTGTGTGTGAGTGGGGAGTGATGGTGCAGTGGTTAGCGCACTGTGTGTGTGTGTGGGGAGTGATGGTGGTGGTGGTGTTGTAAACATCACTAGAACTGGGAGAGAGACAAAGGCGGTCGGGCGTGGTGGTGCTGGCCACCCACTCCCTCTGTGTGTGTAGCCACAGTGCTGGTAGCCTTCATAGGTGCTATTGCTCAAAGCACTTGCCCCTACAACCAGAAAGATTCTACCTGGGGTAGCTTTGTCTGTGTCGCTGTGACAACATTTGCCCCGACAACCAGCTAGAGGCTACCTGGGGTAGCTTTGTCTATGTATGTTTTGACAGCACTTGCCCCTACAGCCCTGCTAGAATTTATCTGGGTTAGCTTTTTTGTATCTGTGTGGCAGCACTTGCCCCTACAGCCCTGCGAGAGGCTATCTAAGGTAGCTTTGTCTGTGTTTGTGTAACAGCACTTGCCCCTACAGCATTGCTAGAGGCTACATGGGGTAGCTTTGTCTGTGTTTGTGTAACAGCACTTGCCCCTACAGCATTGCTAGAGGGTACCTGGGGTAGCTTTGTCTGTGTCTGTGTATGAGAGCACTTGCCTCTACAGCCCCGCTAGAGGCTACCTGGGGTAGCTTTGTCTATGTATGTTTTGACAGCACCTGCCCCGACAGCCCTGCTAGAATTTATCTGGGTTAGCTTTGTTTGTATCTGTGTGAGAGCACTTACCCCACAGCCCTGCGAGAGGCTACGTAAGGTAGCTTTGTATGTGTTTGTGTAACAGCACTTGCCCCTACAGCCCTGCTAGAGGCTACCTGGGGTAGCTTTGTATGTGTTTGTGTAACAGCACTTGCCCCTACAGCCCTGCTAGAGGCTACCTGGGGTAGCTTTCTCTGAGAGTAACAGCACTAGCCTCTACAGCCGCGCTAGAGGCTACCTGGGCTACCTTGTCTGTGTCTATGTAAAAGCACTTGCCCCTACACCCCTGCCAAAGGCTACCTGATTGGGCCCAACCGATGACGTCACCTCACAGCTTCTGCCTCCTCTCAGACACCCCCCGGCGCCTCTGCAGCCCCCGGCAACAGTCCCAGCCAATCACCGCCGTCGCTTCTCGTCTACCTTTGATTGGGCCCAACCGATGACGTCACCTCACAGCTTCTGCCTCCTCTCAGACACCCCCCGGCGCCTCTGCAGCCCCCGGCAACAGTCCCAGCCAATCACCGTTAGCGCCACGGGCAGCGATTTGTCACTGGGTAAACAGCGGGAGGGGGGCGGGGGCGGCGGCGCGGGTGGGGGGGATGACGAGCCTCCCCCCCCACCACCCCCCAACGGCCGGGGGCGTTCGATTGGATGCGCAGGATGACGTCAGATGATCCGGGTACTAACGGGTTTTTGTTGCCATATAAGGGAGTGGGGGCGGAGCAAAAAAAAATTCTGCGGAGTCGTCATTCAGGAACGTCGGCACGAAGTTCAGGCGGCCTCAGCCGTCCTCAACATTCCGCGTGAGGTTCGCAGGGTGGAGTTCAGGGCGAGCCTTTCCCCCCCCCCCAAGCCCCATCGGGCAGCGTAAAGAAGAGGTGAGTGGATACCGGTACCTTAGGTAGCCTCTCGCAGGGCTGTAGGGGCAAGTGCTGCCACACAGATACAAAAAAGCTAACCCAGATAAATTCTAGCAGGGCTGTAGGGGCAAGTGCTGTCAAAACATACATAGACAAACCTACCCCAGGTAGCCTCTAGCTGGTTGTCGGGGCAAATGTTGTCACAGAGACACAGACAAAGCTACCCCAGGTAGACTCTTTCTGGTTGTAGGGGCAAGTGCTGTGAGCAATAGCGCCTATGAAGGCTACCGGCACTGTGGCTACACACACAGAGGGAGTGGGTGGCCAGCACCACCACGCCCGACCGCCTTTGTCTCTCTCCCAGTTCTAGCGATGTTTACAACACCACCACCACCATCACTCCCCACACACACACACAGTGCGCTAACCACTGCACCATCACTCCCCACTCACACACACAGTGCGCTAACCACTGCACCACCACTCCCCACTCAGACACACAATGCCCTAACCACTGCTCCACCACTCCCCACTCACACAGAGTGCGCTAACCACTGCACCACCACTCCCCACTCACACACAGTGCGGTAACCACTGCACCACCACTCCCCACTCACACACAGTGCGCTAACCACTGCACCACCACTCCCCACACACTCAACGTGCGCTAACCACTGCACCACCACTCCCCCCACACAAATTTTTTCGTGACTCAATGCTGCCCTCTTGTGGTAAAAAACTAGAATTTCACTCACAAACTCACCCACTCACCCACCCATTCATCCAGACAAAGCTACCCCACGTAGCCTCTAGCTGGTTGTAGGGGCAAGTGCTGTTCCACAGACACTGACAAAGCTACCCCAGGTAGCCTTTGGCAGAGCTGTAGGGGCAAGTGCTGTTACATAGACACAGACAAAGGTACCCCATGGAGCCTCTAGCGGGGCTGTAGGGGCAAGTGCTCTCATACACAGACACAGACAAAGCTACCCCAGGTACCCTCTAGCAATGCTATAGGGGCAAGTGCTGTTACACAAACACAGACAAAGCTACCCCAGGTAGCCTCTAGCAGGGCTTTAGGGGCAAGTGCTGTTACACAAGCACAGACAAAGCTACCTTAGGTAGCCTCTCGCAGGGCTGTAGGGGCAATTGCTGCCACACAGATAAAAAAAGCTAACCCAGATAAATTCTAGCAGGGCTGTAGGGGCAAGTGCTGTCAAAACATACATAGACAAAGCTACACCAGGTAGCCTCTAGCTGGTTGTCGGGGCAAATGTTGTCACAGAGACACAGACAAAGCTACCCCAGGTAGACTCTTTCTGGTTGTAGGGGCAAGTGCTTTGAGCAATAGCACCTATGAAGGCTACCGGCACTGTGGCTACACACAAAGGGAGTGGGTGGCCAGCACCACAACGCCCGACCGACTTTGTCTCTCTCCCAGTTCTAGCGATGTTTACAACACCACCACCACCATCACTCCCCACACACACACACACACAGTGCACTAACCACTGCACCATCACTCCCCACTCACACACACATTGCCCTAACCACTGCTCCACCACTTTGTCTATGTATGTTTTGTATGTTTTGACAGCACCTGCCCCGACAGCCCTGCTAGAATTTATCTGGGTTAGCTTTGTTTGTATCTGTGTGAGAGCACTTACCCCACAGCCCTGCGAGAGGCTACGTAAGGTAGCTTTGTATGTGTTTGTGTAACAGCACTTGCCCCTACAGCCCTGCTAGAGGCTACCTGGGGTAGCTTTGTATGTGTTTGTGTAACAGCACTTGCCCCTACAGCCCTGCTAGAGGCTACCTGGGGTAGCTTTCTCTGAGAGTAACAGCACTAGCCTCTACAGCCGCGCTAGAGGCTACCTGGGCTACCTTGTCTGTGTCTATGTAAAAGCACTTGCCCCTACACCCCTGCCAAAGGCTACCTGATTGGGCCCAACCGATGACGTCACCTCACAGCTTCTGTCTCCTCTCAGACACCCCCCGGCGCCTCTGCAGCCCCCGGCAACAGTCCCAGCCAATCACCGTTCGCGCCACGGGCAGCGATTTGTCACTGGGTAAACAGCGGGAGGGGGGCGGGGGCGGCGGCGCGTGTGGGGGGGATGACGAGCCTCCCCCCCCACCACCCCCCAACGGCCGGGGGCGTTCGATTGGATGCGCAGGATGACGTCAGATGATCCGGGTACTAACGGGTTTTTGTTGCCATATAAGGGAGTGGGGGCGGAGCAAAAAAAAATTCTGCGGAGTCGTCATTCAGGAACGTCGGCACGAAGTTCAGCGGCCTCAGCCGTCCTCAACATTCCGCGTGAGGTTCGCAGGGTGGAGTTCAGGGCGAGCCTTTCCCCCCCCCCCCAAGCCCCATCGGGCAGCGTAAAGAAGAGGTGAGTGGATACCGGTACCTTAGGTAGCCTCTCGCAGGGCTGTAGGGGCAAGTGCTGCCACACAGATACAAAAAAGCTAACCCAGATAAATTCTAGCAGGGCTGTAGGGGCAAGTGCTGTCAAAACATACATAGACAAACCTACCCCAGGTAGCCTCTAGCTGGTTGTCGGGGCAAATGTTGTCACAGAGACACAGACAAAGCTACCCCAGGTAGACTCTTTCTGGTTGTAGGGGCAAGTGCTGTGAGCAATAGCACCTATGAAGGCTACCGGCACTGTGGCTACACACACAGGGAGTGGGTGGCCAGCACCACCACGCCCGACCGCCTTTGTCTCTCTCCCAGTTCTAGCGATGTTTACAACACCACCACCACCATCACTCCCCACACACACACACAGTGCGCTAACCACTGCACCATCACTCCCCACTCACACACACAGTGCGCTAACCACTGCACCACCACTCCCCACTCAGACACACAATGCCCTAACCACTGCTCCACCACTCCCCACTCACACAGAGTGCGCTAACCACTGCACCACCACTCCCCACACACACTCAACGTGCGCTAACCACTGCACCACCACTCCCCCCACACAAATTATGTCGCGACTCAATGCTGCCCTCTTGTGGTAAAAACTAGAATCTCACTCACCAACTCACCCCCTCACTCAACCACCCACCCACTCATCCAGACAAAGCTACCCCAGGTAGCCTCTAGCTGGCTGTGGGGGCAAGTGCTGTTCCACAGACACTGACAAAGCTACCCCAGGTAGCCTTTGGCAGGGCTGTAGGGGCAAGTGCTTTTACATAGACACAGACAAAGCTACCCCAGGTAGCCTCTAGCGCGGCAGTAGAGGCTAGTGCTGTTACACACAGAGAAAGCTACCCCGGGTAGCCTCTAGCAGGGCTGTAGGGGCAAGTGCTGTTACACAAACACAGAAAAAGCTACCTTAGGTAGCCTCTCGCAGGGCTGTAGGGGCAAGTGCTCTCACACAGATACATACAAAGCTAACCCAGATAAATTCTAGCAGGGCTGACGGGGCAAATGCTGTCAAAACATACATAGACAAAGTTACCCCAGGTAGCCTCTAGCGGGGCTGTAGGGGCAAGTGCTCTCATACACAGACACAGAGAAAGCTACCCCAGGTACCCTTTAGCAATGCTGTAGGGGCAAGTGCTGTTACACAAACACAGTGTCTGTGGAACAGCACTTGCCCCTACAACCAGCTAGAGGCTACGTGGGGTAGCTTTGTCTGGATGAATGGGTGGGTGGGTGAGTGGGTGAGTTGGTGGGTGAGATTCTAGTTTTTTACCAGAAGAGGGCAGCATTGAGTCGCGAAATAATTTGTGTGGAGGGAGTGGTGGTGCAGTGGTTAGCACACGTTGAGTGTGTGTGGGGAGTGGTGGTGCAGTGGTTAGCGCACTGTGTGTGAGTGGGGAGTGGTGGTGCAGTGGTTAGCGCACTGTGTGTGAGTGGGGAGTGGTGGTGCAGTGGTTAGCGCACTCTGTGTGAGTGGGGAGTGGTGGAGCAGTGGTTAGGGCATTGTGTGTCTGAGTGGGGAGTGGTGGTGCAGTGGTTAGCGCACTGTGTGTGTGAGTGGGGAGTGATGGTGCAGTGGTTAGCGCACTGTGTGTGTGTGTGGGGAGTGATGGTGGTGGTGGTGTTGTAAACATCACTAGAACTGGGAGAGAGACAAAGGCGGTCGGGCGTGGTGGTGCTGGCCACCCACTCCCTCTGTGTGTGTAGCCACAGTGACGGTAGCCTTCATAGGTGCTATTGCTCAAAGCACTTGCCCCTACAACCAGAAAGATTCTACCTGGGGTAGCTTTGTCTGTGTCGCTGTGACAACATTTGCCCCGACAACCAGCTAGAGGCTACCTGGGGTAGCTTTGTCTATGTATGTTTTGACAGCACTTGCCCCTACAGCCCTGCTAGAATTTATCTGGGTTAGCTTTTTTGTATCTGTGTGGCAGCACTTGCCCCTACAGCCCTGCGAGAGGCTATCTAAGGTAGCTTTGTCTGTGTTTGTGTAACAGCACTTGCCCCTACAGCATTGCTAGAGGCTACATGGGGTAGCTTTGTCTGTGTTTGTGTAACAGCACTTGCCCCTACAGCATTGCTAGAGGGTACCTGGGGTAGCTTTGTCTGTGTCTGTGTATGAGAGCACTTGCCTCTACAGCCCGCTAGAGGCTACCTGGGGTAGCTTTGTCTATGTATGTTTTGACAGCACCTGCCCCGACAGCCCTGCTAGAATTTATCTGGGTTAGCTTTGTTTGTATCTGTGTGAGAGCACTTACCCCACAGCCCTGCGAGAGGCTACGTAAGGTAGCTTTGTATGTGTTTGTGTAACAGCACTTGCCCCTACAGCCCTGCTAGAGGCTACCTGGGGTAGCTTTGTATGTGTTTGTGTAACAGCACTTGCCCCTACAGCCCTGCTAGAGGCTACCTGGGGTAGCTTTCTCTGAGAGTAACAGCACTAGCCTCTACAGCCGCGCTAGAGGCTACCTGGGCTACCTTGTCTGTGTCTATGTAAAAGCACTTGCCCCTACACCCCTGCCAAAGGCTACCTGATTGGGCCCAACCGATGACGTCACCTCACAGCTTCTGCCTCCTCTCAGACACCCCCCGGCGCCTCTGCAGCCCCCGGCAACAGTCCCAGCCAATCACCGCCGTCGCTTCTCGTCTACCTTTGATTGGGCCCAACCGATGACGTCACCTCACAGCTTCTGCCTCCTCTCAGACACCCCCCGGCGCCTCTGCAGCCCCCGGCAACAGTCCCAGCCAATCACCGTTCGCGCCACGGGCAGCGATTTGTCACTGGGTAAACAGCGGGAGGGGGGCGGGGGCGGCGGCGCGGGTGGGGGGGATGACGAGCCTCCCCCCCCACCACCCCCCAACGGCCGGGGGCGTTCGATTGGATGCGCAGGATGACGTCAGATGATCCGGGTACTAACGGGTTTTTGTTGCCATATAAGGGAGTGGGGGCGGAGCAAAAAAAAATTCTGCGGAGTCGTCATTCAGGAACGTCGGCACGAAGTTCAGCGGCCTCAGCCGTCCTCAACATTCCGCGTGAGGTTCGCAGGGTGGAGTTCAGGGCGAGCCTTTCCCCCCCCCCCAAGCCCCATCGGGCAGCGTAAAGAAGAGGTGAGTGGATACCGGTACCTTAGGTAGCCTCTCGCAGGGCTGTAGGGGCAAGTGCTGCCACACAGATACAAAAAAGCTAACCCAGATAAATTCTAGCAGGGCTGTAGGGGCAAGTGCTGTCAAAACATACATAGACAAACCTACCCCAGGTAGCCTCTAGCTGGTTGTCGGGGCAAATGTTGTCACAGAGACACAGACAAAGCTACCCCAGGTAGACTCTTTCTGGTTGTAGGGGCAAGTGCTGTGAGCAATAGCGCCTATGAAGGCTACCGGCACTGTGGCTACACACACAGAGGGAGTGGGTGGCCAGCACCACCACGCCCGACCGCCTTTGTCTCTCTCCCAGTTCTAGCGATGTTTACAACACCACCACCACCATCACTCCCCACACACACACACAGTGCGCTAACCACTGCACCATCACTCCCCACTCACACACACAGTGCGCTAACCACTGCACCACCACTCCCCACTCAGACACACAATGCCCTAACCACTGCTCCACCACTCCCCACTCACACAGAGTGCGCTAACCACTGCACCACCACTCCCCACTCACACACAGTGCGCTAACCACTGCACCACCACTCCCCACTCACACACAGTGCGCTAACCACTGCACCACCACTCCCCACACACTCAACGTGCGCTAACCACTGCACCACCACTCCCCCCACACAAATTTTTTCGTGACTCAATGCTGCCCTCTTGTGGTAAAAAACTAGAATTTCACTCACAAACTCACCCACTCACCCACCCATTCATCCAGACAAAGCTACCCCACGTAGCCTCTAGCTGGTTGTAGGGGCAAGTGCTGTTCCACAGACACTGACAAAGCTACCCCAGGTAGCCTTTGGCAGAGCTGTAGGGGCAAGTGCTGTTACATAGACACAGACAAAGGTACCCCATGGAGCCTCTAGCGGGGTTGTAGGGGCAAGTGCTCTCATACACAGACACAGACAAAGCTACCCCAGGTACCCTCTAGCAATGCTATAGGGGCAAGTGCTGTTACACAAACACAGACAAAGCTACCCCAGGTAGCCTCTAGCAGGGCTTTAGGGGCAAGTGCTGTTACACAAGCACAGACAAAGCTACCTTAGGTAGCCTCTCGCAGGGCTGTAGGGGCAATTGCTGCCACACAGATAAAAAAAGCTAACCCAGATAAATTCTAGCAGGGCTGTAGGGGCAAGTGCTGTCAAAACATACATAGACAAAGCTACACCAGGTAGCCTCTAGCTGGTTGTCGGGGCAAATGTTGTCACAGAGACACAGACAAAGCTACCCCAGGTAGACTCTTTCTGGTTGTAGGGGCAAGTGCTTTGAGCAATAGCACCTATGAAGGCTACCGGCACTGTGGCTACACACAAAGGGAGTGGGTGGCCAGCACCACAACGCCCGACCGACTTTGTCTCTCTCCCAGTTCTAGCGATGTTTACAACACCACCACCACCATCACTCCCCACACACACACACAGTGCACTAACCACTGCACCATCACTCCCCACTCACACACACATTGCCCTAACCACTGCTCCACCACTCCCCACTCACACACAGTGCGCTAACCACTGCACCACCACTCCCCACTCACACACAGTGCGCTAACCACTGCACCACCACTTCCCACACACACTCAACGTGCGCTAACCACTGCACCACCACTCCCCCCACACAAATTATGTCGCAACTCAATGCTGCCCTCTTGTGGTAAAAACTAGAATCTCACTCACCAACTCACCCCCTCACTCAACCACCCACCCACTCATCCAGACAAAGCTACCCCAGGTAGCCTCTAGCTGGCTGTGGGGGCAAGTGCTGTTCCACAGACACTGACAAAGCTACCCCAGGTAGCCTTTGGCAGGGCTGTAGGGGCAAGTGCTTTTACATAGACACAGACAAAGCTACCCCAGGTAGCCTCTAGCGCGGCAGTAGAGGCTAGTGCTGTTACACACAGAGAAAGCTACCCCGGGTAGCCTCTAGCAGGGCTGTAGGGGCAAGTGCTGTTACACAAACACAGAAAAAGCTACCTTAGGTAGCCTCTCGCAGGGCTGTAGGGGCAAGTGCTCTCACACAGATACATACAAAGCTAACCCAGATAAATTCTAGCAGGGCTGACGGGGCAAATGCTGTCAAAACATACATAGACAAAGTTACCCCAGGTAGCCTCTAGCGGGGCTGTAGGGGCAAGTGCTCTCATACACAGACACAGAGAAAGCTACCCCAGGTACCCTTTAGCAATGCTGTAGGGGCAAGTGCTGTTACACAAACACAGTGTCTGTGGAACAGCACTTGCCCCTACAACCAGCTAGAGGCTACGTGGGGTAGCTTTGTCTGGATGAATGGGTGGGTGGGTGAGTGGGTGAGTTGGTGGGTGAGATTCTAGTTTTTTACCAGAAGAGGGCAGCATTGAGTCGCGAAATAATTTGTGTGGAGGGAGTGGTGGTGCAGTGGTTAGCACACGTTGAGTGTGTGTGGGGAGTGGTGGTGCAGTGGTTAGCGCACTGTGTGTGAGTGGGGAGTGGTGGTGCAGTGGTTAGCGCACTGTGTGTGAGTGGGGAGTGGTGGTGCAGTGGTTAGCGCACTCTGTGTGAGTGGGGAGTGGTGGAGCAGTGGTTAGGGCATTGTGTGTCTGAGTGGGGAGTGGTGGTGCAGTGGTTAGCGCACTGTGTGTGTGAGTGGGGAGTGATGGTGCAGTGGTTAGCGCACTGTGTGTGTGTGTGGGGAGTGATGGTGGTGGTGGTGTTGTAAACATCACTAGAACTGGGAGAGAGACAAAGGCGGTCGGGCGTGGTGGTGCTGGCCACCCACTCCCTCTGTGTGTGTAGCCACAGTGACGGTAGCCTTCATAGGTGCTATTGCTCAAAGCACTTGCCCCTACAACCAGAAAGATTCTACCTGGGGTAGCTTTGTCTGTGTCACTGTGACAACATTTGCCCCGACAACCAGCTAGAGGCTACCTGGGGTAGCTTTGTCTATGTATGTTTTGACAGCACTTGCCCCTACAGCCCTGCTAGAATTTATCTGGGTTAGCTTTTTTGTATCTGTGTGGCAGCACTTGCCCCTACAGCCCTGCGAGAGGCTATCTAAGGTAGCTTTGTCTGTGTTTGTGTAACAGCACTTGCCCCTATAGCATTGCTAGAGGCTACATGGGGTAGCTTTGTCTGTGTTTGTGTAACAGCACTTGCCCCTACAGCATTGCTAGAGGGTACCTGGGGTAGCTTTGTCTGTGTCTGTGTATGAGAGCACTTGCCTCTACAGCCCCGCTAGAGGCTACCTGGGGTAGCTTTGTCTATGTATGTTTTGACAGCACCTGCCCCGACAGCCCTGCTAGAATTTATCTGGGTTAGCTTTGTTTGTATCTGTGTGAGAGCACTTACCCCACAGCCCTGCGAGAGGCTACGTAAGGTAGCTTTGTATGTGTTTGTGTAACAGCACTTGCCCCTACAGCCCTGCTAGAGGCTACCTGGGGTAGCTTTGTATGTGTTTGTGTAACAGCACTTGCCCCTACAGCCCTGCTAGAGGCTACCTGGGGTAGCTTTCTCTGAGAGTAACAGCACTAGCCTCTACAGCCGCGCTAGAGGCTACCTGGGCTACCTTGTCTGTGTCTATGTAAAAGCACTTGCCCCTACACCCCTGCCAAAGGCTACCTGATTGGGCCCAACCGATGACGTCACCTCACAGCTTCTGCCTCCTCTCAGACACCCCCCGGCGCCTCTGCAGCCCCCGGCAACAGTCCCAGCCAATCACCGCCGTCGCTTCTCGTCTACCTTTGATTG
Organism: Petromyzon marinus; assembly: GCF_048934315.1. Lineage (NCBI taxonomy): Eukaryota > Metazoa > Chordata > Hyperoartia > Petromyzontiformes > Petromyzontidae > Petromyzon > Petromyzon marinus. The sequence continues at coordinate 77,051 of NW_027423019.1, forward strand.
GGCCCAACCGATGACGTCACCTCACAGCTTCTGCCTCCTCTCAGACACCCCCCGGCGCCTCTGCAGCCCCCGGCAACAGTCCCAGCCAATCACCGTTAGCGCCACGGGCAGCGATTTGTCACTGGGTAAACAGCGGGAGGGGGGCGGGGGCGGCGGCGCGGGTGGGGGGGATGACGAGCCTCCCCCCCCACCACCCCCCAACGGCCGGGGGCGTTCGATTGGATGCGCAGGATGACGTCAGATGATCCGGGTACTAACGGGTTTTTGTTGCCATATAAGGGAGTGGGGGCGGAGCAAAAAAAAATTCTGCGGAGTCGTCATTCAGGAACGTCGGCACGAAGTTCAGCGGCCTCAGCCGTCCTCAACATTCCGCGTGAGGTTCGCAGGGTGGAGTTCAGGGCGAGCCTTTCCCCCCCCCCCAAGCCCCATCGGGCAGCGTAAAGAGGAGGTGAGTGGATACCGGTACCTTAGGTAGCCTCTCGCAGGGCTGTAGGGGCAATTGCTGCCACACAGATAAAAAAAGCTAACCCAGATAAATTCTAGCAGGGCTGTAGGGGCAAGTGCTGTCAAAACATACATAGACAAAGCTACACCAGGTAGCCTCTAGCTGGTTGTCGGGGCAAATGTTGTCACAGAGACACAGACAAAGCTACCCCAGGTAGACTCTTTCTGGTTGTAGGGGCAAGTGCTTTGAGCAATAGCACCTATGAAGGCTACCGGCACTGTGGCTACACACAAAGGGAGTGGGTGGCCAGCACCACAACGCCCGACCGACTTTGTCTCTCTCCCAGTTCTAGCGATGTTTACAACACCACCACCACCATCACTCCCCACACACACACACAGTGCACTAACCACTGCACCATCACTCCCCACTCACACACACATTGCCCTAACCACTGCTCCACCACTCCCCACTCACACACAGTGCGCTAACCACTGCACCACCACTCCCCACTCACACACAGTGCGCTAACCACTGCACCACCACTCCCCACACACACTCAACGTGCGCTAACCACTGCACCACCACTCCCCCCACACAAATTATGTCGCAACTCAATGCTGCCCTCTTGTGGTAAAAACTAGAATCTCACTCACCAACTCACCCCCTCACTCAACCACCCACCCACTCATCCAGACAAAGCTACCCCAGGTAGCCTCTAGCTGGCTGTGGGGGCAAGTGCTGTTCCACAGACACTGACAAAGCTACCCCAGGTAGCCTTTGGCAGGGCTGTAGGGGCAAGTGCTTTTACATAGACACAGACAAAGCTACCCCAGGTAGCCTCTAGCGCGGCAGTAGAGGCTAGTGCTGTTACACACAGAGAAAGCTACCCCGGGTAGCCTCTAGCAGGGCTGTAGGGGCAAGTGCTGTTACACAAACACAGAAAAAGCTACCTTAGGTAGCCTCTCGCAGGGCTGTAGGGGCAAGTGCTCTCACACAGATACATACAAAGCTAACTCAGATAAATTCTAGCAGGGCTGACGGGGCAAATGCTGTCAAAACATACATAGACAAAGTTACCCCAGGTAGCCTCTAGCGGGGCTGTAGGGGCAAGTGCTCTCATACACAGACACAGAGAAAGCTACCCCAGGTACCCTTTAGCAATGCTGTAGGGGCAAGTGCTGTTACACAAACACAGTGTCTGTGGAACAGCACTTGCCCCTACAACCAGCTAGAGGCTACGTGGGGTAGCTTTGTCTGGATGAATGGGTGGGTGGGTGAGTGGGTGAGTTGGTGGGTGAGATTCTAGTTTTTTACCAGAAGAGGGCAGCATTGAGTCGCGAAATAATTTGTGTGGAGGGAGTGGTGGTGCAGTGGTTAGCACACGTTGAGTGTGTGTGGGGAGTGGTGGTGCAGTGGTTAGCGCACTGTGTGTGAGTGGGGAGTGGTGGTGCAGTGGTTAGCGCACTGTGTGTGAGTGGGGAGTGGTGGTGCAGTGGTTAGCGCACTCTGTGTGAGTGGTGGAGCAGTGGTTAGGGCATTGTGTGTCTGAGTGGGGAGTGGTGGTGCAGTGGTTAGCGCACTGTGTGTGTGAGTGGGGAGTGATGGTGCAGTGGTTAGCGCACTGTGTGTGTGTGTGGGGAGTGATGGTGGTGGTGGTGTTGTAAACATCACTAGAACTGGGAGAGAGACAAAGGCGGTCGGGCGTGGTGGTGCTGGCCACCCACTCCCTCTGTGTGTGTAGCCACAGTGACGGTAGCCTTCATAGGTGCTATTGCTCAAAGCACTTGCCCCTACAACCAGAAAGATTCTACCTGGGGTAGCTTTGTCTGTGTCGCTGTGACAACATTTGCCCCGACAACCAGCTAGAGGCTACCTGGGGTAGCTTTGTCTATGTATGTTTTGACAGCACTTGCCCCTACAGCCCTGCTAGAATTTATCTGGGTTAGCTTTTTTGTATCTGTGTGGCAGCACTTGCCCCTACAGCCCTGCGAGAGGCTATCTAAGGTAGCTTTGTCTGTGTTTGTGTAACAGCACTTGCCCCTACAGCATTGCTAGAGGCTACATGGGGTAGCTTTGTCTGTGTTTGTGTAACAGCACTTGCCCCTACAGCATTGCTAGAGGGTACCTGGGGTAGCTTTGTCTGTGTCTGTGTATGAGAGCACTTGCCTCTACAGCCCCGCTAGAGGCTACCTGGGGTAGCTTTGTCTATGTATGTTTTGACAGCACCTGCCCCGACAGCCCTGCTAGAATTTATCTGGGTTAGCTTTGTTTGTATCTGTGTGAGAGCACTTACCCCACAGCCCTGCGAGAGGCTACGTAAGGTAGCTTTGTATGTGTTTGTGTAACAGCACTTGCCCCTACAGCCCTGCTAGAGGCTACCTGGGGTAGCTTTGTATGTGTTTGTGTAACAGCACTTGCCCCTACAGCCCTGCTAGAGGCTACCTGGGGTAGCTTTCTCTGAGAGTAACAGCACTAGCCTCTACAGCCGCGCTAGAGGCTACCTGGGCTACCTTGTCTGTGTCTATGTAAAAGCACTTGCCCCTACACCCCTGCCAAAGGCTACCTGATTGGGCCCAACCGATGACGTCACCTCACAGCTTCTGCCTCCTCTCAGACACCCCCCGGCGCCTCTGCAGCCCCCGGCAACAGTCCCAGCCAATCACCGCCGTCGCTTCTCGTCTACCTTTGATTGGGCCCAACCGATGACGTCACCTCACAGCTTCTGCCTCCTCTCAGACACCCCCCGGCGCCTCTGCAGCCCCCGGCAACAGTCCCAGCCAATCACCGTTAGCGCCACGGGCAGCGATTTGTCACTGGGTAAACAGCGGGAGGGGGGCGGGGGCGGCGGCGCGGGTGGGGGGGATGACGAGCCTCCCCCCCCACCACCCCCCAACGGCCGGGGGCGTTCGATTGGATGCGCAGGATGACGTCAGATGATCCGGGTACTAACGGGTTTTTGTTGCCATATAAGGGAGTGGGGGCGGAGCAAAAAAAAATTCTGCGGAGTCGTCATTCAGGAACGTCGGCACGAAGTTCAGGCGGCCTCAGCCGTCCTCAACATTCCGCGTGAGGTTCGCAGGGTGGAGTTCAGGGCGAGCCTTTCCCCCCCCCCAAGCCCCATCGGGCAGCGTAAAGAAGAGGTGAGTGGATACCGGTACCTTAGGTAGCCTCTCGCAGGGCTGTAGGGGCAAGTGCTGCCACACACATACAAAAAAGCTAACCCAGATAAATTCTAGCAGGGCTGTAGGGGCAAGTGCTGTCAAAACATACATAGACAAACCTACCCCAGGTAGCCTCTAGCTGGTTGTCGGGGCAAATGTTGTCACAGAGACACAGACAAAGCTACCCCAGGTAGACTCTTTCTGGTTGTAGGGGCAAGTGCTGTGAGCAATAGCGCCTATGAAGGCTACCGGCACTGTGGCTACACACACAGAGGGAGTGGGTGGCCAGCACCACCACGCCCGACCGCCTTTGTCTCTCTCCCAGTTCTAGCGATGTTTACAACACCACCACCATCACTCCCCACACACACACACAGTGCGCTAACCACTGCACTATCACTCCCCACTCACACACACAGTGCGCTAACCACTGCACCACCACTCCCCACTCAGACACACAATGCCCTAACCACTGCTCCACCACTCCCCACTCACACAGAGTGCGCTAACCACTGCACCACCACTCCCCACTCACACACAGTGCGCTAACCACTGCACCACCACTCCCCACTCACACACAGTGCGCTAACCACTGCACCACCACTCCCCACACACTCAACGTGCGCTAACCACTGCACCACCACTCCCCCCACACACATTTTTTCGTGACTCAATGCTGCCCTCTTGTGGTAAAAAACTAGAATTTCACTCACAAACTCACCCACTCACCCACCCATTCATCCAGACAAAGCTACCCCACGTAGCCTCTAGCTGGTTGTAGGGGCAAGTGCTGTTCCACAGACACTGACAAAGCTACCCCAGGTAGCCTTTGGCAGAGCTGTAGGGGCAAGTGCTGTTACATAGACACAGACAAAGGTACCCCATGGAGCCTCTAGCGGGGCTGTAGGGGCAAGTGCTCTCATACACAGACACAGACAAAGCTACCCCAGGTACCCTCTAGCAATGCTATAGGGGCAAGTGCTGTTACACAAACACAGACAAAGCTACCCCAGGTAGCCTCTAGCAGGGCTTTAGGGGCAAGTGCTGTTACACAAGCACAGACAAAGCTACCTTAGGTAGCCTCTCGCAGGGCTGTAGGGGCAATTGCTGCCACACAGATAAAAAAAGCTAACCCAGATAAATTCTAGCAGGGCTGTAGGGGCAAGTGCTGTCAAAACATACATAGACAAAGCTACACCAGGTAGCCTCTAGCTGGTTGTCGGGGCAAATGTTGTCACAGAGACACAGACAAAGCTACCCCAGGTAGACTCTTTCTGGTTGTAGGGGCAAGTGCTTTGAGCAATAGCACCTATGAAGGCTACCGGCACTGTGGCTACACACACAGGGAGTGGGTGGCCAGCACCACAACGCCCGACCGACTTTGTCTCTCTCCCAGTTCTAGCGATGTTTACAACACCACCACCACCATCACTCCCCACACACACACACAGTGCACTAACCACTGCACCATCACTCCCCACTCACACACACATTGCCCTAACCACTGCTCCACCACTTTGTCTATGTATGTTTTGTATGTTTTGACAGCACCTGCCCCGACAGCCCTGCTAGAATTTATCTGGGTTAGCTTTGTTTGTATCTGTGTGAGAGCACTTACCCCACAGCCCTGCGAGAGGCTACGTAAGGTAGCTTTGTATGTGTTTGTGTAACAGCACTTGCCCCTACAGCCCTGCTAGAGGCTACCTGGGGTAGCTTTGTATGTGTTTGTGTAACAGCACTTGCCCCTACAGCCCTGCTAGAGGCTACCTGGGGTAGCTTTCTCTGAGAGTAACAGCACTAGCCTCTACAGCCGCGCTAGAGGCTACCTGGGCTACCTTGTCTGTGTCTATGTAAAAGCACTTGCCCCTACACCCCTGCCAAAGGCTACCTGATTGGGCCCAACCGATGACGTCACATCACAGCTTCTGCCTCCTCTCAGACACCCCCCGGCGCCTCTGCAGCCCCCGGCAACAGTCCCAGCCAATCAGCGTTCGCGCCACGGGCAGCGATTTGTCACTGGGTAAACAGCGGGAGGGGGGCGGGGGCGGCGGCGCGGGTGGGGGGGATGACGAGCCTCCCCCCCCACCACCCCCCAACGGCCGGGGGCGTTCGATTGGATGCGCAGGATGACGTCAGATGATCCGGGTACTAACGGGTTTTTGTTGCCATATAAGGGAGTGGGGGCGGAGCAAAAAAAAATTCTGCGGAGTCGTCATTCAGGAACGTCGGCACGAAGTTCAGGCGGCCTCAGCCGTCCTCAACATTCCGCGTGAGGTTCGCAGGGTGGAGTTCAGGGCGAGCCTTTCCCCCCCCCCCAAGCCCCATCGGGCAGCGTAAAGAAGAGGTGAGTGGATACCGGTACCTTAGGTAGCCTCTCGCAGGGCTGTAGGGGCAAGTGCTGCCACACAGATACAAAAAAGCTAACCCAGATAAATTCTAGCAGGGCTGTAGGGGCAAGTGCTGTCAAAACATACATAGACAAACCTACCCCAGGTAGCCTCTAGCTGGTTGTCGGGGCAAATGTTGTCACAGAGACACAGACAAAGCTACCCCAGGTAGACTCTTTCTGGTTGTAGGGGCAAGTGCTGTGAGCAATAGCGCCTATGAAGGCTACCGGCACTGTGGCTACACACACAGAGGGAGTGGGTGGCCAGCACCACCACGCCCGACCGCCTTTGTCTCTCTCCCAGTTCTAGCGATGTTTACAACACCACCACCACCATCACTCCCCACACACACACACAGTGCGCTAACCACTGCACCATCACTCCCCACTCACACACACAGTGCGCTAACCACTGCACCACCACTCCCCACTCAGACACACAATGCCCTAACCACTGCTCCACCACTCCCCACTCACACAGAGTGCGCTAACCACTGCACCACCACTCCCCACTCACACACAGTGCGCTAACCACTGCACCACCACTCCCCACACTCTCAACGTGCGCTAACCACTGCACCACCACTCCCCCCACACAAATTTTTTCGTGACTCAATGCTGCCCTCTTGTGGTAAAAAACTAGAATTTCACTCACAAACTCACCCACTCACCCACCCATTCATCCAGACAAAGCTACCCCACGTAGCCTCTAGCTGGTTGTAGGGGCAAGTGCTGTTCCACAGACACTGACAAAGCTACCCCAGGTAGCCTTTGGCAGAGCTGTAGGGGCAAGTGCTGTTACATAGACACAGACAAAGGTACCCCATGGAGCCTCTAGCGGGGCTGTAGGGGCAAGTGCTCTCATACACAGACACAGACAAAGCTACCCCAGGTACCCTCTAGCAATGCTATAGGGGCAAGTGCTGTTACACAAACACAGACAAAGCTACCCCAGGTAGCCTCTAGCAGGGCTTTAGGGGCAAGTGCTGTTACACAAGCACAGACAAAGCTACATTAGGTAGCCTCTCGCAGGGCTGTAGGGGCAATTGCTGCCACACAGATAAAAAAAGCTAACCCAGATAAATTCTAGCAGGGCTGTAGGGGCAAGTGCTGTCAAAACATACATAGACAAAGCTACACCAGGTAGCCTCTAGCTGGTTGTCGGGGCAAATGTTGTCACAGAGACACAGACAAAGCTACCCCAGGTAGACTCTTTCTGGTTGTAGGGGCAAGTGCTTTGAGCAATAGCACCTATGAAGGCTACCGGCACTGTGGCTACACACACAGAGGGAGTGGGTGGCCAGCACCACCACGCCCGACCGCCTTTGTCTCTCTCCCAGTTCTATCGATGTTTACAACACCACCACCACCATCACTCCCCACACACACACACATTGCGCTAACCACTGCACCACCACTCCCCACTCACACACAGTGCGCTAACCACTGCAGCACCACTCTCCACTCACACACAGTACGCTAACCACTGCACCACCACTCCCCACACACACTCAACGTGCGCTAACCACTGCACCACCACTCCCCCCACACAAATTATTTCGCGACTCAATGCTGCCCTCTTGTGGTAAAAACTAGAATCTCACTCACCAACTCACCCCCTCACTCAAACACCCACCCACTCATCCAGACAAAGCTACCCCAGGTAGCCTCTAGCTGGCTGTGGGGGCAAGTGCTCTTCCACAGACACTGACAAAGCTACCCCAGGTAGCCTTTGGCAGGGCTGTAGGGGCAAGTGCTTTTACACAAACACAGACAAAGCTACCCCAGGTAGCCTCTAGCAGGGCTGTAGGGGCAAGTGCTGTTACACAAACACAGACAAAGCTACCTTAGGTAGCCTGTCGCGGGGCTGTAGGGGCAAGTGCTCTCATACACAGACACAGACAAAGCTACCCCAGGTACCCTCTAGCAATGCTGTAGGGGCAAGTGCTGTTACACAAACGCAGACAAAGCTACCCCAGGTAGCCTCTAGCTGGCTGTGGGGGCAAGTGCTGCTCCACAGACACTGACAAAGCTACCACAGGTAGCCTTTGGCAGGGCTGTAGGGGCAAGTGCTTTTACATAGACACAGACAAAGCTACCCCAGGTAGCCTCTAGCGCGGCTGTAGAGGCTAGTGCTGTTACACTCAGAGAAAGCTACCCCAGGTAGCCTCTAGCAGGGCTGTAGGGGCAAGTGCTGTTACACAAACACAGACAAAGCTACCGCAGGTAGCCTCTAGCAGGGCTGTAGGGGCAAGTGCTGTTACACAAACACAGACAAAGCTACCTTAGGTAGCCTCTCGCAGGGCTGTAGGGGCAAGTGCTCTCACAGAGATACAAACAAAGCTAACCCAGATAAATTCTAGCAGGGCTGTCGGGGCAAGTGCTGTCAAAACATACATAGAAAAAGCTACCCCAGGTAGCCTCTAGCGGGGCTGTAGGGGCAAGTGCTCTAATACACAGACACAGACAAAGCTACCCCAGGTACCCTCTAGCAATGCTGTAGGAGCAAGTGCTGTTACACAAACACAGACAAAGCTACCCCAGGTAGACTCTTTCTGGTTGTAGGGGCAAGTGCTGTCACACAGACAAAGTTACGCCCAGGTAGCCTTTAGCAGGACTGTAGGGGCAAGTGCTGTGAACAATAGCGCCTATGAAGGCTACCGGCACTGTGGCTACACACACAGAGGGAGTGGGTGGCTAGCACCACCACGCCCGACCGCCTTTGTCTCTCTCCCTGTTCTAGCGATGTTTACAACACCACCACCACCATCACTCCCCACACACACACACAGTGCGCTAACCACTGCACCATCACTCCTTACTCACACACACAGTGCGCTAACCACTGCACCACCACTCCCCACTCAGACACACAATGCCCTAACCACTGCTCCACCACTCCCCACTCACACAGAGTGCGCTAACCACTGCACCACCACTCCCCACTCACACACAGTGCGCTAACCACTGCACCACCACTCCCCACTCACACACAGTGCGCTAACCACTGCACCACCACTCCCCACTCACACACAGTGCGCTAACCACTGCACCACCACTCCCCACACACACTCAAAGTGTGCTAACCACTGCACCACCACTCCCCCCACACAAATTATTTCGCGACTCAATGCTGCCCTCTTCTGGTAAAAAACTAGAATCTCACTCACCAACTCACCCACTCACCCACCCACCCATTCATCCAGACAAAGCTACCCCACGTAGCCTCTAGCTGGTTGTAGGGGCAAGTGCTGTTCCACAGACACTGAAAAAGCTACCCCAGTTTGCCTTTGGCAGGGCTGTAGGGGCAAGTGCTGTTACATAGACACAGACAAAGGTACCCCAGGGAGCCTCTAGCGGGGCTGTAGGGGCAAGTGCTGTTACACACAGACAAAGCTACCCCAGGTAGCCTCTAGCAGGTTTTAGGGGCAAGTGCTGCTACAAAGACACAGACAAGCTATTCTAGGCAGCCTTTAGCAGGGCTGTAGGGGCAAGTGCTCTCATACGCATACACAGACACAGACAAAGCTACCCCAGGTAGCCTCTAGCAGGGCTGTCGGGGCAAGTGCTGTCAAAACATGCATAGACAAAGCTACCCCAGATAGCCTCTAGCGGGGCTGTAGGGGCAAGTGCTCTCATACACAAACACAGACAAAGCTACCCCAGGTACCCTCTAGCAATGCTGTAGGGGCAAGTGCTGTTACACAAACACAGACAAAGCTACCCCAGGTAGCCTCTAGCAGGGCTATAGGGGCAAGTGCTGTTACACAAACACAGACAAAGCTACCTTAGGTAGCCTCTCGCAGGGCTGTAGGGGCAATTGCTGCCACACAGATACAATAAAGCTAACCCAGATGAATTCTATAAGGGCTGTAGGGGCAAGTGCTGTCAAAACATACATAGACAAAGCTACCCCAGGTAGCCTCTAGCTGGTTGTCGGGGCAAATGTTGTCACAGCGACACAGACAAAGCTACCCCATGGTAGACTCTTTCTGGTTGTAGGGGCAAGTGCTTTGACCAATAGCACCTATGAAGGCTACCGGCACTGTGGGTACACACACAGAGGGAGTGGGTGGCCAGCACCACCACGCCCGACCGCCTTTGTCTCTCTCCCAGTTCTAGTGATGTTTACAACACCACCACCACCACCATCACTCCCCACACACACACACACAGTGCGCTAACCACTGCACCATCACTCCCCACTCACACACACAGTGCGCTAACCACTGCACCACCACTCCCCACTCAGACACACAATGCCCTAACCACTGCTCCACCACTCCCCACTCACACAGAGTGCGCTAACCACTGGACCACCACTCCCCACTCACACACAGTGCGCTAACCACTGCACCACCACTCCCCACTCACACACAGTGCGCTAACCACTGCACCACCACTCCGCACACACACTCAACGTGCGCTAACCACTGCACCACCGCTCCTCCCACACAAATTATTTCGCGACTCACTGCTGCCCTCTTGTGGTATAAAACTAGAATCTCACTCACCAACTCACCCACTCACCCACCCACCCATTCATCCAGACAAAGCTACCCCAGGTAGCCTCTAGCTGGCTGTGGGGGCAAGTGCTGTTCCACAGACACTGACAAAGCTACCCCACGTAGCCTTTGGCAGGGCTGTAGGGGCAAGTGCTTTTACATAGACACAGACAAAGCTACCCCAGGTAGCCTCTAGCGCGGCAGTAGAAGCTAGTGCTGTTACACACAGAGAAAGCTACCCCAGGTAGCCTCTAGCAGGGCTGTAGGGGCAAGTGCTGTTACACAAACACAGAAAAAGCTACCTTAGGTAGCCTCTCGCAGGGCTGTAGGGGCAAGTGCTCTCACACAGATACAAACAAAGCTAACCCAGATAAATTCTAGCAGGGCTGACGGGGCAAGTGCTGTCAAAACATACATAGACAAAGTTACCCCAGTTAGCCTCTAGCGGGGATGTAGGGGCAAGTGCTCTCATACACAGACACAGAGAAAGCTACCCCAAGTACCCTCTAGCAATGCTGTAGGGGCAAGTGCTGTTACACAAACACAGACAAAGCTACCCCAGGTAGACTCTTTCTGGTTGTAGGGGCAAGTGCTTTGAGCAATAGCACCTATGAAGGCTACCGGCACTGTGGCTACACACACAGAGGGAGTGGGTGGCCAGCACCACCACGCCCGACCGCCTTTGACTCTCTCCCAGTTCTAGCGATGTTTACAACACCACCATCACTCCCCACACACACACACAGTGCGCTAACCACTGTATCATCACTCCCCACTCACACACACAGTGCGCTAACCACTGCACCACCACTCCCCACTCAGACACACAATGCCCTAACCACTGCTCCACCACTCCCCACTCACACAGAGTGCGCTAACCACTGCACCACCACTCCCCACTCACACACAGTGCGCTAACCACTGCACCACCACTCCCCACTCACACACAGTGCGCTAACCACTGCACCACCACTCCCCACACACACTCAACGTGCGCTAACCACTGCACCACCACTCCCCCCACACAAATTATTTCGCGACTCAATGCTGCCCTCTTGTGGTAAAAATATGAATCTCACTCACCAACTCACCCCCTCACTCAACCACCCACCCACTCATCCAGATGAAGCTACCCCAGGTAGCCTCTAGCTGGCTGTGGGAGCAAGTGCTGTTCCACAGACACTGACAAAGCTACCCCAGGTAGCCTCTAGCAGGGCTGTAGGGGCAAGTGCTGTCAAAACATACATAGACAAAGCTACCCCAGGTAGCCTCTAGCTGGTTGTCGGGGCAAATGTTGTCACAGAGACACAGACAAAGCTACCCCAGGTAGACTCTTTCTGGTTGTAGGGGCAAGTGCTTTGAGCAATAGCACCTATGAAGGCTACCGGCACTGTGGCTACACACACAGAGGGAGTGGGTGGCCAGCACCACCACGCCCGACCGCCTTTGTCTCTCTCCCAGTTCTATCGATGTTTACAACACCACCACCATCACACCCCACACACACACACACATTGCGCTAACCACTGCACTACCACTCCCCACTCACACACAGTGCGCTAACCACTGCACCACCACTCTCCACTCACAAACAGTGCGCTAACCACTGCACCACCACTCCCCACACACACTCAACGTGCGCTAACCACTGCACCACCACTCCCCCCACACAAATTATTTCGCGACTCAATGCTGCCCTCTTGTGGTAAAAACTAAAATCTCACTCACCAACTCACCCCCTCACTCAAACACCCACCCACTCAGCCAGACAAAGCTACCCCAGGTAGCCTGTAGCTGGCTGTGGGGGCAAGTGCTGTTCCACAGACACTGACAAAGCTACCCCAGGTAGCCTTTGGCAGGGCTGTAGGGGCAAGTGCTTTTACATAGACACAGACAAAGCTACCCCAGGTAGCCTCTAGCAGGGCTGTAGGGGCAAGGGCTGTTACACAAACACAGACAAAGCTACCCCAGGTAGCCTCTAGCAGGGCTGTAGGGGCAAGTGCTGTTACACAAACACAGACAAAGCTACCTTAGGTAGCCTGTCGCGGGGCTGTAGGGGCAAGTGCTCTCACACAGATACAAACAAAGCTCACCCAGATAAATTCTAGCAGAGCTGTCGGGGCAAGTGCTGTCAAAACATACATAGACAAAGCTACCCCAGGTAGCCTCTAGCGGGGCTGTAGGGGCAAGTGCTCTCATACACAGACACAGACAAAGCTACCCCAGGTACCCTCTAGCAATGCTGTAGGGGCAAGTGCTGTTACACAAACGCAGACAAAGCTACCCCAGGTAGCCTCTAGCTGGCTGTGGGGGCAAGTGCTGCTCCTCAGACACTGACAAAGCTACCCCAGGTAGCCTTTGGCAGGGCTGTAGGGGCAAGTGCTTTTACATAGACACAGACAAAGCTACCCCAGGTAGCCTCTAGCGAGGCTGTAGAGGCTAGTGCTGTTACACTCAGAGAAAGCTACCCCAGGTAGCCTCTAGCAGGGCTGTAGGGGCAAGTGCTGTTACACAAACACAGACAAAGCTACCGCAGGTAGCCTCTAGCAGGGCTGTAGGGGCAAGTGCTGTTACACAAACACAGACAAAGCTACCTTAGGTAGCCTCTCGCAGGGCTGTAGGGGCAAGTGCTCTCACAGAGATACAAACAAAGCTAACCCAGATAAATTCTAGCAGGGCTGTCGGGGCAAGTGCTGTCAAAACATACATAGAAAAAGCTACCCCAGGTAGCCTCTAGCGGGGCTGTAGGGGCAAGTGCTCTAATACACAGACACAGACAAAGCTACCCCAGGTACCCTCTAGCAATGCTGTAGGGGCAAGTGCTGTTACACAAACACAGACAAAGCTACCCCAGGTAGCCTCTATGAGGGCTAAAAGGGGCAAGTGCTGTTACACAAACACAGACAAAACTACCTTGGGTAGCCTCTCGCAGGGCTGTAGGGGCAATTGCTGCCACACAGATACAAAAAAGCTAACCCAGATAAATTCTAGCAGTGCTGTAGGGGCAAATGCTGTCAAAACATACATAGACAAAGCTACCCCAGGTAGCCTCTAGCTGGTTGTCGGGGCAAATGTTGTCACAGAGACACAGACAAAGCTACCCCAGGTAGAATCTTTCTGGTTGTAGGGGCAAGTGCTTTGAGCAATAGCACCTATGAAGGCTACCGTCACTGTGGCTACACACAGAGGGAGTGGGTGGCTGGCACCACCACGCCCGACCGCCTTTGTCTCTCTCCCAGTTCTAGCCCTGCTAGAGGCTACCTGGGGTAGCTTTGTCTGTGTCTGTGTATGCGTATGAGAGCACTTGCCCCTACAGCCCTGCTAAAGGCTGCCTAGGATAGCTTGTCTGTGTCTTTGTAGCAGCACTTGCCCCTAAAACCTGCTAGAGGCTACCTGGGGTAGCTTTGTCTGTGTGTAACAGCACTTGCCCCTACAGCCCCGCTAGAGGCTCCCTGGGGTACCTTTGTCTGTGTCTATGTAACAGCACTTGCCCCTACAGCCCTGCCAAAGGCAAACTGGGGTAGCTTTGTCAGTGTCTGTGGAACAGCACTTGCCCCTACAACCAGCTAGAGGCTACGTGGGGTAGCTTTGTCTGGATGAATGGGTGGGTGGGTGAGTGGGTGAGTTGGTGGGTGAGATTCTAGTTTTTTACCAGAAGAGGGCAGCATTGAGTCGCGAAATAATTTGTGTGGGGGGAGTGGTGGTGCAGTGGTTAGCACACGTTGAGTGTGTGTGGGGAGTGGTGGTGCAGTGGTTAGCGCACTGTGTGTGAGTGGGGAGTGGTGGTGCAGTGGTTAGCGCACTGTGTGTGAGTGGGGAGTGGTGGTGCAGTGGTTAGCGCACTCTGTGTGAGTGGGGAGTGGTGGGGCAGTGGTTAGGGCATTGTGTGTCTGAGTGGGGAGTGGTGGTGCAGTGGTTAGCGCACTGTGTGTGAGTAGGGAGTGATGGTGCAGTGGTTAGCGCACTGTGTGTGTGTGTGGGGAGTGATGGTGGTGGTGGTGTTGTAATGAGAGCACTTGCCCCTACAGCCCCGCTAGAGGCTATCTGGGGTAGCTTTGTCTATGCATGTTTTGACAGCACTTGCCCCGACAGCCCTGCTAGAGGCTACCTGGGGTAGCTTTGTCTGTGTCTGTGTATGCGTATGAGAGCACTTGCCCCTACAGCCCTGCTAAAGGCTGCCTAGGATAGCTTGTCTGTGTCTTTGTAGCAGCACTTGCCCCTAAAACCTGCTAGAGGCTACCTGGGGTAGCTTTGTCTGTGTGTAACAGCACTTGCCCCTACAGCCCCGCTAGAGGCTCCCTGGGGTACCTTTGTCTGTGTCTATGTAACAGCACTTGCCCCTACAGCCCTGCCAAAGGCAAACTGGCGTAGCTTTGTCAGTGTCTGTGGAACAGCACTTGCCCCTACAACCAGCTAGAGGCTACGTGGGGTAGCTTTGTCTGGATGAATGGGTGGGTGGGTGAGTGGGTGAGTTGGTGAGTGAGATTCTAGTTTTTTACCAGAAGAGGGCAGCATTGAGTCGCGAAATAATTTGTGTGGGGGGAGTGGTGGTGCAGTGGTTAGCACACGTTGAGTGTGTGTGGGGAGTGGTGGTGCAGTGGTTAGCGCACTGTGTGTGAGTGGGGAGTGGTGGTTCAGTGGTTAGCGCACTGTGTGTGAGTGGGGAGTGGTGGTGCAGTGGTTAGCGCACTCTGTGTGAGTGGGGAGTGGTGGAGCAGTGGTTAGGGCATTGTGTGTCTGAGTGGGGAGTGGTGGTGCAGTGGTTAGCGCACTGTGTGTGTGAGTAGGGAGTGATGGTGCAGTGGTTAGCGCACTGTGTGTGTGTGTGGGGAGTGATGGTGGTGGTGGTGTTGTAAACATCGCTAGAACAGGGAGAGAGACAAAGGCGGTCGGGCGTGGTGGTGCTAGCCACCCACTCCCTCTGTGTGTGTAGCCACAGTGCCGGTAGCCTTCATAGGCGCTATTGCTCACAGCACTTGCCCCTACAGTCCTGCTAAAGGCTACCTGGGCGTAACTTTGTCTGTGTGACAGCACTTGCCCCTACAACCAGAAAGAGTCTACCTGGGGTAGCTTTGTCTGTGTTTTTGTAACAGCACTTGCCCCTACAGCATTGCTAGAGGGTACCTGGGGTAGCTTTGTCTGTGTCTGTGTATTAGAGCACTTGCCCCTACAGCCCCGCTAGAGGCTACCTGGGGTAGCTTTTTCTATGTATATTTTGATAGCACTTGCCCCGACAGCCCTGCTAGAATTTATCTGGGTTAGCTTTGTTTGTATCTCTGTGCGAGCACTTGCCCCTACAGCCCTGCGAGAGGCTACCTAAGGTAGCTTTGTCTGTGTTTGTGTAACAGCACTTGCCCCTACAGCCCGGCTAGAGGCTACCTGCGGTAGCTTTGTCTGTGTTTGTGTAACAGCACTTGCCCCTACAGCCCTGCTAGAGGCTACCTGGGGTAGCTTTCTCTGAGTGTAACAGCACTAGCCTCTACAGCCGCGCTAGAGGCTACCTGGGGTAGCTTTGTCTGTGTCTATGTAAAAGCACTTGCCCCTACAGCCCTGCCAAAGGCTACCTGGGGTAGCTTTGTCAGTGTCTGTGGAGCAGCACTTGCCCCCACAGCCAGCTAGAGGCTACCTGGGGTAGCTTTGTCTGCGTTTGTGTAACAGCACTTGCCCCTACAGCATTGCTAGAAGGTACCTGGGGTAGCTTTGTCTGTGTCTGTGTATGAGAGCATTTGCCCCTACAGCCCCGCTAGAGGCTACCTGGGGTAGCTTTGTCTATGTATGTTTTGACAGCACTTGCCCCGACAGCTCTGCTAGAATTTATCTGGGTGAGCTTTGTTTGTATCTGTGTGAGAGCACTTGCCCCTACAGCCCCGCGACAGGCTACCTAAGGTAGCTTTGTCTGTGTTTGTGTAACAGCACTTGCCCCTACAGCCCTGCTAGAGGCTACGTGGGGTAGCTTTGTCTGTGTTTGTGTAACAGCACTTGCCCCTACAGCCCTGCTAGAGGCTACCTGGGGTAGCTTTGTCTGTGTCTATGTAAAAGTACTTGCCCCTACAGCCCTGCCAAAGGCTACCTGGGGTAGCTTTGTCAGTGTCTGTGGAACAGCACTTGCCCCCACAGCCAGCTAGAGGCTACCTGGGGTAGCTTTGTCTGGATGAGTGGGTGGGTGTTTGAGTGAGGGGGTGAGTTGTTGAGTGAGATTCTAGTTTTTACCACAAGAGGGCAGCATTGAGTCGCGAAATAATTTGTGTGGGGGGAGTGGTGGTGCAGTGGTTAGCGCACGTTGAGTGTGTGTGGGGAGTGGTGGTGCAGTGGTTAGCGCACTGTGTGTGAGTGGAGAGTGGTGGTGCAGTGGTTAGCGCACTGTGTGTGAGTGGGGAGTGGTGGTGCAGTGGTTAGCGCAATGTGTGTGTGTGTGTGGCGAGTGATGGTGGTGGTGTTGTAAACATCGCTAGAACTGGGAGAGAGACAAAGGCGGTCGGGCGTGGTGGTGCTGGCCACCCACTCCCTCTGTGTGTGTAGCCACAGTGCCGGTAGCCTTCATAGGTGCTATTGCTCAAAGCACTTGCCCCTACAACCAGAAAGAGTCTACCTGGGGTAGCTTTGTTTGTGTCTCTGTGACAACATTTGCCCCGACAACCAGCTAGAGGCTACCTGGGGTAGCTTTGTCTATGTATGTTTTGACAGCACTTGCCCCTACAGCCCTGCTAGAATTTATCTGGGTTAGCTTTTTTGTATCTGTGTGGCAGCAATTGCCCCTACAGCCCTGCGAGAGGCTACCTAAGGTAGCTTTGTCTGTGTTTGTGTAAAAGCACTTGCCCCTACAGCCGCGCTAGAGGCTACCTGGGGTAGCGTTGTCTGTGTCTATGTAACAGCACTTGCCCCTACAGCCCTGCTAAATGCTACCTGTGGTAGCTTTGTCAGTGTCTGTGGAACAGCACTTGCCCCCACAGCCAGCTAGAGGCTACCTGGGGTAGCTTTGTCTGGATGAATGGGTGGGTGGGTGAGTGGGTGAGTTGGTGAGTGAGATTCTAGTTTTTTACCAGAAGAGGGCAGCATTGAGTCGCGAAATAATTTGTGTGGGGGGAGTGGTGGTGCAGTGGTTAGCACACGTTGAGTGTGTGTGGGGAGTGGTGGTGCAGTGGTTAGCGCACTGTGTGTGAGTGGGGAGTGGTGGTTCAGTGGTTAGCGCACTGTGTGTGAGTGGGGAGTGGTGGTGCAGTGGTTAGCGCACTCTGTGTGAGTGGGGAGTGGTGGAGCAGTGGTTAGGGCATTGTGTGTCTGAGTGGGGAGTGGTGGTGCAGTGGTTAGCGCACTGTGTGTGTGAGTGGGGAGTGATGGTGCAGTGGTTAGCGCACTGTGTGTGTGTGTGGGGAGTGATGGTGGTGGTGGTGTTGTAAACATCGCTAGAACAGGGAGAGAGACAAAGGCGGTCGGGCGTGGTGGTGCTAGCCACCCACTCCCTCTGTGTGTGTAGCCACAGTGCCGGTAGCCTTCATAGGCGCTATTGCTCACAGCACTTGCCCCTACAGTCCTGCTAAAGGCTACCTGGGCGTAACTTTGTCTGTGTGACAGCACTTGCCCCTACAACCAGAAAGAGTCTACCTGGGGTAGCTTTGTCTGTGTTTTTGTAACAGCACTTGCCCCTACAGCATTGCTAGAGGGTACCTGGGGTAGCTTTGTCTGTGTCTGTGTATTAGAGCACTTGCCCCTACAGCCCCGCTAGAGGCTACCTGGGGTAGCTTTTTCTATGTATATTTTGATAGCACTTGCCCCGACAGCCCTGCTAGAATTTATCTGGGTTAGCTTTGTTTGTATCTCTGTGCGAGCACTTGCCCCTACAGCCCTGCGAGAGGCTACCTAAGGTAGCTTTGTCTGTGTTTGTGTAACAGCACTTGCCCCTACAGCCCGGCTAGAGGCTACCTGCGGTAGCTTTGTCTGTGTTTGTGTAACAGCACTTGCCCCTACAGCCCTGCTAGAGGCTACCTGGGGTAGCTTTCTCTGAGTGTAACAGCACTAGCCTCTACAGCCGCGCTAGAGGCTACCTGGGGTAGCTTTGTCTGTGTCTATGTAAAAGCACTTGCCCCTACAGCCCTGCCAAAGGCTACCTGGGGTAGCTTTGTCAGTGTCTGTGGAGCAGCACTTGCCCCCACAGCCAGCTAGAGGCTACCTGGGGTAGCTTTGTCTGCGTTTGTGTAACAGCACTTGCCCCTACAGCATTGCTAGAAGGTACCTGGGGTAGCTTTGTCTGTGTCTGTGTATGAGAGCATTTGCCCCTACAGCCCCGCTAGAGGCTACCTGGGGTAGCTTTGTCTATGTATGTTTTGACAGCACTTGCCCCGACAGCTCTGCTAGAATTTATCTGGGTGAGCTTTGTTTGTATCTGTGTGAGAGCACTTGCCCCTACAGCCCCGCGACAGGCTACCTAAGGTAGCTTTGTCTGTGTTTGTGTAACAGCACTTGCCCCTACAGCCCTGCTAGAGGCTACGTGGGGTAGCTTTGTCTGTGTTTGTGTAACAGCACTTGCCCCTACAGCCCTGCTAGAGGCTACCTGGGGTAGCTTTGTCTGTGTCTATGTAAAAGTACTTGCCCCTACAGCCCTGCCAAAGGCTACCTGGGGTAGCTTTGTCAGTGTCTGTGGAACAGCACTTGCCCCCACAGCCAGCTAGAGGCTACCTGGGGTAGCTTTGTCTGGATGAGTGGGTGGGTGTTTGAGTGAGGGGGTGAGTTGGTGAGTGAGATTCTAGTTTTTACCACAAGAGGGCAGCATTGAGTCGCGAAATAATTTGTGTGGGGGGAGTGGTGGTGCAGTGGTTAGCGCACGTTGAGTGTGTGTGGGGAGTGGTGGTGCAGTGGTTAGCGCACTGTGTGTGAGTGGAGAGTGGTGGTGCAGTGGTTAGCGCACTGTGTGTGAGTGGGGAGTGGTGGTGCAGTGGTTAGCGCAATGTGTGTGTGTGTGTGGCGAGTGATGGTGGTGGTGTTGTAAACATCGCTAGAACTGGGAGAGAGACAAAGGCGGTCGGGCGTGGTGGTGCTGGCCACCCACTCCCTCTGTGTGTGTAGCCACAGTGCCGGTAGCCTTCATAGGTGCTATTGCTCAAAGCACTTGCCCCTACAACCAGAAAGAGTCTACCTGGGGTAGCTTTGTTTGTGTCTCTGTGACAACATTTGCCCCGACAACCAGCTAGAGGCTACCTGGGGTAGCTTTGTCTATGTATGTTTTGACAGCACTTGCCCCTACAGCCCTGCTAGAATTTATCTGGGTTAGCTTTTTTGTATCTGTGTGGCAGCAATTGCCCCTACAGCCCTGCGAGAGGCTACCTAAGGTAGCTTTGTCTGTGTTTGTGTAAAAGCACTTGCCCCTACAGCCGCGCTAGAGGCTACCTGGGGTAGCGTTGTCTGTGTCTATGTAACAGCACTTGCCCCTACAGCCCTGCTAAATGCTACCTGTGGTAGCTTTGTCAGTGTCTGTGGAACAGCACTTGCCCCCACAGCCAGCTAGAGGCTACCTGGGGTAGCTTTGTCTGGATGAGTGGGTGGGTGGTTGAGTGAGGGGGTGAGTTGGTGAGTGAGATTCTAGTTTTTACCACAAGAGGGCAGCATTGAGTCGCGAAATAATTTGTGTGGGGGGAGTGGTGGTGCAGTGGTTAGCGCACGTTCAGTGTGTGTGGGGAGTGGTGGTGCAGTGGGTAGCGCACTGTGTGTGAGTGGGGACTGGTGGTGCAGTGGTTAGCGCACTGTGTGTGAGTGGGGAGTGGTGGTGCAGTGGTTAGCGCACTCTGTGTGAGTGGGGAGTGGTGGAGCAGTGGTTAGGGCATTGTGTGTCTGAGTGGGGAGTGGTGGTGCAGTGGTTAGCGCACTGTGTGTGTGAGTGGGGAGTGATGGTGCAGTGGTTAGCGCACTGTGTGTGTGTGTGGGGAGTGATGGTGGTGGTGGTGTTGTAAACATCGCTAGAACTGGGAGAGAGACAAAGGCGGTCGGGCGTGGTGGTGCTGGCCACCCACTCCCTCTGTGTGTGTTTCAACAGTGCCGGTAGCCTTCATAGGTGCTATTGCTCAAAGCACTTGCCCCTACAACCAGAAAGATTCTACCTGGGGTAGCTTTGTCTGTGTCTCTGTGACAACATTTGCCCCGACAACCAGCTAGAGGCTACCTGGGGTAGGTTTGTCTATGTATGTTTTGACAGCACTTGCCCCTACAGCACTGCTAGAATTTTTCTTGGTTAGCTTTTTTGTATCTGTGTGGCAGCAATTGCCCCTACTGCCCTGCGAGAGGCTACCTAAGGTAGCTTTGTCTGTGTTTTTGTAACAGCACTTGCCCCTATAGCCCTGCTAGAGGCTACATGGGGTAGCTTTTTCTGTGTTTGTGTAACAGCACTTGCCCCTACAGCATTGCTAGAGGGTGCCTGGGGTAGCTTTGTCTGTGTCTGTGTATGAGAGCACTTGCCCCTACAGCCCCGCTAGAGGCTACCTGGGGTAGCTTTGTCTATGTATGTTTTGACAGCACTTGCCCCGACAGCCCTGCTAGAATTTATCTGGGTTAGCTTTGTTTGTAACTGTGTGAGAGCACTTGCCCCACAGCACTGCGAGAGGCTACCTAAGGTAGCTTTGTATGTGTTTGTGTAACAGCACTTGCCCCTACAGCCCTGCTAGAGGCTACCTGGGGTAGCTTTGTATGTGTTTGTGTAACAGCACTTGCCCCTACAGCCCTGCTAGAGGCTACCTGGGGTAGCTTTCTCTGTGTGCAAAAGCACTAGCCTCTACAGCCACGCTAAAGGCTACCTGGGGTAGCTTTGTCTGTGTCTATGTAACAGCACTTGCGCCTACAGCCCTGGCAAAGGCTACCTGGGGTAGCTTTGTCAGTGTTTGTGGAACAGCACTTGCCCCCACAGCCAACTAGCGGCTACCTGGGGTAGCTTTGTCTGGATGAGTGGGTGGGTGTTTGAGTGAGGGGGTGAGTTGGTGAGTGAGATTCTAATTTTGTACCACAAGAGGGCAGCATTGAGTCGCGAAATAATTTGTTTGTGGGGAGTGGTGGTGCAGTGGTTAGCGCACGTTGAGTGTGTGTGGGGAGTGGTGGTGCAGTGGTTAGCGCACTGTGTGTGAGTGGGGAGTGGTGGTGCAGTGGTTAGCGCACTGTGTGTGAGTGGGGAGTGGTGGTGCAGTGGTTAGCGCACTGTGTGTGAGTGGGGAGTGGTGGAGCAGTGGTTAGGGCATTGTGTGTCTGAGTGGGGAGTGGTGGTGCAGTGGTTAGCGCACTGTGTGTGTGAGTGGGGAGTGATGGTGCAGTGGTTAGCGCACTGTGTGTGTGTGGGGAGTGATGGTGGTGGTGGTGTTGTAAACATCGCTAGAACTGGGAGAGAGACAAAGGCGGTCGGGCGTGGTGGTCCTTGCCACCAACTCCCTCTGTGTGTGTAGCCACATTGCCGGTAGCCTTCATAGGCGCTATTGTTCACAGCACTTGCCCCTACAGTCCTGCTAAAGGCTACCTGGGCGCAACTTTGTCTGTGTGACAGAACTTGCCCCTACAACCAGAAAGAGTCTACCTGGGGTAGCTTTGTCTGTGTCTCTGCGACAACATTTGCCCCGACAACCAGCTAGACGCTACCTGGGGTAGCTTTGTCTATGTATGTTTTGACAGCACTTGCCCCTACAGCCCTGCTAGAATTTATCTGGGTTAGCTTTTTTGTATCTGTGTGGCAGCACTTGCCCCTACAGCCCTGCGAGAGGCTACCTAAGGTAGCTTTGTCTGTGTTTGTGTAACAGCACTTGCCCCTATAGCCCTCCTAGAGGCTACCTGGGGTAGCTTTGTCTGTGTTTGTGTAACTGCACTTGCCCCTACAGCATTGCTAGAGGGTACCTGGGGTAGCTTTGGCTGTGTCTGTGTATGAGAGCACTTTCCCCTACAGCCCCGCTAGAGGCTACCTGGGGTAGCTTTGTCTATGTATGTTTTGACAGCACTTGCCCCGACAGCCCTGCTAGAATTTATCTGCGTTAGCTTTGTTTGTATCTGTGTGAGAGCACTTGCCCCTACAGCCCCGCTAGAGGCTATCTGGGGTACCTTTGTCTGTGTCTTTGTAACAGCACTTGTCCCTACAGCCCTGCCAAAGGCTACCTGGGGTAGCTTTGTCAGTGTCTGTGGAACAGCACTTGCCCCTCCAACCAGCTAGAGGCTACGTGGGGTAGCTTTGTCTGGATGAATGGGTGGGTGGGTGAGTGGATGAGTTGGTGAGTGAGATTCTGCTTTTTTACCACAAGAGGGCAGCATTGAGTCGCGAAATAAGTTGTGTGGGGGGAGTGTTGGTGCAGTGGTTAGCGCACGTTGAGTGTGCGTGTGGGGAGTGGTGGTGCAGCGGTTAGCGCACTGTGTTTGAGTGGGGAGTGGTGGTGCAGTGGTTAGCGCACTGTGTGTGAGTGGGGAGTGGTGGTGCAGTGGTTAGCGCACTCTGTGTGAGTGGGGAGTGGTGGAGCAGTGGTTAGGGCATTGTGTGTCTGAGTGGGGAGTGGTGGCCCAGTGGTTAGCGCACTGTGTGTGTGAGTGGGGAGTGATGGTGCAGTGGTTAGCGCACTGTGTGTGTGTGTGGGGAGTGATGGTGGTGGTGGTGTTGTAAACATCGCTAGAACTGGGAGAGAGACAAAGGCGGTCGGGCGTGGTGGTGCTGGCCACCCACTCCCTCTGTGTGTGTAGCCACAGTGCCGGTAGCCTTCATAGTCGCTATTGCTCACAGCACTTGCCCCTACAGTCCTGCTATAGGCTACCTGGGCGTAACTTTGTCTGTGTGACAGCACTTGCCCCTACAACCAGAAAGAGTCTACCTGGGGTAGCTTTGTCTGTGTCTCTGTGACAACATTTGCCCCGACAACCAGCTAGAGGCTACCTGGGGTAGGTTTGTCTATGTATGTTTTGACAGCACTTGCCCCTACAGCCCTGCTAGAATTTATCTGGGTTAGCTTTGTTTGTATCTGTGTGAGAGCACTTGCCCCTACAGCCCTGCGAGAGGCTACCTAAGGTAGCTTTGTCTGTGTTTGTGTAACAACACTTGCCCCTATAGCCCTGCTAGAGGCTACCTGGGGTAGCTTTGTCTGTTTGTGTAACAGCACTTGCCCCTACTGCATTGCTAGAGGGTACCTGGGGTAGCTTTGTCTGTGTCTGTGTATGAGAGCACTTGCCCCTACAGCCCCGCTAGAGGCTACCTGGGGTAGCTTTGTCTATGTATGTTTTGACAGCACTTGCCCCGACAGCCCTGCTAGAATTTATCTGGGTTAGCTTTGTTTGTATCTTTGTGAGAGCACTTGCCCCTACAGCCCTGCGAGAGGCTACGTAAGGTAGCTTTGTCTGTGTTTGTGTAACAGCACTTGCCCCTACAGCCCTGCTAGAGGCTACCTGGGGTAGCTTTGTGTTTGTGTAACAGCACTTGCCCCTACAGCCCTGCTAGAGGCTACCTGGGGTAGCTTTCTCTGAGTGTAACAGCACTAGCCTCTACAGCCGCGCTAGAGGCTACCTGGGGTAGCTTTGTCTGTGTCTATGTAAAAGCACTTGCCCCTACAGCCCTGCCAAAGGCTACCTGGGGTAGCTTTGTCAGTGTCTGTGGAACAGCACTTGCCCCCACAGCCAGCTAGAGGCTACCTGGGGTAGCTTTGTCTGGATGAGTGGGTGGGTGGTTGAGTGAGGGGGTGAGTTGGTGAGTGAGATTCTAGTTTTTACCACAAGAGGGCAGCATTGAGTCGCGAAATAATTTGTGTGGGGGGAGTGGTGGTGCAGTGGTTAGCGCACTGTATGTGAGTGGGGAGTGGTGGAGCAGTGGTTAGGGCATTGTGTGTCTGAGTGGGGAGTGGTGGTGCAGTGGTTAGCGCACTGTGTGTGTGAGTGGGGAATGATGGTGCAGTGGTTAGCGCACTGTGTGTGTGTGTGTGGGGAGTGATGGTGGTGGTGTTGTAAACATCGCTAGAACTGGGAGAGAGACAACGGCGGTCGGGCGTGGTGGTGGTGGCCACCCACTCCCTCTGTGTGTGAGTGGGGAGTGGTGGTGCAGTGGTTAGCGCACCCGGGCGGTCCTGGGCGGTCCCGGGCGGTCCCGTGTCGTCCCGGGCGGTCCCGGACGGTCCCGGGCAGTCCCGGGCGGTCTCGGGCGGTCCCGGGCGTTCCAGGGCGGTCCCGGGCGGTCCCGGGCGGTCCCGGGCGGTCCCCGGGCGGTCCCCGGGCGGTCCCCGGGCCGTCCCCGGGCCGTCCCCCGGGCCGTCCCCCGGGCCGTCCCCCGGGCCGTCCCCCGGGCCGTCCCCCGGGCCGTCCCCCGGGCCGTCCCCCGGGCCGTCCCCCGGGCCGTCCCCCGGGCCGTCCCCCGGGCCGTCCCCCGGGCCGTCCCCCGGGCCGTCCCCCGGGCCGTCCCCCGGGCCGTCCCCCGGGCCGTCCCCCGGGCCGTCCCCCGGGCCGTCCCCCGGGCCGTCCCCCGGGCCGTCCCCCGGGCCGTCCCCCGGGCCGTCCCCCGGGCCGTCCCCCGGGCCGTCCCCCGGGCCGTCCCCCGGGCCGTCCCCCGGGCCGTCCCCCGGGCCGTCCCCCGGGCCGTCCCCCGGGCCGTCCCCCGGGCCGTCCCCCGGGCCGTCCCCCGGGCCGTCCCCCGGGCCGTCCCCCGGGCCGTCCCCCGGGCCGTCCCCCGGGCCGTCCCCCGGGCCGTCCCCCGGGCCGTCCCCCGGGCCGTCCCCCGGGCCGTCCCCCGGGCCGTCCCCCGGGCCGTCCCCCGGGCCGTCCCCCGGGCCGTCCCCCGGGCCGTCCCCCGGGCCGTCCCCCGGGCCGTCCCCCGGGCCGTCCCCCGGGCCGTCCCCCGGGCCGTCCCCCGGGCCGTCCCCCGGGCCGTCCCCCGGGCCGTCCCCCGGGCCGTCCCCCGGGCCGTCCCCCGGGCCGTCCCCCGGGCCGTCCCCCGGGCCGTCCCCCGGGCCGTCCCCCGGGCCGTCCCCCGGGCCGTCCCCCGGACCGTCCCCCGGGCCGTCCCCCGGGCCGTCCCCCGGGCCGTCCCCCGGGCCGGTCCCCCGGGCCGGTCCCCGGGCCGTCCCCCGGGCCGTCCCCCGGGCCGGTCCTTGGGCCGGTCCCCCGGGCCGTCCCCCGGGCCGTCCCCCGGGCCGTCCCCCGGGCCGTCCCCCGGGCCGGTCCCCGGGCCGGTCCCCGGGCCGGTCCCCGGGCCGGTCCCCGGGCCGGTCCCCGGGCCGGTCCCCGGGCCGTCCCCCGGGCCGTCCCCCGGGCCGTCCCCCGGGCCGTCCCCCGGGCCGTCCCCCGGGCCGTCCCCCGGGCCGTCCCCCGGGCCGTCCCCCGGGCCGTCCCCCGGGCCGTCCCCCGGGCCGTCCCCCGGGCCGTCCCCCGGGCCGTCCCCCGGGCCGTCCCCCGGGCCGTCCCCCGGGCCGTCCCCCGGGCCGTCCCCCGGGCCGTCCCCCGGGCCGTCCCCCGGGCCGTCCCCCGGGCCGTCCCCCGGGCCGTCCCCCGGGCCGTCCCCCGGGCCGTCCCCCGGGCCGTCCCCCGGGCCGTCCCCCGGGCCGTCCCCCGGGCCGTCCCCCGGGCCGTCCCCCGGGCCGTCCCCCGGGCCGTCCCCCGGGCCGTCCCCCGGGCCGTCCCCCGGGCCGTCCCCCGGGCCGTCCCCCGGGCCGTCCCCCGGGCCGTCCCCCGGGCCGTCCCCCGGGCCGTCCCCCGGGCCGTCCCCCGGGCCGTCCCCCGGGCCGTCCCCCGGGCCGTCCCCCGGGCCGTCCCCCGGGCCGTCCCCCGGGCCGTCCCCCGGGCCGTCCCCCGGGCCGTCCCCCGGGCCGTCCCCCGGGCCGTCCCCCGGGCCGTCCCCCGGGCCGTCCCCCGGGCCGTCCCCCGGGCCGTCCCCCGGGCCGTCCCCCGGGCCGTCCCCCGGGCCGTCCCCCGGGCCGTCCCCCGGGCCGTCCCCCGGGCCGTCCCCCGGGCCGTCCCCCGGGCCGTCCCCCGGGCCGTCCCCCGGGCCGTCCCCCGGGCCGTCCCCCGGGCCGTCCCCCGGGCCGTCCCCCGGGCCGTCCCCCGGGCCGTCCCCCGGGCCGTCCCCCGGGCCGTCCCCCGGGCCGTCCCCCGGGCCGTCCCCCGGGCCGTCCCCCGGGCCGTCCCCCGGGCCGTCCCCCGGGCCGTCCCCCGGGCCGTCCCCCGGGCCGTCCCCCGGGCCGTCCCCCGGGCCGTCCCCCGGGCCGTCCCCCGGGCCGTCCCCCGGGCCGTCCCCCGGGCCGTCCCCCGGGCCGTCCCCCGGGCCGTCCCCCGGGCCGTCCCCCGGGCCGTCCCCCGGGCCGTCCCCCGGGCCGTCCCCCGGGCCGTCCCCCGGGCCGTCCCCCGGGCCGTCCCCCGGGCCGTCCCCCGGGCCGTCCCCCGGGCCGTCCCCCGGGCCGTCCCCCGGGCCGTCCCCCGGGCCGTCCCCCGGGCCGTCCCCCGGGCCGTCCCCCGGGCCGTCCCCCGGGCCGTCCCCCGGGCCGTCCCCCGGGCCGTCCCCCGGGCCGTCCCCCGGGCCGTCCCCCGGGCCGTCCCCCGGGCCGTCCCCCGGGCCGTCCCCCGGGCCGTCCCCCGGGCCGTCCCCCGGGCCGTCCCCCGGGCCGTCCCCCGGGCCGTCCCCCGGGCCGTCCCCCGGGCCGTCCCCCGGGCCGTCCCCCGGGCCGTCCCCCGGGCCGTCCCCCGGGCCGTCCCCCGGGCCGTCCCCCGGGCCGTCCCCCGGGCCGTCCCCCGGGCCGTCCCCCGGGCCGTCCCCCGGGCCGTCCCCCGGGCCGTCCCCCGGGCCGTCCCCCGGGCCGTCCCCCGGGCCGTCCCCCGGGCCGTCCCCCGGGCCGTCCCCCGGGCCGTCCCCCGGGCCGTCCCCCGGGCCGTCCCCCGGGCCGTCCCCCGGGCCGTCCCCCGGGCCGTCCCCCGGGCCGTCCCCCGGGCCGTCCCCCGGGCCGTCCCCCGGGCCGTCCCCCGGGCCGTCCCCCGGGCCGTCCCCCGGGCCGTCCCCCGGGCCGTCCCCCGGGCCGTCCCCCGGGCCGTCCCCCGGGCCGTCCCCCGGGCCGTCCCCCGGGCCGTCCCCCGGGCCGTCCCCCGGGCCGTCCCCCGGGCCGTCCCCCGGGCCGTCCCCCGGGCCGTCCCCCGGGCCGTCCCCCGGGCCGTCCCCCGGGCCGTCCCCCGGGCCGTCCCCCGGGCCGTCCCCCGGGCCGTCCCCCGGGCCGTCCCCCGGGCCGTCCCCCGGGCCGTCCCCCGGGCCGTCCCCCGGGCCGTCCCCCGGGCCGTCCCCCGGGCCGTCCCCCGGGCCGTCCCCCGGGCCGTCCCCCGGGCCGTCCCCCGGGCCGTCCCCCGGGCCGTCCCCCGGGCCGTCCCCCGGGCCGTCCCCCGGGCCGTCCCCCGGGCCGTCCCCCGGGCCGTCCCCCGGGCCGTCCCCCGGGCCGTCCCCCGGGCCGTCCCCCGGGCCGTCCCCCGGGCCGTCCCCCGGGCCGTCCCCCGGGCCGTCCCCCGGGCCGTCCCCCGGGCCGTCCCCCGGGCCGTCCCCCTCCCCCGGGCCGTCCCCCGGGCCGTCCCCCGGGCCGTCCCCCGGGCCGTCCCCCGGGCCGTCCCCCGGGCCGTCCCCCGGGCCGTCCCCCGGGCCGTCCCCCGGGCCGTCCCCCGGGCCGTCCCCCGGGCCGTCCCCCGGGCCGTCCCCCGGGCCGTCCCCCGGGCCGTCCCCCGGGCCGTCCCCCGGGCCGTCCCCCGGGCCGTCCCCCGGGCCGTCCCCCGGGCCGTCCCCCGGGCCGTCCCCCGGGCCGTCCCCGGGCCGTCCCCCGGGCCGTCCCCCGGGCCGTCCCCCGGGCCGTCCCCGGGCCGTCCCCCGGGCCGTCCCCCGGGCCCGTCCCCCGGGCCGTCCCCCGGCCCCCGGGCCGTCCCCCGGGCCGTCCCCCGGGCCGTCCCCCGGGCCGTCCCCCGGGCCGTCCCCGGGCCGTCCCCGGGCCGTCCCCCGGGCCGTCCCCCGGGCCGTCCCCCGGGCCGTCACCCGGGCCGTCACCCGGGCCGTCACCCGGGCCGTCACCCGGGCCGTCACCCGGGCCGGTCCCCCGGGCCGGTCCCCGGGCCGGTCCCCGGCCGGTCCCCGGGCCGGTCCCCGGGCCGGTCCCCCGGGCCGGTCCCCGGGCCGGTCCCCGGGCCGTCCCCCGGGCCGTCCCCCGGGCCGTCCCCCGGGCCGTCCCCCGGGCCGTCCCCCGGGCCGTCCCCCGGGCCGGTCCCCCGGGCCGTCCCCGGCCGTCCCCGGGCCGGTCCCCCGGGCCGTCCCCCGGGCGTCCCCGGGCCGTCCCCCGGGCCGTCCCCCGGGCCGTCCCCCGGGCCGTCCCCCGGGCCGTCCCCCGGGCCGTCCCCCGGGCCGTCCCCCGGGCCGTCCCCCGGGCCGTCCCCCGGGCCGTCCCCGGGCCGTCCCCCGGGCCGTCCCCCGGGCCGTCCCCCGGGCCGTCCCCCGGGCCGTCCCCCGGGCCGTCCCCCGGGCCGTCCCCCGGGCCGTCCCCCGGGCCGTCCCCCGGGCCGTCCCCCGGGCCGTCCCCCGGGCCGTCCCCCGGGCCGTCCCCCGGGCCGTCCCCCGGGCCGTCCCCCGGGCCGTCCCCCGGGCCGTCCCCCGGGCCGTCCCCCGGGCCGTCCCCCGGGCCGTCCCCCGGGCCGTCCCCCGGGCCGTCCCCCGGGCCGTCCCCCGGGCCGTCCCCCGGGCCGTCCCCCGGGCCGTCCCCCGGGCCGTCCCCCGGGCCGTCCCCCGGGCCGTCCCCCGGGCCGTCCCCCGGGCCGTCCCCCGGGCCGTCCCCCGGGCCGTCCCCCGGGCCGTCCCCCGGGCCGTCCCCCGGGCCGTCCCCCGGGCCGTCCCCCGGGCCGTCCCCCGGGCCGTCCCCCGGGCCGTCCCCCGGGCCGTCCCCCGGGCCGTCCCCCGGGCCGTCCCCCGGGCCGTCCCCCGGGCCGTCCCCCGGGCCGTCCCCCGGGCCGTCCCCCGGGCCGTCCCCCGGGCCGTCCCCCGGGCCGTCCCCCGGGCCGTCCCCCGGGCCGTCCCCCGGGCCGTCCCCCGGGCCGTCCCCCGGGCCGTCCCCCGGGCCGTCCCCCGGGCCGTCCCCGGGCCGTCCCCCGGGCCGTCCCCCGGGCCGTCCCCCGGGCCGTCCCCCGGGCCGTCCCCCGGGCCGTCCCCCGGGCCGTCCCCCGGGCCGTCCCCCGGGCCGTCCCCCGGGCCGTCCCCCGGGCCGTCCCCCGGGCCGTCCCCCGGGCCGTCCCCCGGGCCGTCCCCCGGGCCGTCCCCCGGGCCGTCCCCCGGGCCGTCCCCCGGGCCGTCCCCCGGGCCGTCCCCCGGGCCGTCCCCCGGGCCGTCCCCCGGGCCGTCCCCCGGGCCGTCCCCCGGGCCGTCACCCGGGCCGTCACCCGGGCCGTCACCCGGGCCGTCACCCGGGCCGTCACCCGGGCCGGTCCCCGGGCCGGTCCCCGGGCCGGTCCCCCGGCCGGTCCCCGGGCCGGTCCCCGGGCCGTCCCCCGGGCCGGTCCCCGGGCCGGTCCCCGGGCCGTCCCCCGGGCCGTCCCCCGGGCCGTCCCCCGGGCCGTCCCCCGGGCCGTCCCCCGGGCCGTCCCCCGGGCCGTCCCCCGGGCCGTCCCCCGGGCCGTCCCCCGGGCCGGTCCCCGGGCCGGTCCCCGGGCCGGTCCCCGGGCCGTCCCCCGGGCCGTCCCCCGGGCCGTCCCCCGGGCTGGTGGTTGTAGTGGTTGTGGTGGTGGTGTTTGTGGTTGTGGTAGTGGTGGTTGTGGTGGTGCTTGTAGTGGTGGTGGTTGTGGTGGCTATGGTGGTGGTTGTGGTAGTGGTGGTTGTAGTGGTTGTGGTGGCTATGGTGGTGGTTGTGGTGGCTGTGGTGGTGGCTGTGGTTGTGGTGGTTGTAGTGGTGGTGGTTGTGGAGGCTATGGTGGTGGTTGTGGTGGTTGTGGTGGTGGTGGCTGTGGTGGTGGTGGTTGTGGCTCTGGTGGTGGCTGTGGTGGTGGTTGTGGTGGCTGTGGTGGTGGCTGTGGTGGTGGTTGTGGTGGCTGTGGTGGTGGTGGTTGTGGCTCTGGTTGTGGTGGTGGTAGCTGTGGTGGTGGTGGCTGTGTTGGTGGCTGTGGTGGTGGCTGTGGTGGTGGTTGTGGTGGTGGCTGTGGTGGTGGTTGTGGTGGTGGCTGTGGTGGTGGCTGTGGTAGTGGTGGTTGTGGTGGCTCTGGTGGTGGCTGTGGTGGTGGTGGTTGTGGTGGTGGCTGTGGTGGTGGCTGTGGTGGTGGTGGCTCTGGTTGTGGTGGTTGTGGTGGTGGTGGCTGTGGTGGTGGTGGTTGCGGCTCTGGTTGTGGTGGTGGCTGTGTAATTGGTTGACAATATTTTGTATTTCTCTCAATTTCAATAGATTTTATCATTAGTATTGGCCAGTATTAAGACTAAAATAACACCAAAGAAATATGTTGATGTTTGTGTAAAACGAATTATTATTGACCACGACTATTTAGATCATCTGTTGAAATTGAGAGAAATAAAAAAAACTATTTCACCGTTCTGACAGCTGCAGGCTCAGTGCTGCTGGGAGCGTATTGTTTAGTAATACATTTAACGCATGCTTATATCCAGGTTATCCAGGTTAACTCGTCCGTCTTCAGGCCAAAGCCGGGGTCTGCTTCTGATAAGATCGACCGCGTGACGCTGTGCGGGCAACGGGGAGCGCTGCAGAACACGTCGATGATGCGCGTGCGCGACACCAAGATATTCTTGGTGTCGGCGTACCACGACCAGCGCGAGGCCGGTCAGAGCACACGCATCATCGGCATCGCCAACCGGTATGAGCCGGACGTGCTCTCCTGCCACTTCTGCTGCCGAGGGCACTCGGAGATCCTGACGGTCACCGCCAGCGCCTACGTCCACTCGAATCACTTTGACTTCCCGTACGGCACGGCCGACTTCCTGTGCACGGAGCCGCTGGACTGCGAGCCGGGACACGTGTCCGTCCAGCGCATGCGCACAATACCGGACGAGGAGGAGGCCGAGTGGGTCTTCATGCCCGTGCGAAATCGGCTCTACATGCCCCCCACCTTCACACAGGAATTCAGCGTCTGCATCTCCATGCTCTTCGGGAACTACGGCAACGTCCTGCAGTTCGTGCAGGCGATCGAAATGTACCGCATCTTGGGTGCGGGCCGCGTGACGGTATACAACACAAGCTGCAGCTCTGAGCTGAACAAAGTGCTCCTCTACTACATCAAGACCGGCCTCGTCGAGGTCGTTCAGTGGCCCATCACGGACTACGTGCGGGTGTCCAGAGGGTGGCACTACCCCGAGCACCCAGGCGAGCTGCACTACTATGGCCAGATAGCGGCGCTGAACGACTGCGTGTCTCGGCACATGTACAGCACGCGCTACCTGGTCCTCACGGACATCGACGAAGTGATCATCCCTTTGAAGCACACAAAATGGAAGGACCTCATGCGGTACTTGAACGACAAGTACGGCGCCGACATTTACACATTCGAAAACCACTTGTTTCCCTACACGGTATCGGAAGAGTTTCGGTCGAAGTTCCAGGCGTGGAACGCCATCCCGGGCGTCAACATCATGCGCCACATTAGACGGGAGCCAAACCTGCCGGAGGTCTTCAACCCGACCAAGATGATCCTGAACCCACGCGCGGTGCTGCAGACGTCGGTGCACAGTACGCTCAACGCGCTGGGCATCTCGCAGACGGTGCCCGGAGACATCGCGATCATGCACCACTACCGATCGCCCAAGCAGCCCGACCTGCCGCTCGACTCGCTGGTCGTGGACCTCACGCTGTGGAGATACAATGCCACTCTGATCAGAAATGTCAACAAGGTCCTCAACAGGGTCTTCTGGAATGAGTAGGCACAACGGGCGGCGGTGGCGGCGGTGGCGTTGATTGTCATCTTGCGTTTTTTGCGGTCTTGCAATTTGAGTTAAACACCGGTGTTTGTGAGTTTTCCGTTTGCGAATGTGGTCAATGTATGGGACATATTTATTTGCTAATCTTATGATTGCGTTTACAGTTAAAATTTGTTATCTTCATGTTTTTCTGCATTTGAATCCACCAGGGCACAATAGGGGTTGTATTGGTATATCTTATGGAAGCTAGGGAAGTTAACATTGGTTTATTTTAAACCAATCCTAATTATTTCTATTGCTTTTGGGAGTACCACTCGAAATGTTTCCAGGTTAAAACATTTAAAATGTGGCACAAATTGATTTAAATAAATGTTCAGTGTGCATGTTCTACCAGTCTCTAATGAGCTTATTGTTTTCATGACTCGTGTCCACGGAGGATAGTCAAATCCCAGAGGATGGTGGCAGGATTTTAAAAAGTAAATCCTGTGGTGATAAAAAAATGTACATACGATATTAAACTTTTAATTTGAGTGATAATTTGAATGACAGGTGTGTTTTGGGCCAAATGAGCTAGTAAAGACTCACATTAAACATAATAGATTCAGTAGGAATATATTTATACATCCAAATGTATATAGTTGTGTATTTGAATATGTATCAACACCAGCTGTTGATACATACAACTCATTTTAAATTATAAAGCCATGTTAATGTATTCCTAAACAATACATGGAGTTGACATTTCTGAATTGTTGCATTAGATAGTTTCGCGATGGATTATTCAGCAGAAATCATCATTATCACGTATTATCAATCTTGCAAACCAGTTTTAAACATATACAGCAAAATGCTATTACCATTCTTTATCTACATATATAATATCACAGATCTGTCCTGTCATTCTGTGACTGTGATTAACGCCCCCGGATTGGTTTAAGTGCGTCACGTGATCCCGAGCAAGCAGCCAACCAGAGGTGCGCCCCCCCCCCCCAAACATGTACGCCCCCGGATTGGTTTAAGTGTGTCACGTGACCGCGAGCAACCATCCAAGCAGAGATGAGCCCCTCCCAAACATGTACGCCCCCCGATGCTGCCCTGAGGCAGAGCCGTGCTCGGGCCGCTGCTGCCCTGAGGGAGATGGGTGAGGAGACAGGTAACAGGAGAAGGGTGAGTGAGAGTGAGGAGAAGGGTGAGAGTGAGTGAGGAGAAGGGTGATTGAGAATGGTGAGAGTGAGGAGAAGGGTGAGTGAGAGTGAGAAGGGTGAGTGAGAGTGAGAAGGGTGACAGTGAGAATGGTGAGAGTGAGGAGAAGGGTGAGTGACAGGAGAAAAGTGACAGGAGAAGGGTGAGTGAGCGTGAGAAGGGTGAGTGACAGGAGGATGGTGAGGAGAAGAGTGAGTGAGAGTGGAGAATATATGTAATTTGTACGTGTTTATCTTAGGGATGATTCTTTGGTAGAATACGTCAATACAAAACTTCCATAAATCGTTAACAAGTTTATATGCTTAACCCAGATATCATGGCACTTATGTATTTGTAATGAGAGTGCGCCACCTACAGGACGACCGGGGGGTTATTGCAGACACGTGCTATGTTGTCTCACATCCAATCAGTAAGGGGGATCCCATCTGGGTGAAAGGTAAATGGGTAGAGCTAGCGGGAAGCCTCGAGAGCCCTCTAAAATGTTCCGAGAGGGGCGTGGCTAGAGGCGGAGCTTAGCACCGCCGAGAGGGATATAAGCAGAAGCAGCAGAGGACTCTGGGTCGTCGGTGTGAAGAGCCTGGGTCCGAACGTCGTCACCACCTGCGCTACCACCCATCGGCCACGTGGCGGGCTCCACCAGCTGAGCCTCCCCTCTCTCCGACACGCCGTCAGCCAGCGGCGAGGCGGAGAAGGAGTGAGTGCCACGGCGGCGGGAGGCAAAGCGTGCGCCGCCGTCCCGGGAGCAAGAGAGAAGCCAGCCGCGCAGGGAGACACGTGCTGTACTGCAACTTGAGAATAAATACAACTGAAGTTTAACCCATGTCGGAGACGCTGATTACATATTGATAAGTGGATGTTAATAAAACATGCAACTAGTCGTAGTCAAAACCTTCTGAAATGTATCCGTTCACAAAAGTTAACATTTAAAATCGTGACGTTTAACAATATTCACATGCAGCGGTTGGCAATTTTACGTTTCAACTTTCCAGGCACTCGGGTTTGTTAATTCAGAGAGTGAAACAGCAAGGGACATTCTCGTCTCTTTGTCCTGTGTTTGCCCTCGGGTGCAGTGAGTTTATGGTGTTTTGCCATGGGTCCTCCCTTGCTCTCTCAGAAATTCCCTGAGTCACTCCTTGGAAGAGTTATTCCTTTATGGCCTTTCATTAACGTTTCACCTTTTGCTACATGAGTTAGGTTTATTCCTGAGAAGCGAAATATTCGACGGCTTTAAGGCCCTCCTCAGCTCTGGTTATTCTCATCATGCCCATCTGATCAATGTCTCTTGTATTATGTTTACCCGTTTCTCATAGTGCTGTTTTGGCTTCGTCATCTGGTTTTCCCAAGCTTCAGCATGCAGGGAACGTATATTTGTGTCCAAGGAGCCATGATATAAAAAATAGACAATATTACACTAACAGTTTTTTGGAAGAGGCATATATACAACAGGTGTGGGAGCATGGCGCTGAGGTTTAGCAAACTGTAAGTCCCAGGCTTCTATGGTCTGGCCTTCCCATAAACAAAACACGAGGAATGGTAATGGTGGTTGCTTACGCCTCCACCGACTATTAACACCAGTGGAGGGATGGAGGCAAGGCCGGTGAGTCAGATGCCTTCTATGACCTGTCACAAGTACTAGCTAAAGTCGCCCCTTGGGATGGAGTCATCCTGTCGGGTGACTTTAATGCCTGAGTGGGTCATGACACTGGCACCTGGGCCAGAGTGATTGGAAGGCATCGGCCAGAACAGCTCAATAACAATGGTAGGAGGCTGCTAGACTTCTATGCAGCACATTGGGCTTACCAACACGCTGTTCCGGCATCGGCGCATCCACACAGCATCATGGATGCACACTGGGTCCAAGCAGGGACATCTGCTGGACTATATAGTAACAGAACACCGAATGCAAGCCCATGTCCTTGACACCAGGACCTACCGTTGAGGTGATCTGCCCGTTGACCATATGCTTGACATCTGTAAGATTTTCCACTCCGGTGGTGGGTGTCCATCTAGGACACCATTCAAAGCCACATTGGCCTGGTCTCAGCTAGCTGATGAACGTTGCAAGTTAGAATGTCATCATCTCTTGCAGGAGAATACAAGTTAGGAAGCATTAAAGTCAGAACACAGATCAGAACATTTAATTAAATGACTGCGTGTTGTCTTGGTGTGGTCTGGGACTGTTTTGTTGGTGTTTTACTGCCTTGCCCTAGCTTGCGTTCGGTATTGATACATCGGCAGGCATGTATGTACTCATTTAATTTGTACTTAGATACTATATTTATAGTCGTACATTTTTAGTGACTTGCATTACTTTTTTCTATTTTGTACTCCTAACAAAATTGTATTGCTTGTTGTAACTTGATCCGCCCCTGCTGGACATTTGTGAAAAAGACCAGAAACCTTCACATTACAGGCATTGCAGAGTCCAATTCCAGTTGTTTCCAGACACTCACACCGCCACACGCAAGCCCGCACTTTGTTGAAGGAACTGGTTCCCAGAGAGTTGGCTGCAACAATCCAATGCAACCAATTTAACGGGGTTCAGGAGTTACATGAGGTGCATCCGAAAACGCTACATATTGACAGAAATAATTGAATCACGCTCTATTGGGGGCAGAGTGGTGCACCAGAATGTGTCTGGGATCGATTCCAGACTCGTGTGCTTTTTTGGGTGGGGTTGGCGTGTACTCCCCTTGTTCTGCATGAGGGTGAGTGAGCGTGTGAGTGAGTGGAGTTGGAATGTACTCCCCTTGTTCTGCATGAGGGTGAGTGAGCATGAGTGAGTGGAGTAGGAATGTACTCCCCTTGTTCTGCATGAGGGTGAGTGAGCATGTGAGTGGAGTTGGAATGTACTCCCCTTGTTCTGCATGAGGGTGAGTGAGCGTGTGAGTGAGTGGAGTTGGAATGTACTCCCCTTGTTCTGCATGAGGGTGAGTGAGCGTGTGAGTGGAGTTGGAATGTACTCCCCTTGTTCTGCATGAGGGTGAGTGAGCGTGTGAGTGAGTGGAGTTGGAATGTACTCCCCTTGTTCTGCATGAGGGTGAGTGAGCGTGTGAGTGGAGTTGGAATGTACTCCCCTTGTTCTGCATGAGGGTGAGTGAGCGTGTGAGTGAGTGGAGTTGGAATGTACTCCCCTTGTTCTGCATGAGGGTGAGTGAGCGTGTGAGTGGAGTTGGAATGTACTCCCCTTGTTCTACATGAGGGTGAGTGAGCATGTGAGTGAGTGGATTTGAAATGTACCGTGGCGAGGCCCTAATCCGCTGTGTACCAATGCTAATGATAACGAAAACGGGATGGCTGCGGCAGGACTCTGGGTGCACGCCTCGCCGCTAAGGCTGTTTTTACTATGCACACGCTGTGTAAGTGCGCGTGAGTGCCAGCAAGTGGGCCCCACGCTGAAACCCTGCAGCCCCGCGCACACCCTCTCATGCACACCGTCTCCCCACAAAAATCACAGACTCCACGCCGAGGCTCTACCCACACACACAGAAATGAACTAAAGTTTATTAACGGCACAAAAACCCGCTACCTGGAGGGGGAATATTTCGTGAGGAGAGCCTAGCCTAACTCTGCCTATGACCCCAGTTACACAAACGTCCTACCATGTACCTCGTAGCTGTTCTCACGGCTTCGCACAGACGCTATGAGAGTCAGAGGGAGAAGGACGAGCGAAACCCTTGCCTATCGCTGCCTCATAGCAGCACTCGCTGGCATCACATGGACGCTGCGAGCAGCTCGAGGAGGCAGGACGGCAGGCAGTGGGTCTGGATTGCCCGGAGGTTGAAGACAACTGCCCTAATCGTCCCGGGGCTCCCACCTTCATTCTCTAAACTTAAAAGGCCCAGGGTGGAATTGTACCGCGCGGCCAATCGCGCGCTTAACCTGCGCTGTCTAAATGGAGGGCCACGGGGTCTGCTGCCGCTCACCCATTGTCCTCCCGTGCTCATTAATTCTAACTCACTGGTCTGCTCTTCTGGCCAATTACTCCACACTCCGCCTATCCCAAGGTCGTGAGTAACTCATCGCGGTTGGTCCAGTGAACCTTTCTCTTCTGCGCCCATAAAATCTTCAGCCAATTTAGGGGCACCGCAGTGTAACCTGTCCTGTGGGGGGTCGGCCAATCTCCTGGCACCGGGAAACCGTGGGACTCTCCCTCTAGGCGCCCTTTAGATTAAAACCCGATGTGCCAGGAAACCCCCCGTCAGGACACTACTAGGGGGTGCGCTGTGTGCGGGTTGCGCGCTTAGTCGGGGGCCGGGAGGGGATTGTGGTGTTTGCGGAGTTGCTCCGTGGTCGTGGCACCACAACTGAGATGACTGGCCAATGCACCACCTGTGCCCCCACACAGTTTGTACACACACAGTGTGTACACACACACAGTTGTACACACACACAGTTTGTACACACACACACAGTGTACACACACACAGTTTGTACACACACACACAGTGTACACACACAGTTTGTACACACACACACAGTGTACACACACACAGTTTGCACACACACACAGTGTGTACACACACACAGTTGTACACACACACAGAGTGTACACACACAGTTTGTACACACACACACAGTGTACACACAGTTTGTACACACACACAGTGTACACACACACAGTTTGTGTACACACATAGTGTGTACACACACAGTTTGTACACACACACAGTGTACACACACACAGTTTGTACACACACACAGAGTGTACACACAGTTTGTACACACACACAGTGTACACACACAGTTTGTACACACACACAGTGTACACACACACATACAGTTTGTACACACACACAGTGTACACACACACAGTTTGTACACACACACATACAGTGTACACACACAGTTTGTACACACACACAGTTTGTGCACACACACAGTTTGTACATACAGTGTACACACACACAGTGTACACACACACAGTTTGTACACAGTTTGAACACAGTTTGTACACATACACAGTTTGTACACACAGTGTACACACACACAGTTTGTACACAGTGTACACACACACACAGTTTGAACACACAGTGTACACACACAGTTTGTACACACACAGTGTATACACACACACAGTTTGTACACACACAGTTTGTACACACACACAGTGTACACACATACAGTTTGTACACATACAGTGTACACACACAGTTTGTACACACACACAGTGTACACACACACAGTTTGTACACACACAGTGTACACACATACAGTTTGTACACACACAGTGCACACACACACAGTTTGTACACACACACAGTTTGTACACACACACAGTTTGTACACACACAGTTTGTACACACGCACACAGTGTACACACAGTTTGTACACACACAGTGCACACATACACAGTTTGTACACACACAGTGTACACACACATTGTACACACACACACAGTGTACACACACACACAGTTTGTACACACAGTTTGTACACACACACACACAGTTTGTACACACACACAGTGTACACACACAGTGTATACACAGTTTGTACACCCATAAACAGTGTACACACACACAGTGCACACATACACAGTTTCTACACACACTGTACACACGACACACACAGTTTGTACACACACACAGTTTGTACACATACACAGTGTACACACACAGTTTGTACACACACACAGTTTGTACACACACACAGTGTACACACAATAATATCCACGTTTTTGTTGAGCTTACGCACCCAAGGGGTCTCTGTTGAAGAGAGGGAGCAATGGAAAATTAATCTAAATCAACTTAAACTCGAACTCCGCTCTGTGACGTCACCACTCAGCAATATCTCATCGGCGTGAAACGCCAGGCGGC
This sequence comes from Petromyzon marinus, assembly GCF_048934315.1. Lineage (NCBI taxonomy): Eukaryota > Metazoa > Chordata > Hyperoartia > Petromyzontiformes > Petromyzontidae > Petromyzon > Petromyzon marinus. The sequence continues at coordinate 116,405 of NW_027423019.1, forward strand.
GGTGTCCTTCGCTAGTGACTTCATGTCACCGAGGTATTCGGTGCGCTCTTGAGCGTGACGTCACCTCCGCTTGGTCACTGCAGAAATCTGTTCCGGTACAATCCTTATTTAGGTAAAGCTACGCCCAGTGACTGGCGGAACATTAACATCCTCGACAAATGGACCAAACTAATTAACATAATTTATTCATATTCTTAGTTTTTTCGGTAAAGTCACGTTGAAGAGAAACAACAAAATAACAAAATATATAAAACAATAAAAAATTCTCACGACGTTTCGACCATAACTCAAACGGTCATCATCAGGTGTGTCGGTTTGCATAAATTTATTTTTAAAACGGTACATTTATTTATTTATAAAAAAACGTTGGCGTCACGCGCAGCGATTTGGCAGTTTGCCCAGGACTAGTCCATCTATTTTTTTTTAAAAGAGGAGGGGGGAGACGAAATTTTTTATAATGTATGCTGTCTGAAAGCCACTGTAAGCGTGAACAATCAATCAAGAACTGAAATGATTTATCAAATCTTTCCAATGATTGCTAAGATAGAATCCATCTTCTCGGTTGAAATTGTCTCTGTGCTTGTATATGTGGATAGCCTCATGAACGAATCTCTCATGGAAGCCAGATGGCTTACAAAGAACCTCCGTCTTGGAAAAGTCAATGGCATGTGAGCCTACTGAATTAGAACAATGATCTGCTACGGCCGAGGTGTTAGTCCTACCGTGTTTAAGGTCTGCTTTATGTTCACGAATGCGGTCCGAGACATGGCGTTTGGTTTCTCCAATGTAACTACTACCACAGAGGCAACTTAGTTTGTAGACACCAGGGTATTGTATGTCCGGAATCACATCTTTTACAGACGGAACCAGATCACGGATTTTATGTAATGTGTTGAAACGGACCTGGATCTTGTGTTTATTCAAGATTTTGGAGATCTTTTTTGTGATCCCAGCAATGTAGGGTAAAGTGATGGTTTTGAAAGGCTCCTCAAGAGGGTTCTTCTTCATGGTTTGAGTGATAGCTTTGCGGATTGTATAGTCGGAGTAACCATTAGCCCTAAGAGCTTGGTGTACGTGCTTGAGTTCACTGCTTATGTGTTCCTGGTCGGATATGCATTGGGCTCTATGATACAGAGTCTTGATGAGAGAATTCTTCTGTGATGGATGGTGGTGGGAATCCGGTTTCAGATAAGCATCCGTATGGGTAGCTTTCCTGTAGACAGAGTGGCTCATTGAACCATCAGGTCTCTTTTTAATTAGGACATCCAAAAAAGGTATCTTGCCATCTATTTCGACTTCCATGGTAAATCTGATGGCTGGGTGTATGGAATTGATGTGGTCGAAGAATTGGTCTAGAGCAGGCCGGCCATGTGGCCAGATGACAAAAGTGTCATCCATGTACCTCTTCCATAAGGTTGGGCGCAGAGTGGCAGTCTGGATGGCGTCAGTCTCAAATTTCTCCATGAAAATGTTAGCTATAACTGGAGAAAGGGGGGAGCCCATTGGGGTGCCCTCAGTTTGTTTGTAGAAAGTTCCATTCCAAGTGAAGTATGTATTGGTTAAACAGTGTCTCACCAGGGGGGGTACCTCAGTGTTTAGTCCTTGATGAACCAAGTCTTCAATGATTGCAATGGTGTCAGGTACAGGAACCTTGGTGAATAAGGAAACTACATCAAAACTGACAAGCAGGTCGTCTGGGGACAGGGAAATACCCTTGATTGTTGATACCAGGTGAGTAGAATTTTGTACCGCAGAGGTGGTCTTTCCAGTGAAAGGACGCAGGATTTCAGACAAAAAACGAGCTAGTTTGTAGGTGGGGGAGCTGATAGTAGAGACTATGGGACGAAGAGGTGTATCAACTTTATGTATTTTTGGTAAGCCGTATAATCTTGGTGGCCTGGCAGCAGAAGGTTTCAACGAAAACTGTTTAGATTGATCAATTAATGCGGTTGAATCAGAAATTATTTTGTTGGTTTGTGTGACGAGGCTGTTGGTGGGATCTCTTTTTATTTTTGTATAACTACCATCGTCGAGTAATTCTTTAATTTTGTTGTTGTATTCTATTTTATCCATGATGACAGTAGCATTGCCTTTGTCAGCTGAGAGAACTACAATATCATTCCTCTTTTTTAATTTATATAATTCAAAACGCTCATCTTTGCTGAGGTTGCTAGCTGGCATCTTAGCGTTTTTGAGGGTTGTAGCGATTTCAGATCTTGCTACGTCTGCAGCGATGTGACCCAGAGAGCAATACGCACAGAACTAGATCAGTTAGACAAGACACTCTACAAATCACACTTATCATTGACGGCAATAATGTCCACATCGGATTGGGAACATGTAGACAATATGACTGCCTCTTCAGCTGCTACTATGTCGACCAAATGTAAGGAAAACCTGATTTCCAAATTTAACCTCCTCTTCAACAAAAGACCGGACCCACACACCAAAAAGTTAGACGTTAATAAAGTCGTAATTAATCGCAGTAACAGTTCTATTTCCGATGGTCTGAAATCCGTTTTAGCTAAAGGTCTAAACTTTGCAGTCACACCTAAACACATACCAGTTAATGATATAATTGCCCAAGTAGACGTTGCTCTCAGGGGCCTGGGTCACATCGCTGCAGACGTAGCAAGATCTGAAATCGCTGCAACCCTCAAAAACGCTAAGATGCCAGCTAGCAACCTCAGCAAAGATGAGCGTTTTGAATTATATAAATTAAAAAAGAGGAATGATATTGTAGTTCTCTCACCGTTAACACCGCGGTGCACGCACAGACACTAGTGACACTCGCTCGTGTCTCACCGTTAACACTGCGGTGCACGCACAGACACTAGTGACACTCGCTCGTGTCTCACCGTTAACACTGCGGTGCATGCACAGACACTAGTGACACTCGCTCGTGTCTCACCGTTAACACTGCGGTGCAGACACAGACACTAGTGACACTCGCTCGTGTCTCACCGTTAACACTGCGGTGCAGACACAGACACTAGTGACACTCGTGTGTCTCACCGTTAACACCGCGGTGCACACACAGACACTAGTGACACTCGCGCGTGTCTCACCATTAACACCGCGGTGCACGCACAGACACTAGTGACACTCGTGCGTGTCTCACCGTTAACACTGTGGTGCAGACACAGACACTAGTGACACTCGTGTGTGTCTCACCGTTAACACCGCGGTGCACACACAGACACTAGTGACACTCACGTGTGTCTCACCGTTAACACCGCGGTGCACACAGACACTAGTGACACTCGTGTGTGTCTCACCGTTAACACCGTTGGTGCACGCACAGACACTAGTGACACTCGTGTGTGTCTCACCGTTAACACCGTGGTGCACGCACAGACACGCGCCGGCGCGGGCCACCGTTGGTATTTTAATATGCGCGTGCGACACACCCACACTGAATTTTGATTTAAAGCTTTCGTGACTGCAGTAATTCATATTCTTAGTTCTTTCGGTAAAGTCACGTGACTTTACCGAAAGAACTAAGATTATACACCCACACTGATTTATAGTCACCCACACACCGTCGTACGCCGATCGCTGTCCCACCGCTCTTCACACGCACACATGCACCACGCGTCACAACGTCAGTCTGTGCTAAGATTTATTTCCGAATAGGGACACCCGTTTATGGCCCCCTCCAGCCAGCACCCTTCGGACAGCGCCTAACCTCCTGTCACCTGGCCGTCGCAGAGTGCGTCTATCCCCCAAGCTCGAGCTGACTGAATTGGCCCCCCTCCCCGTACCCACTCACCTCTTCGGCTGCCCCATGGGGGCTGGGGAAGATGCTCACCTTGGGGACTTTTTCTGTCCGACCGTTTCCAGCTCCACCCTGCATTGGTCGAACAGACGCTGAGGACGGCTGGTCTCCTCCGCCGCTCCAGAAGGACTCTGATTCAATCCGCCCCTCCGGCCCCCTTATGTCTCCAAAGCCCCCCTTAACCCCTGGGTCACATGACGTCATCCTGCGCATCCAATCGAATCCTCTTTACGGACGTTTTGAGCGCTCTGGCCGTTGGGAGGGTGGGGGGGTCGCGTCATTCCCCCCCTTCCCATTGTCTCTGTGCCTGCGTTCCTCGCCGTTGACTCATCGATAATCCCCTTGCTCCCTCCAACTTGAGTCAACTCTTATCTGCCTAGGGGCTTTTCCCTCCCACCCCACTGTTTACCCTGCCACTGGGTGCTGGCCTTGAGGTCCCCCCCCCCGTGTTGTGTATGCTTCATCAACACCCTTTGCTATGTCAGCTGAATTTAGCTTTTATAAATATTCCTTTTGTAGCCAGACAGCTGAAATTGTGTGCTCGGAGTTTTGGGTGAACATTCATTTTGAAGATACGAGGGCTTCCAGGCATGTTTATAACCATTTGCCCTCTCATTGAGTGCCACAACAGCCCGTGTGATGAATTTTTGAAATTTTTTCACGATATCATGAATATATGAATAATAAACACGTGTAAGTCGCGTGTGACTGTATATTTGCATTCCTCTGTGCCTCGATACTGACGTGTAGATGGTGTGGATATTCTTTTTTTCTGTCTGCAGCTGATGCTGGTCTGATGGAGCAAAGGCAGTCAGCACAGCAGCTTGGTACAACAAGCCAACAATGCAACCAGCGTGCATACAGCACGGATCGGACTGTAAATTTTACACAGCACCAGATAACTCGCACAGGAGAGAAACCCTTCAAGTGCAGTGTGTGTGGGAAGGCATTTTCATGCTCATCTGCTCTTGTAACACACCAGAGAACACACACAGGAGAGAAACCCTTCAAGTGCAGTGTGTGTGTGAAGGCATTTTCAGATTCGTCTAATCTTAAAACACACCAGAGAACACACACGGGAGAGAAACCCTTCAAGTGCAGTGTGTGTGGGAAGGCATTTTCACGGTCATCTGCTCTTAAAACACACCAGAGAACACACACGGGAGAGAAACCCCTCAAGTGCACTGTGTGTGGGAAGGCATTTTCACGGTCATCTGCTCTTAAAATACACCAGAGAACACACACGGGAGAGAAACCCTTCAAGTGCACTGTGTGTGGGAAGGCATTTTCAGATTCATCTGATCTTATAAAACACCAGCGAACACACACAGGAGAGAAGCCCTTCAAGTGCACTCTGTGTGAGAAGGCATTTGCACAGTCAGCAGTTCTTCAAAGACACCAGAGAACACACACAGGAGAGAAACCCTTCAAGTGCAGTGTGTGTGTGAAGGCATTTTCAGATTCGTCTAATCTTAAAACACACCAGAGAACACACACAGGAGAGAAACCCTTCAAGTGCAGTGTATGTGGGAAGGCATTTTCACGGTCATCTGCTCTTAAAACACACCAGAGAAGTCACACAGGCATCAGAAAATCCACAAGGAGCGGAGTCGGAGTCTGAAATCATCTTGTGAAAGTCAAAGTGCTGTAATGAGCCCATCCCTCATGAAACAAAAACCAGAATAAAATCCCAGCTTGGACACTTTTAAAGGTATCGAGGTGAAATATGAAGGGGTGAAGGTGAAATGTGGTGAAGTGATGGGGAAGAGCGAAAAAGTGACGTAAAATGTGAAGATGAAGATTCACCGCCAAAATGGGACCTTCACATCGATGGAGGCAACATAAAGCAGGAGGAGAATTCTGACCGTGAGAGCGAGGCAACTCCCAGCAGTTTGTGGAAGTGGAGGTGTGGGTGGACTTCTTCGACAATATGAAGTCAAATGGAGACCAGTTAGTCGATGTGTAAGCTTGAGACAATGAAGCTCCAATAGATTTACCTTTGTCAACCTGCAGAGTAAGAGCGGCCAGTATTTGTGGACCTGTGGGTTGGCTAGATCTCTAACCCGGAGAGAGAGTCAATAAGCTCCCAAGCATTCACGATGTTATAATATTTGCATTTATACGGTGCTTGCTTAATTGCCTCAGCAATTCGGAGTTTTGTATCATATCGCATCTCAAACACTCGAAGAGCATCCCCAAGTAGCAGCTGCCCCTGTGTGGCACAATGTGGTGGCCCTGCACCAGCCTGCATGTGGACAAGAGCCTGTCAGTAGGGGGCGATGATTGATGTGTCATCTCAGTTGTGTAGTTTGTAGGTAATGTTTTGAATTTGCAAAATTTTGACTCAGACGCCAGCATGCAATGGCCTACTCATTTTGAATGACACAATAGTATGTTTTACATACACTGTGAAGCAGATGGTGTATTTTTTTTAAAATACCTTCTTGTTAATATGATGTATCGTGATGCAGTATATTTCGCTGCAGTAATTCAATGTTAATATTCCCGTCAATAATTTAGAATGAATACTTGTCTGGTTTTGTGCATACTTGTAACATTTGATCTGTAAGGGTCAAACATTGAATAAGTGATGTTAGGACAAAGTGTGTGTGTGTTTTGGAAGTAACCTGTACAGATAACTCAGGTGAGACCCGTTGTTCTTGTGATACAGGTCAAAGGGCACTTTTGTGTTTCACGAAGTGTCTGCCTCTGGAGCAACTCATTGTCTTTGAAATAGGGAGCACGCTCGGATCATTCATCAGTTACAAGGCATACCACTTGAAAGTTACACGTATAGGAGGAGGTACATTCTCTACAACACGAATTGTAGTTTTGTCTTATGTGTTGACGTAGATTTTTTCTAACTGGGACTAGAAGTGCTCCTTGCTGATTGACGTCTGGATGTTCGTTACCTATCGGTTGAAGCAAACCCCACTGCTGTTGTTGAGACGCTGTCACAACATTTGCACACGAAGGACACATTCACGCAAGTACCCCATGCTCCGTTTTGAAGTTTTAAAATGAAACATCTTTGAATTGTGTTGTGTTTTGAATTAGATGATTTTATTTCTTCATTAAAAGTTAATTTTACATCTGGAAGACTTAGTTGAAAAGGACATTTCGTGTGAATTTTCTCTCGTCGTTAAGTAGACAATGGCCTTGCCGGGGGTTCGGTTCGATGCGGACTTTCACCTGGTAGGGGATTGCGGGATCGAGATAAGGCGACACGGAGCTGCTGGCCGTCTGCAGATCGATTCCAACGTAATGGAGCGTCTGTCCCTGTGCCTCTGTCGTTCGCATGCAGGGGGCGCGTGTAGGTTTACAGCGCCCCCTGCATGAAAACGACAAAGTGCAGCATTCATCACAAAGTTGTGCGTTTGTATTTTAAATGTTATTCTTTTATAAGGTGATGTTAATATCGAAAACTGACACATAGCTGGCATGCCATAAATAGGAAATTAACTCTGCTTATTCGTATCAATGTATTCATATATGTTGATGAACTGTTTTCAAGCAGATTTTGTGTCTCTAACAGCGACTACAGGGACCACGTGATTGTTTAAAAATGTCTTTGATTATAACTATAATTGCCTACAATTCGTCATGTGTAGCTTATTTAGACTATAATTTATTCACTACTCAAAATGTATTTACTTGAAAACATGGAGCTGATATTTATTCTTGGTTCTTTCGGTAAAGTCACGTAGAAGGGAAACAATAACAAAAATATAAAACAATTAAATTCTCACGACGTTTCGACTGCAACACAAGCAATCATCATCAGGTGTCACACAGGCACACACACAGAGACACAGGCACACACAGATACAGGCACACAGTGTGTACACACACTGTACACACACACACTGTACACACACACTGTACACAGTCTGTACACACAGTGTACACACGTACAGTGTGAACACAGAAACAGTGTGTACGTACACACACAGTGTGTACACACACACAGTCTGTACACACAGTGTACACACAGAAACAGTGTGTACACACAGAAACAGTGTATACACACAGAAAGTGTGTACACACTACAGAAAGTGTGTACACACTGTTTCTGTGTGTACACACACACACACGGTGTATACACAATAATGTCCACGTTGTTGCTGAGTTCACGCACCCAAGGGGTCTCTGTTGAAGAGATGGAGCAATGGAAAATTAATCTAAATCAACTTAAACTCCATCCCCGCTCTGTGACGTCACCACTCAGCATGACCTCGTCGGTGTGAAACGCCAGGGGGAGGTGTGCCTCGTTAGTGACGTCATGTCACCAAGGTATTCACCCCACCCCCGTCCACCGCGCCCTTGAGCGTGACGTCACCTCTGCCTGGTCACTGCCGATATCTGTTCCGGTACAATCCTTATTTGGGCAAAGCTACGCCCAGTGACTGGCGGCTCATTAACATAATTTGTCCGTTAAAGCCGTCGCGAGTTTATTGGGACGGGTTCAGCACACACAACCCCATCCCTCGACATATGGCCCGGGCTCATTAACATAATTTTATTCATAGAAATAGGTTTTACCCTTTTAACTGGCACAAAAAACTGACACCTTTATTCAAGGCATCATGTTTGCCAGTTAAAAGGGTAAAACCTATTTCTATATCTTGTTTCTGGCAAAAGAGGTCTCATAATATAATTTTATTCAGTTACGGAGCCGCTCGTGGGAGGGGAGTGTCTTGTACCCGGAAGTGACGTCATGTCACCTGCTGCTGCCGCGTGACGTCTTGAGGTAACAGGAAGCGATCGCTTCGCTCTTGCACTGAAATCCGAGGTGAGAAATTATTATCGTGTTGGTGTTCGTGGTTGTTGTGGTGGTGGTGGTTGTTGTTGTTTACCAAGGTAGAGCCTCTCTCTCGTAGGGATGTCAGTTGAGTAGCAGCGAGCATGGGAATCGATGTCCAGGTTGGAACTTTACAATGCGGGGCCTAGCCACGCGGGGCCTTGCCTCCTGCCCTCGCCTGATTGCATTTACTTTAATTATCTCTCTTAAGTTTAATTTGTCTTCACCCGGCTCGCCACTTTGTAACTTTGTTTTATTGTCAATATTCACGCAGTTTTTATTTTCTTTTGTTAGCAGGCCAAGCCCGCTTGAGCTGCTATACCGCTCTTGTTATCAGAAGCGACCTGCCCACAACAACACAAGGTGAGGCTTTGTCAACGTGTGTGAATGTTTTGACTTAAAACTTTGGTGACTGCAGGAATTAATATTCTTGGTTCTTTCGGTAAAGTCACGTACATAGAATATAAAATAACAGATAATAAATTTAATGAAAACTAAAATTTTTTTAAATGAAGCAAAAAACCCACGACGTTTCGATCGCAACACAAGTGGTCTTTATCTTATTAAATTTAATCTGTTATTTTTATTTTCTATCTACGTGACTTTACTGAAAGAACCAACAATACGTGCGTCCATGTCTATCGGTCAAAGACGCTAAGCGCGTGCCGCTGTTGACTCTGAATGTGTGGAGGGGAACACCTTCACCACGGGGAGAGAGAGACAGAGACACGGATAGCCTCGGCTATGTTGATTGATCCTTGATTCATTACTTGGTGGAGTGAGGAAGAATTAATGCTGAGCAGATGAAGGTGGCCAGGCATGGTGCTGGTCATACCGCCACCTGTTTACTCATGGCAGTGTGTGACAGTGTCAAGTTTGTTTGCAGTAAAGTCTATTAACTCTGTTGAACACGGAAGTTATATCAAGACAATAGTTTATTTTTGTTTTCCTCTGGAATGCTTTGTAAGAATGGAAACAGGAGGTGAACACAGCACACACATGCAGCTGAATTCGGAACTGTTCATCCCAGCATTCAAGGACATCTGAGCCTGGATTCACACCTCTAAGTTGCGATTGAACATTAAGTCATGCATTTCTGCAAAACACAAATAGTATTGTTTTCAACACCCTTTGCTATGTCAGCTGAATTTAGCTTTCATAAATATTCCTTTTGTAGTCAGACAGCCAAATTTGTGTGCTTAGAGTTTTGGGTTAACATTCATCTTGGAAGATATGAAGGCTTCCAGGCATATTAATGACATCTGCCCTCTCATTGTGTGCCCTAACAGCCCGTGGAGAGAAACCCTTCAGGTGCACTCTGTGCGTGAAGGCGTTTGCACGTTCATCAAATCTGATGAATTTGAGAAACTTTTCACTACATCATGAATATATTAATAAGTATAGACGTGTAAGTCACGTGTGCATTCCTCTGTGCCTGACGTGTAGATGGTGTGGATATTCTTTTTTTATGTCTGCAGCTGACGCTTCCTCTGCAGAATTGGTCTGATGGAGCAAAGGCACTCAGCGCAGCTCGGTACGACAAGTCAACAATGCGACCAGCGTGCATACAGCACGGACCGGACTGGAAATCTGACACGGCACCAGAGGAGTCACACAGGAGAGAAACCCTTCAAATGTACTGTGTGTAACAAGGCATTTGCATGGCCATCAGTTCTTCAGACCCACCAGAGAACACACACGGGAGAGAAACCCTTCAGGTGCAGTGTGTGTGGCAAGGCGTTTGCACAGTCATGTAATCTTGTAAAACACCAAAGAACACACACGGGAGAGAAACCCTTCAAGTGCAGTGTTTGTGGGAAGGCATTTGCACAGTCATCTGATCTTGTAAAACACCAGAGAACACACACAGGAGAGAAACCCTTCAAGTGTGCTCTGTGCGGGAAGCCATTTGCAGATTCATCAACTCTTCGAAGACACCAGAGAACAAAAAGGCATCACAAGGAGCGGAGTCGGAGTCTGAAATCAGCTTGTGAAAGTCAAAGTGCCGCAATGAGCCCATCCCTCATGAAACAAGAACCAGACGAAAATCCCAGCTTGGACACTTTTAAAGGTATCAAGGTCAAATATTAAGAGGTGATGGTGAAATGTGAAGAAGTGATAAGCGAAGAAGTGAAGGTAAAATGTGAAGATGAAGATTCATCTCCAGAATGGGACCTTTACATTGATGAAGGCAACGTGAAGCAGGAGGAGAATTCTGACTGATGCAGAGTGAGGCAACTCCCAGCAGTTTGTGGAAATGGAGGTGTGGGTGGACTTGCTCCTAGACAATACAAAGTCAAGTGGAGACCCGGTAGATGTGTAAGCCAGAGACGATGTCGCTACAATAGATGCACCTTTGTCACAGGCCTTTAATGACAGTAATGTGAAGGCTTATTAAATAGGCTTATTAATTAGGCTTATTAAATAGGTTTATTAAATAGACGTATTAAATAAGCTTATTAAATAGGCTCAATAAATAGGCTCATTAAATAGGCTCAATAAATAGGCTTATTAAATAGGCTCAATAAATAGGTTTATTAAATAGGCTCATTAAATACTTATTAAATAGGCTTATTAAATAGACTTATTAAATAGACTTATTAAATAGGCTTATTAAATAGGCTTATTAAATAGGCTTATTAAAAAGGCTTATTAAATAGGCTTATTAAATAGGCTCATTAAATACGTATTAAATAGGCTCAATAAATAGGCTTATTAAATAGGCTCAATAAATAGGCTTATTAAACAGGCTCATTAAATACTTATTAAATAGGCTTATTAAATAGACTTATTAAATAGACTTATTAAAAAGGCTTATTAAATAGACTTATTAAATAGGCTTATTAAAAAGGCTTATTAAATAGCCTTATTTCAGCAACTTAGACTTATTAAATAGGCTTATTTCAGCAACTTAGGCTTATTAAATAGGCTTATTCAGCAACTTAGGCTTATCAAATAGGCTTATTAAATAGGCTTATTTCAGCAACTTAGGCTTATTAAATAGGCTTATTCAGCAACTTAGGCTTATTATATAGGCTCATTCAATACTTATTAAATAGGCTTATTAAACAGGCTTATTAAATAGACTCATTAAATAGGCTCAATAAATAGGCTTATTAAATAGGCTTATTAATTAGGCTTATTAAATAGGTTTATTAAATAGACTTATTAAATAGGCTTATTAAATAGGCTCAATAAATAGGCTCATTAAATAGGCTCAATAAATAGGCTTATTAAATAGGCTCAATAAATAGGCTTATTAAATAGGCTCATTAAATACGTATTAAATAGGCTTATTAAATAGACTTATTAAATAGACTTATTAAATAGGCTTATTAAATAGGCTTATTAAATAGGCTTATTAAAAAGGCTTATTAAATAGGCTTATTAAATAGGCTCATTAAATACTTATTAAATAGGTTTATTAAATAGGCGTATTAAATAGGCTTATTAAAAAGGCTTATTAAATAGGCTTATTAAATAGACTTATTAAATTGCCTCATTAAATAGGCTTATTTTAGCAACTTAGGCTTATTAAATAGGCTTATTTCAGCAACTTAGGCTTATTAAATAGCGTTATTTCAGCAACTTAGACTTATTAAATAGGCTTATTCAGCAACTTAGGCTTATTAAATAGCCTTATTAAATAGGCTTATTTCAGCAACTTAGGCTTATTAAATAGGCTTATTTCAGCAACTTAAACTTATTAAAAAGGCTTATTTCAGCAACTTAGGCTTATTAAATAGGCTTATTCAGCAACTTAGGCTTATTAAATAGGCTTATTTCAGCAACTTAGACTTATTAAATAGGCCTATTAAATAGGCTTATTAAATAGACTTATTAAATAGGCTCATTAAATACTTATTAAGTAGGCTTATTAACTAGACTTATTAAATAGACCTATTAAATAGGCTTATTAAATAGACTTATTAAATAGGCTTATTAAAAATGCTCATTAAATACTTATTAAATGTGTTTATTAAATAGGCGTATTAAATAGGTATATTAAATAGGCTTATTAAATAGGCTTATTAAATAGGCGTATTAAATAGGCTCAATAAATAGGCTTATTAAATAGGCTCAATAAATAGGCTTATTAAATAGGCTCAATAAATAGGCTTATTAAATAGGCTCAATAAATAGGCTTATTAAATAGGCTCATTAAATACTTATTAAATAGGCTTATCAAATAGACTTATTAAATAGCCTTATTAAATAGGCTTATTAAATAGACTTATTAAATAGGCTTATTAAAAAGGCTTATTAAATAGACTTATTAAAAAGGCTCATTAAATACTTATTAAATATGTTTATTAAATAGGCGTATTAAATAGGCTTATTAAATAGGCTTATTAAATAGGCTTATTAAATAGACTTATTAAATAGCCTCATTAAATAGGCTTATTTTAGCAACTTAGGCTTATTAAATAGGTTTACTTCAGCAACTTAGACTTATTAAATAGCCTTATTAAATAGGCTTATTAAACAGGCTTATTAAATAGACTCATTAAATAGACTCAATAAATAGGCTTATTAAATAGGCTTATTAATTAGGCTTATTAAATAGGTTTATTAAATAGACTTATTAAATAGGCTTATTAAATAGGCTCAATAAATAGGCTCATTAAATAGGCTCAATAAATAGGCTTATGAAATAGGCTCAATAAATAGGTTTATTAAATAGGCTCATTAAATACTTATTAAATAGGCTTATTAAATAGACTTATTAAATAGACTTATTAAATAGGCTTATTAAATAGGCTTATTAAATAGGCTTATTAAAAAGGCTTATTAAATAGGCTTATTAAATAGGCTCATTAAATACGTATTAAATAGGCTCAATAAATAGGCTTATTAAATAGGCTCAATAAATAGGCTTATTAAATAGGCTCATTAAATACTTATTAAATAGGCTTATTAAATAGACTTATTAAATAGACTTATTAAAAAGGCTTATTAAATAGACTTATTAAATAGGCTTATTAAAAAGGCTTATTAAATAGCCTTATTTCAGCAACTTAGACTTATTAAATAGGCTTATTTCAGCAACTTAGGCTTATTAAATAGGCTTATTCAGCAACTTAGGCTTATCAAATAGGCTTATTAAATAGGCTTATTTCAGCAACTTAGGCTTATTAAATAGGCTTATTCAGCAACTTAGGCTTATTAAATAGGCTCATTCAATACTTATTAAATAGGCTTATTAAACAGGCTTATTAAATAGACTCATTAAATAGGCTTATTAAATAGGCTTATTAATTAGGCTTATTAAATAGGTTTATTAAATAGACTTATTAAATAGGCTTATTAAATAGGCTCAATAAATAGGCTCATTAAATAGGCTCAATAAATAGGCTTATTAAATAGGCTCAATAAATAGGCTTATTAAATAGGCTCATTAAATACGTATTAAATAGGCTTATTAAATAGACTTATTAAATAGGCTTATTAAATAGGCTTATTAAAAAGGCTTATTAAATAGGCTTATTAAATAGGCTCATTAAATACTTATTAAATAGGTTTATTAAATAGGCGTATTAAATAGGCTTATTAAAAAGGCTTATTAAATAGGCTTATTAAATAGACTTATTAAATTGCCTCATTAAATAGGCTTATTTTAGCAACTTAGGCTTATTAAATAGGCTTATTTCAGCAACTTAGGCTTATTAAATAGCGTTATTTCAGCAACTTAGACTTATTAAATAGGCTTATTCAGCAACTTAGGCTTATTAAATAGCCTTATTAAATATGCTTATTTCAGCAACTTAGGCTTATTAAATAGGCTTATTTCAGCAACTTAGACTTATTAAAAAGGCTTATTTCAGCAACTTAGGCTTATTAAATAGGCTTATTCAGCAACTTAGGCTTATTAAATAGCGTTATTTCAGCAACTTAGACTTATTAAATAGGCCTATTAAATAGGCTTATTAAATAGACTTATTAAATAGGCTCATTAAATACTTATTAAGTAGGCTTATTAACTAGACTTATTAAATAGACCTATTAAATAGGCTTATTAAATAGACTTATTAAATAGGCTTATTAAAAATGCTCATTAAATACTTATTAAATGTGTTTATTAAATAGGCGTATTAAATAGGCTTACTAAATAGGCTTATTAAATAGGCTTATTAAATAGGCTCAATAAATAGGCTTATTAAATAGGCTCAATAAATAGGCTTATTAAATAGGCTCAATAAATAGGCTTATTAAATAGGCTCAATAAATAGGCTTATTAAATAGGCTCATTAAATACTTATTAAATAGGCTTATCAAATAGACTTATTAAATAGCCTTATTAAATAGGCTTATTAAATAGACTTATTAAATAGGTTTATTAAAAAGGCTTATTAAATAGACTTATTAAAAAGGCTCATTAAATACTTATTAAATATGTTTATTAAATAGGCGTATTAAATAGGCTTATTAAATAGGCTTATTAAATAGGCTTATTAAATAGGCTTATTAAATAGACTTATTAAATAGCCTCATTAAATAGGCTTATTTTAGCAACTTAGGCTTATTAAATATTTTTATTTCAGCAACTTAGACTTATTAAATAGCCTTATTAAATAGGCTTATTTCAGCAACGTAGGCTTATTAAATAAGCTTATTTCAGCAACTTATGCTTATTAAATAGCCTTATTAAACAGGTTTATTTCAGCAACTTAGGCGTATTAAATAGCATTTTTAAATCAGCAACTTAGGCTCATTATATAGCCTTATTAAATAGGCTTATTTCAGCAACTTAGGCTTATTAAATAGGCTTATTTCAGCAACTTAAACTTATTAAATAGCCTTATTTCAGCAACTTAGGCTTATTAAATAGCCTTATTTCAGCAACTTAGACTTATTAAATAGGCTTATTCAGCAACTTAGGCTTATTAAATAGCCTTATTAAATAGGCTTATTTCAGCAACTTAGACTTATTAAATAGGTTTATTCAGCAACTTAGGCTTATTAAATAGGCTTATTCAGCAACTTAGGCTTATTAAATAGGCTTATTTCAGCAACTTAGGCTTATTAAATAGGCTCATTCAGCAACTTAGGCTTATTAAATAGGCTTATTTCAGCAACTTAGACTTATTAAATAGGCCTATTATATAGGCTTATTAAATAGGCTTATTTCAGCAACTTAGACTTATTTAATAGGCCTATTAAATAGGCTTATTAAATAGGCTTATTTCAGCAACTTAGGCTTATTAAACAGGCTTATTAAATAGGCTTATTTCAGCAACTTAGGCTTATTAAATAGGCTTATTTCAGCAACTTAGACTTATTAAATAGCCTTATTTCAGCAACTTACACTTATTAAATAGGCTTATTTCAGCAACTTAGGCTTATTAAATAGCCTAATTAAGTAGGCTTATTTCAGCAACTTGGGCTTATTAAATAGGCTTATTTCAGCAACTTACGCTGATTAAAAACGCTTATTTCAGCAACTTAGACTTATTAAATAGCCTTATTTCAGCAACTTAGACTTATTAAATAGGCTTATTTCAGCAACTTATTCTTATTAAATATACTTATTTCAGCAACTTAGGCTTATTAAATAGGCTTATTTCAGCAACTTGGACTTATTAAATAGCCTTATTTCAGCAACTTAGGCTTATTAAATAGGCTTATTTCAGCAACTTAGGCTTATTAAATAGGCTTATTCAGCAACTTAGGCTTATCAAATAGGCTTATTAAATAGGCTTATTTCAGCAACTTAGGCTTATTAAATAGGCATATTCAGCAACTTAGGCTTATTAAATAGGCTCATTCAATACTTATTAAATAGGCTTATTAAACAGGCTTATTAAATAGACTCATTAAATAGGCTCAATAAATAGGCTTATTAAATAGGCTTATTAATTCGGCTTATTAAATAGGTTTATTAAATAGACTTATTAAATAGGCTTATTAAATAGGCTCAATAAATAGGCTCATTAAATAGGCTCAATAAATAGGCTTATTAAATAGGCTCAATAAATAGGTTTATTAAATAGGCTCATTAAATACTTATTAAATAGGCTTATTAAATAGACTTATTAAATAGACTTATTAAATAGGCTTATTAAATAGGCTTATTAAATAGGCTTATTAAAAAGGCTTATTAAATAGGCTTATTAAATAGGCTCATTAAATACTTATTAAATAGGTTTATTAAATAGGCGTATT
Organism: Petromyzon marinus; assembly: GCF_048934315.1. Taxonomy (NCBI): domain Eukaryota; kingdom Metazoa; phylum Chordata; class Hyperoartia; order Petromyzontiformes; family Petromyzontidae; genus Petromyzon; species Petromyzon marinus. The sequence goes on from NW_027423019.1 coordinate 133,147, forward strand.
AAATAGGCTTATTAAATAGGCTTATTAAATAGGCTTATTAAATAGACTTATTAAATAGCCTCATTAAATAGGCTTATTTTAGCAACTTAGGCTTATTAAATAGGCTTATTTCAGCAACTTAGGCTTATTAAATAGCGTTATTTCAGCAACTTAGACTTATTAAATAGGCTTATTCAGCAACTTAGGCTTATTAAACAGCCTTATTAAATAGGCTTATTTCAGCAACTTAGGCTTATTAAATAGGCTTATTTCCGCAACTTAGACTTATTAAATAGGCCTATTAAATAGGCTTATTAAATAGACTTATTAAATAGGCTCATTAAATACTTATTAAGTAGGCTTATTAACTAGACTTATTAAATAGACTTATTAAATAGGCTTATTAAATAGACTTATTAAATAGGCTTATTAAAAATGCTCATTAAATACTTATTAAATGTGTTTATTAAATAGGCGTATTAAAAAGGCTTATTAAATAGGCTTATTAAATAGGCTTATTAAATAGACTTATTAAATAGGCTTATTAAATAGGCTTATTTTAGCAACTTGGGCTTATTAAATAGGTTTATTTCAGCAACTTAGACTTATTAAAGAGCCTTATAAAATAGGCTTATTTCAGCAACTTAGGCTTATTAAATAAGCTTATTTCAGCAACTTATGCTTATTAAATAGCCTTATTAAACAGGTTTATTTCAGCAACTTAGGCTTATTAAATAGCATTTTTAAATAGGTTTATTTCAGCAACTTAGACTTATTAAATATACCTTTTTAAATAGGCTTAGTTCAGAAACACAGGCTTATTAAATAGTCTTATTTCAGCAACTTAGGCTCATTAAATAGCCTTATTAAATAGGCTTATTTCAGCAACTTAGGCTTATTAAATAGGCTTATTTCAGCAACTTAGACTTATTAAATAGCCTTATTTCAGCAACTTAGGCTTATTAAATAGCCTTATTAAATAGGCTTATTTCAGCAACTTAGACTTATTAAATAGGTTTATTCAGCAACTTAGGCTTATTAAATAGGCTTATTCAGCAACTTAGGCTTATTAAATAGGCTTATTTCAGCAACTTAGGCGTATTAAATAGGCTCATTCAGAAACTTAGGCTTATTAAATAGGCTTATTTCAGCAACTTAGACTTATTAAATAGGCCTATTAAATAGACTGATTAAATAGGCTCATTAAATACTTATGAAATAGGCTTATTAAATAGACTTATTAAATAGGCTCAATAAAGAGGCTTATTAAATAGGCTTATTAAATAGGCTTATTAAATAGGCTCAATAAATAGGCTTATTAAATAGGCTTATTAAATAGGCCTATTAAATAGGCCTATTAAATAGACTTATTAAATAGGCTCAATAAATAGGCTTATTAAATAGGCTTATTAAATAGGCTTATTAAATAGGCTCAATAAATAGGCTTATTAAATAGGCTCAATAAATAGGCTTATTAAATAGGCTCATTAAATACTTATTAAATAGGCTTATTAAATAGGCTTATTAAATAGGCTTATTAAATAGGCATATTAAATAGGCTTATTAAATAGGCTTATTAAATAGACTTATTAAATAGCCTCATTAAATAGGCTTATTTTAGCAACTTAGGCTTATTAAATAGGTTTATTTCAGCAACTTAGACTTATTAAATAGCCTTATTAAATAGGCTTATTTCAGCAACTCAGGCTTATTAAATAGGCTTATTTCAGCAACTTATGCTTATTAAATAGCCTCATTAAACAGGTTTATTTCAGCAGCTTAGGCTTATTAAATAGTATTTTTAAATAGGCTTAGTTCAGAAACTTAGGCTTATTAAATAGGCTTATTCAGCAACTTAGGCTTATTAAATAGGCTTATTTCAGCAACTTAGGCTTATTAAATAGGCTCATTCAGAAACTTAGGCTTATTAAATAGGCTTATTTCAGCAACTTAGACTTATTAAATAGGCCTATTAAATAGACTGATTAAATAGGCTCATTAAATACTTATGAAATAGGCTCATTAAATAGACTTATTAAATAGGCTCAATAAAGAGGCTTATTAAATAGGCTCAATAAATAGGCTTATTAAATAGGCTCAATAAATAGGCTTATTAAATAGGCTCAATAAATAGGCTTATTAAATAGGCTCATTAAATACTTATTAAATAGGCTTATTAAATAGACTTATTAAATAGACTTATTAAATAGGCTTATTAAATAGGCATATTAAATAGACTTATTAAATAGGCTCAATAAATAGGCTTATTAAATAGACTTATTAAATAGGCTCAATAAATAGGCTTATTAAATAGGCTCAATAAATAGGCTTATTAAATAGGCTCATTAAATACTTATTAAATAGGCTTATTAAATAGACTTATTAAATAGACTTATTAAATAGGCTTATTAAATAGACTTATTAAATAGGCTTATTAAAAAGGCTTATTAAATAGACTTAATACATAGGCTCATTAAATACTTATTAAATAGGTGTATTAAATAGGCGTATTAAATAGGCTTATTAAATAGGCTTATTAAATAGACTTATTAAATAGCCTCATTAAATAGGCTTATTTCAGCAACTTATGCTTATTAAATAGCCTTATTAAACAGGTTTATTTCAGCAACTTAGGCTTATTAAATAGCATTTTTAAATAGGTTTATTTCAGCAACTTAGACTTATTAAATATACCTTTTTAAATAGGCTTAGTTCAGAAACACAGGCTTATTAAATAGTCTTATTTCAGCAACTTAGGCTCATTAAATAGCCTTATTAAATAGGCTTATTTCAGCAACTTAGGCTTATTAAATAGGCTTATTTCAGCAACTTTGACTTATTAAATAGCCTTATTTCAGCAACTTAGGCTTATTAAATAGCCTTATTAAATAGGCTTATTTCAGCAACTTAGACTTATTAAATAGGTTTATTCAGCAACTTAGGCTTATTAAATAGGCTTATTCAGCAACTTAGGCTTATTAAATAGGCTTATTTCAGCAACTTAGGCGTATTAAATAGGCTCATTCAGAAACTTAGGCTTATTACATAGGCTTATTTCAGCAACTTAGACTTATTAAATAGGCCTATTAAATAGACTGATTAAATAGGCTCATTAAATACTTATGAAATAGGCTTATTAAATAGACTTATTAAATAGGCTCAATAAAGAGGCTTATTAAATAGGCTTATTAAATAGGCTTATTAAATAGGCTCAATAAATAGGCTTATTAAATAGGCTTATTAAATAGGCCTATTAAATAGGCCTATTAAATAGACTTATTAAATAGGCTCAATAAATAGGCTCATTAAATAGGCTTATTAAATAGGCTTATTAAATAGGCTTATTAAATAGGCTCAATAAATAGGCTTATTAAATAGGCTCAATAAATAGGCTTATTAAATAGGCTCATTAAATACTTATTAAATAGGCTTATTAAATAGGCTTATTAAATAGGCTTATTAAATAGGCATATTAAATAGGCTTATTAAATAGGCTTATTAAATAGACTTATTAAATAGCCTCATTAAATAGGCTTATTTTAGCAACTTAGGCTTATTAAATAGGTTTATTTCAGCAACTTAGACTTATTAAATAGCCTTATTAAATAGGCTTATTTCAGCAACTCAGGCTTATTAAATAGGCTTATTTCAGCAACTTATGCTTATTAAATAGCCTCATTAAACAGGTTTATTTCAGCAGCTTAGGCTTATTAAATAGTATTTTTAAATAGGCTTAGTTCAGAAACTTAGGCTTATTAAATAGGCTTATTCAGCAACTTAGGCTTATTAAATAGGCTTATTTCAGCAACTTAGGCTTATTAAATAGGCTCATTCAGAAACTTAGGCTTATTACATAGGCTTATTTCAGCAACTTAGACTTATTAAATAGGCCTATTAAATAGACTGATTAAATAGGCTCATTAAATACTTATTAAATAGACTTATTAAATAGGCTCAATAAAGAGGCTTATTAAATAGGCTTATTAAATAGGCTTATTAAATAGGCTCAATAAATAGGCTTATTAAATAGGCTTATTAAATAGGCCTATTAAATAGACTTATTAAATAGGCTCAATAAATAGGCTTATTAAATAGGCTTATTAAATAGGCTTATTAAATAGGCTCAATAAATAGGCTTATTAAATAGGCTCAATAAATAGGCTTATTAAATAGGCTCATTAAATACTTATTAAATAGGCTTATTAAATAGGCTTATTAAATAGGCTTATTAAATAGGCTTATTAAATAGGCATATTAAATAGGCTTATTAAATAGGCTTATTAAATAGACTTATTAAATAGACTTATTAAATAGGCTTATTAAATAGACTTATTAAATAGGCTTATTAAAAAGGCTTATTAAATAGACTTAATACATAGGCTCATTAAATACTTATTAAATAGGTGTATTAAATAGGCGTATTAAATAGGCTTATTAAATAGGCTTATTAAATAGACTTATTAAATAGCCTCATTAAATAGGCTTATTTCAGCAACTTATGCTTATTAAATAGCCTTATTAAACAGGTTTATTTCAGCAACTTAGGCTTATTAAATAGCATTTTTAAATAGGTTTATTTCAGCAACTTAGACTTATTAAATATACCTTTTTAAATAGGCTTAGTTCAGAAACACAGGCTTATTAAATAGTCTTATTTCAGCAACTTAGGCTCATTAAATAGCCTTATTAAATAGGCTTATTTCAGCAACTTAGGCTTATTAAATAGGCTTATTTCAGCAACTTAGACTTATTAAATAGCCTTATTTCAGCAACTTAGGCTTATTAAATAGCCTTATTAAATAGGCTTATTTCAGCAACTTAGACTTATTAAATAGGTTTATTCAGCAACTTAGGCTTATTAAATAGGCTTATTCAGCAACTTAGGCTTATTAAATAGGCTTATTTCAGCAACTTAGGCGTATTAAATAGGCTCATTCAGAAACTTAGGCTTATTACATAGGCTTATTTCAGCAACTTAGACTTATTAAATAGGCCTATTAAATAGACTGATTAAATAGGCTCATTAAATACTTATTAAATAGGCTTATTAAATAGGCTTATTAAATAGGCATATTAAATAGGCTTATTAAATAGGCTTATTAAATAGACTTATTAAATAGCCTCATTAAATAGGCTTATTTTAGCAACTTAGGCTTATTAAATAGGTTTATTTCAGCAACTTAGACTTATTAAATAGCCTTATTAAATAGGCTTATTTCAGCAACTCAGGCTTATTAAATAGGCTTATTTCAGCAACTTATGCTTATTAAATAGCCTCATTAAACAGGTTTATTTCAGCAGCTTAGGCTTATTAAATAGTATTTTTAAATAGGCTTAGTTCAGAAACTTAGGCTTATTAAATAGGCTTATTCAGCAACTTAGGCTTATTAAATAGGCTTATTTCAGCAACTTAGGCTTATTAAATAGGCTCATTCAGAAACTTAGGCTTATTACATAGGCTTATTTCAGCAACTTAGACTTATTAAATAGGCCTATTAAATAGACTGATTAAATAGGCTCATTAAATACTTATTAAATAGACTTATTAAATAGGCTCAATAAAGAGGCTTATTAAATAGGCTTATTAAATAGGCTTATTAAATAGGCTCAATAAATAGGCTTATTAAATAGGCTTATTAAATAGGCCTATTAAATAGACTTATTAAATAGGCTCAATAAATAGGCTTATTAAATAGGCTTATTAAATAGGCTTATTAAATAGGCTCAATAAATAGGCTTATTAAATAGGCTCAATAAATAGGCTTATTAAATAGGCTCATTAAATACTTATTAAATAGGCTTATTAAATAGGCTTATTAAATAGGCTTATTAAATAGGCTTATTAAATAGACTTATTAAATAGACTTATTAAATAGACTTATTAAATAGGCTTATTAAATAGACTTATTAAATAGCCTCATTAAATAGGCTTATTTCAGCAACTTATGCTTATTAAATAGCCTTATTAAACAGGTTTATTTCAGCAACTTAGGCTTATTAAATAGCATTTTTAAATAGGTTTATTTCAGCAACTTAGACTTATTAAATATACCTTTTTAAATAGGCTTAGTTCAGAAACACAGGCTTATTAAATAGTCTTATTTCAGCAACTTAGGCTCATTAAATAGCCTTATTAAATAGGCTTATTTCAGCAACTTAGGCTTATTAAATAGGCTTATTTCAGCAACTTAGACTTATTAAATAGCCTTATTTCAGCAACTTATGCTTATTAAATAGCCTTATTAAACAGGTTTATTGCAGCAACTTAGGCTTATTAAATAGCATTTTTAAATAGGTTTATTTCAGCAACTTAGACTTATTAAATATACCTTTTTAAATAGGCTTAGTTCAGAAACACAGGCTTATTAAATAGTCTTATTTCAGCAACTTAGGCTCATTAAATAGCCTTATTAAATAGGCTTATTTCAGCAACTTAGGCTTATTAAATAGGCTTATTTCAGCAACTTAGACTTATTAAATAGCCTTATTTCAGCAACTTAGGCTTATTAAATAGCCTTATTAAATAGGCTTATTTCAGCAACTTAGACTTATTAAATAGGTTTATTCAGCAACTTAGGCTTATTAAATAGGCTTATTCAGCAACTTAGGCTTATTAAATAGGCTTATTTCAGCAACTTAGGCGTATTAAATAGGCTCATTCAGAAACTTAGGCTTATTACATAGGCTTATTTCAGCAACTTAGACTTATTAAATAGGCCTATTAAATAGACTGATTAAATAGGCTCATTAAATACTTATGAAATAGGCTTATTAAATAGACTTATTAAATAGGCTCAATAAAGAGGCTTATTAAATAGGCTTATTAAATAGGCTTATTAAATAGGCTCAATAAATAGGCTTATTAAATAGGCTTATTAAATAGGCCTATTAAATAGGCCTATTAAATAGACTTATTAAATAGGCTCAATAAATAGGCTTATTAAATAGGCTTATTAAATAGGCTTATTAAATAGGCTTATTAAATAGGCTCAATAAATAGGCTTATTAAATAGGCTCAATAAATAGGCTTATTAAATAGGCTCATTACATACTTATTAAATAGGCTTATTAAATAGGCTTATTAAATAGGCTTATTAAATAGGCATATTAAATAGGCTTATTAAATAGGCTTATTAAATAGACTTATTAAATAGCCTCATTAAATAGGCTTATTTTAGCAACTTAGGCTTATTAAATAGGTTTATTTCAGCAACTTAGACTTATTAAATAGCCTTATTAAATAGGCTTATTTCAGCAACTCAGGCTTATTAAATAGGCTTATTTCAGCAACTTATGCGTATTAAATAGCCTCATTAAACAGGTTTATTTCAGCAGCTTAGGCTTATTAAATAGTATTTTTAAATAGGCTTAGTTCAGAAACTTAGGCTTATTAAATAGGCTTATTCAGCAACTTAGGCTTATTAAATAGGCTTATTTCAGCAACTTAGGCTTATTAAATAGGCTCATTCAGAAACTTAGGCTTATTACATAGGCTTATTTCAGCAACTTAGACTTATTAAATAGGCCTATTAAATAGACTGATTAAATAGGCTCATTAAATACTTATTAAATAGACTTATTAAATAGGCTCAATAAAGAGGCTTATTAAATAGGCTTATTAAATAGGCTTATTAAATAGGCTCAATAAATAGGCTTATTAAATAGGCTTATTAAATAGGCCTATTAAATAGACTTATTAAATAGGCTCAATAAATAGGCTTATTAAATAGGCTTATTAAATAGGCTTATTAAATAGGCTTATTAAATAGGCTCAATAAATAGGCTTATTAAATAGGCTCAATAAATAGGCTTATTAAATAGGCTCATTAAATACTTATTAAATAGGCTTATTAAATAGGCTTATTAAATAGGCTTATTAAATAGGCATATTAAATAGGCTTATTAAATAGGCTTATTAAATAGACTTATTAAATAGCCTCATTAAATAGGCTTATTTTAGCAACTTAGGCTTATTAAATAGGTTTATTTCAGCAACTTAGACTTATTAAATAGCCTTATTAAATAGGCTTATTTCAGCAACTCAGGCTTATTAAATAGGCTTATTTCAGCAACTTATGCTTATTAAATAGCCTCATTAAACAGGTTTATTTCAGCAGCTTAGGCTTATTAAATAGTATTTTTAAATAGGCTTAGTTCAGAAACTTAGGCTTATTAAATAGGCTTATTCAGCAACTTAGGCTTATTAAATAGGCTTATTTCAGCAACTTAGGCTTATTAAATAGGCTCATTCAGAAACTTAGGCTTATTAAATAGGCTTATTTCAGCAACTTAGACTTATTAAATAGGCCTATTAAATAGACTGATTAAATAGGCTCATTAAATACTTATGAAATAGGCTTATTAAATAGACTTATTAAATAGGCTCAATAAAGAGGCTTATTAAATACGCTTATTAAATTGGCTTATTAAATAGGCTCAATAAATAGGCTTATTAAATAGGCTTATTAAATAGGCATATTAAATAGACTTATTAAATAGGCTCAATAAATAGGCTTATTAAATAGGCTCAATAAATAGGCTTATTAAATAGGCTCATTAAATACTTATTAAATAGGCTTATTAAATAGACTTATTAAATAGACTTATTAAATAGGCTTATTAAATAGACTTATTAAATAGGCTTATTAAAAAGGCTTATTAAATAGACTTAATACATAGGCTCATTAAATACTTATTAAATAGGTGTATTAAATAGGCGTATTAAATAGGCTTATTAAATAGGCTTATTAAATAGACTTATTAAATAGCCTCATTAAATAGGCTTATTTCAGCAACTTATGCTTATTAAATAGCCTTATTAAACAGGTTTATTTCAGCAACTTAGGCTTATTAAATAGCATTTTTAAATAGGTTTATTTCAGCAACTTAGACTTATTAAATATACCTTTTTAAATAGGCTTAGTTCAGAAACACAGGCTTATTAAATAGTCTTATTTCAGCAACTTAGGCTCATTAAATAGCCTTATTAAATAGGCTTATTTCAGCAACTTAGGCTTATTAAATAGGCTTATTTCAGCAACTTAGACTTATTAAATAGCCTTATTTCAGCAACTTAGGCTTATTAAATAGCCTTATTAAATAGGCTTATTTCAGCAACTTAGACTTATTAAATAGGTTTATTCAGCAACTTAGGCTTATTAAATAGGCTTATTCAGCAACTTAGGCTTTTTAAATAGGCTTATTTCAGCAACTTAGGCGTATTAAATAGGCTCATTCAGAAACTTAGGCTTATTACATAGGCTTATTTCAGCAACTTAGACTTATTAAATAGGCCTATTAAATAGACTTATTAAATAGGCTCAATAAAGAGGCTTATTAAATAGGCTTATTAAATAGGCTTATTAAATAGGCTCAATAAATAGGCTTATTAAATAGGCTTATTAAATAGGCCTATTAAATAGGCCTATTAAATAGACTTATTAAATAGGCTCAATAAATAGGCTTATTAAATAGGCTTATTAAATAGGCTTATTAAATAGGCTTATTAAATAGGCTCAATAAATAGGCTTATTAAATAGGCTCAATAAATAGGCTTATTAAATAGGCTCATTAAATACTTATTAAATAGGCTTATTAAATAGGCTTATTAAATAGGCGTATTAAATAGGCATATTAAATAGGCTTATTAAATAGGCTTATTAAATAGACTTATTAAATAGCCTCATTAAATAGGCTTATTTTAGCAACTTAGGCTTATTAAATAGGTTTATTTCAGCAACTTAGACTTATTAAATAGCCTTATTAAATAGGCTTATTTCAGCAACTCAGGCTTATTAAATAGGCTTATTTCAGCAACTTATGCTTATTAAATAGCCTCATTAAACAGGTTTATTTCAGCAGCTTAGGCTTATTAAATAGTATTTTTAAATAGGCTTAGTTCAGAAACTTAGGCTTATTAAATAGGCTTATTCAGCAACTTAGGCTTATTAAATAGGCTTATTTCAGCAACTTAGGCTTATTAAATAGGCTCATTCAGAAACTTAGGCTTATTACATAGGCTTATTTCAGCAACTTAGACTTATTAAATAGGCCTATTAAATAGACTGATTAAATAGGCTCATTAAATACTTATTAAATAGACTTATTAAATAGGCTCAATAAAGAGGCTTATTAAATAGGCTTATTAAATAGGCTTATTAAATAGGCTCAATAAATAGGCTTATTAAATAGGCTTATTAAATAGGCATATTAAATAGACTTATTAAATAGGCTCAATAAATAGGCTTATTAAATAGGCTTATTAAATAGGCTTATTAAATAGGCTTATTAAATAGGCTCAATAAATAGGCTTATTAAATAGGCTCAATAAATAGGCTTATTAAATAGGCTCATTAAATACTTATTAAATAGGCTTATTAAATAGGCTTATTAAATAGGCTTATTAAATAGGCATATTAAATAGGCTTATTAAATAGGCTTATTAAATAGACTTATTAAATAGACTTATTAAATAGGCTTATTAAATAGACTTATTAAATAGGCTTATTAAAAAGGCTTATTAAATAGACTTAATACATAGGCTCATTAAATACTTATTAAATAGGTGTATTAAATAGGCGTATTAAATAGGCTTATTAAATAGGCTTATTAAATAGACTTATTAAATAGCCTCATTAAATAGGCTTATTTCAGCAACTTATGCTTATTAAATAGCCTTATTAAACAGGTTTATTTCAGCAACTTAGGCTTATTAAATAGCATTTTTAAATAGGTTTATTTCAGCAACTTAGACTTATTAAATATACCTTTTTAAATAGGCTTAGTTCAGAAACACAGGCTTATTAAATAGTCTTATTTCAGCAACTTAGGCTCATTAAATAGCCTTATTAAATAGGCTTATTTCAGCAACTTAGGCTTATTAAATAGGCTTATTTCAGCAACTTAGACTTATTAAATAGCCTTATTTCAGCAACTTAGGCTTATTAAATAGCCTTATTAAATAGGCTTATTTCAGCAACTTAGACTTATTAAATAGGTTTATTCAGCAACTTAGGCTTATTAAATAGGCTTATTCAGCAACTTAGGCTTATTAAATAGGCTTATTTCAGCAACTTAGGCGTATTAAATAGGCTCATTCAGAAACTTAGGCTTATTACATAGGCTTATTTCAGCAACTTAGACTTATTAAATAGGCCTATTAAATAGACTGATTAAATAGGCTCATTAAATACTTATGAAATAGGCTTATTAAATAGACTTATTAAATAGGCTCAATAAAGAGGCTTATTAAATAGGCTTATTAAATAGGCTTATTAAATAGGCTCAATAAATAGGCTTATTAAATAGCCTTATTAAATAGGCCTATTAAATAGGCCTATTAAATAGACTTATTAAATAGGCTCAATAAATAGGCTTATTAAATAGGCTTATTAAATAGGCTTATTAAATAGGCTCAATAAATAGGCTTATTAAATAGGCTCAATAAATAGGCTTATTAAATAGGCTCATTAAATACTTATTAAATAGGCTTATTAAATAGGCTTATTAAATAGGCTTATTAAATAGGCATATTAAATAGGCTTATTAAATAGGCTTATTAAATAGACTTATTAAATAGCCTCATTAAATAGGCTTATTTTAGCAACTTAGGCTTATTAAATAGGTTTATTTCAGCAACTTAGACTTATTAAATAGCCTTATTAAATAGGCTTATTTCAGCAACTCAGGCTTATTAAATAGGCTTATTTCAGCAACTTATGCTTATTAAATAGCCTCATTAAACAGGTTTATTTCAGCTGCTTAGGCTTATTAAATAGTATTTTTAAATAGGCTTAGTTCAGAAACTTAGGCTTATTAAATAGGCTTATTCAGCAACTTAGGATTATTAAATAGGCTTATTTCAGCAACTTAGGCTTATTAAATAGGCTCATTCAGAAACTTAGGCTTATTAAATAGGCTTATTTCAGCAACTTAGACTTATTAAATAGGCCTATTAAATAGACTGATTAAATAGGCTCATTAAATACTTATGAAATAGGCTTATTAAATAGACTTATTAAATAGGCTCAATAAAGAGGCTTATTAAATACGCTTATTAAATTGGCTTATTAAATAGGCTCAATAAATAGGCTTATTAAATAGGCTTATTAAATAGGCTTATTAAATAGGCATATTAAATAGACTTATTAAATAGGCTCAATAAATAGGCTTATTAAATAGGCTCAATAAATAGGCTTATTAAATAGGCTCATTAAATACTTATTAAATAGGCTTATTAAATAGACTTATTAAATAGACTTATTAAATAGGCTTATTAAATAGACTTATTAAATAGGCTTATTAAAAAGGCTTATTAAATAGACTTAATACATAGGCTCATTAAATACTTATTAAATAGGTGTATTAAATAAGCGTATTAAATAGGCTTATTAAATAGGCTTATTAAATAGACTTATTAAATAGCCTCATTAAATAGGCTTATTTCAGCAACTTATGCTTATTAAATAGCCTTATTAAACAGGTTTATTTCAGCAACTTAGGCTTATTAAATAGCATTTTTAAATAGGTTTATTTCAGCAACTTAGACTTATTAAATATACCTTTTTAAATAGGCTTAGTTCAGAAACACAGGCTTATTAAATAGTCTTATTTCAGCAACTTAGGCTCATTAAATAGCCTTATTAAATAGGCTTATTTCAGCAACTTAGGCTTATTAAATAGGCTTATTTCAGCAACTTAGACTTATTAAATAGCCTTATTTCAGCAACTTAGGCTTATTAAATAGCCTTATTAAATAGGCTTATTTCAGCAACTTAGACTTATTAAATAGGTTTATTCAGCAACTTAGGCTTATTAAATAGGCTTATTCAGCAACTTAGGCTTTTTAAATAGGCTTATTTCAGCAACTTAGGCGTATTAAATAGGCTCATTCAGAAACTTAGGCTTATTACATAGGCTTATTTCAGCAACTTAGACTTATTAAATAGGCCTATTAAATAGACTGATTAAATAGGCTCATTAAATACTTATGAAATAGGCTTATTAAATAGACTTATTAAATAGGCTCAATAAAGAGGCTTATTAAATAGGCTTATTAAATAGGCTTATTAAATAGGCTCAATAAATAGGCTTATTAAATAGGCTTATTAAATAGGCCTATTAAATAGGCCTATTAAATAGACTTATTAAATAGGCTCAATAAATAGGCTTATTAAATATTCTTATTAAATAGGCTTATTAAATAGGCTTATTAAATAGGCTCAATAAATAGGCTTATTAAATAGGCTCAATAAATAGGCTTATTAAATAGGCTCATTAAATACTTATTAAATAGGCTTATTAAATAGGCTTATTAAATAGGCTTATTAAATAGGCATATTAAATAGGCTTATTAAATAGGCTTATTAAATAGACTTATTAAATAGCCTCATTAAATAGGCTTATTTTAGCAACTTAGGCTTATTAAATAGGTTTATTTCAGCAACTTAGACTTATTAAATAGCCTTATTAAATAGGCTTATTTCAGCAACTCAGGCTTATTAAATAGGCTTATTTCAGCAACTTATGCTTATTAAATAGCCTCATTAAACAGGTTTATTTCAGCAGCTTAGGCTTATTAAATAGTATTTTTAAATAGGCTTAGTTCAGAAACTTAGGCTTATTAAATAGGCTTATTCAGCAACTTAGGCTTATTAAATAGGCTTATTTCAGCAACTTAGGCTTATTAAATAGGCTCATTCAGAAACTTAGGCTTATTAAATAGGCTTATTTCAGCAACTTAGACTTATTAAATAGGCCTATTAAATAGATTGATTAAATAGGCTCATTATATACTTATGAAATAGGCTTATTAAATAGACTTATTAAATAGGCTCAATAAAGAGGCTTATTAAATACGCTTATTAAATTGGCTTATTAAATAGGCTCAATAAATAGGCTTATTAAATAGGCTTATTAAATAGGCATATTAAATAGACTTATTAAATAGGCTCAATAAATAGGCTTATTAAATAGGCTCAATAAATAGGCTTATTAAATAGGCTCATTAAATACTTATTAAATAGGCTTATTAAATAGACTTATTAAATAGACTTATTAAATAGGCTTATTAAATAGACTTATTAAATAGGCTTATTAAAAAGGCTTATTAAATAGACTTAATACATAGGCTCATTAAATACTTATTAAATAGGTGTATTAAATAGGCTTATTAAATAGACTTATTAAATAGCCTCATTAAATAGGCTTATTTTAGCAACTTAGGCTTATTAAATAGGTTTATTTCAGCAACTTAGACTTATTAAATAGCCTTATTAAATAGGCTTATTTCAGCAACTCAGGCTTATTAAATAGGCTTATTTCAGCAACTTATGCTTATTAAATAGCCTCATTAAACAGGTTTATTTCAGCAACTTAGGCTTATTAAATAGTATTTTAAATAGGCTTAGTTCAGAAACTTAGGCTTATTAAATAGGCTTATTTCAGCAACTTAGGCTCATTAAATAGCCTTATTAAATAGGCTTATTTCAGCAACTTAGGCTTATTAAATAGCCTTATTTCAGCAACTTAGGCTTATTAAATAGCCTTATTCAATAGGATTATTTCAGCAACTTAGGTTTATTCAGCAACTTAGGCTTATTAAATAGGCTTATTCAGCAACTTAGGTTTATTAAATAGGCTTATTTCAGCAACTTAGGCTTATTAAATAGGCTCATTCAGAAACTTAGGCTTATTAAATAGGCTTATTTCAGCAACTTAGACTTATTAAATAGGCCTATTAAATAGACTGATTAAATAGGCTAATTAAATACTTATGAAATAGGCTTATTAAATAGACTTATTAAATAGGCTCAATAAAGAGGCTTATTAAATAGGCGTATTAAATAGGCTTATTAAATAGGCTCAATAAATAGGCTTATTAAATAGGCTTATTAAATAGGCCTATTAAATAGACTTATTAAATAGGCTCAATAAATAGGCTTATTAAATAGGCTTATTAAATAGGCTCAATAAATAGGCTTATTAAATAGGCTCAATAAATAGGCTTATTAAATAGGCTCATTAAATACTTATTAAATAGGCTTATTAAATAGACGTATTAAATAGACTTATTAAATAGGCTTATTAAATAGACTTATTAAATAGGCTTATTAAATAGGCATATTAAATAGGCGTATTAAATAGGCTTATTAAATAGACTTATTAAATAGCCTCATTAAATAGGCTTATTTTAGCAACTTAGGCTTATTAAATAGGCTTATTTCAGCAACTTAGGCTTATTAAATAGCGTTATTTCAGCAACTTAGACTTATTAAATAGGCTTATTCAGCAACTTAGGCTTATTAAACAGCCTTATTAAATAGGCTTATTTCAGCAACTTAGGCTTATTAAATAGGCTTATTTCAGCAACTTAGACTTATTAAATAGGCCTATTAAATAGGCTTATTAAATAGACTTATTAAATAGGCTCATTAAATACTTATTAAGTAGGCTTATTAACTAGACTTATTAAATAGACTTATTAAATAGGCTTATTAAATAGACTTATTAAATAGGCTTATTAAAAATGCTCATTAAATACTTATTAAATGTGTTTATTAAATAGGCGTATTAAAAAGGCTTATTAAATAGGCTTATTAAATATGCTTATTAAATAGACTTATTAAATATCCTCATTAAATAGGCTTATTTTAGCAACTTGGGCTTATTAAATAGGTTTATTTCAGCAACTTAGACTTATTAAAGAGCCTTATAAAATAGGCTTATTTCAGCAACTTAGGCTTATTAAATAAGCTTATTTCAGCAACTTATGCTTATTAAATAGCCTTATTAAACAGATTTATTTCAGCAACTTAGGCTTATTAAATAGCATTTTTAAATAGGTTTATTTCAGCAACTTAGACTTATTAAATATACCTTTTTAAATAGGCTTAGTTCAGAAACACAGGCTTATTAAATAGTCTTATTTCAGCAACTTAGGCTCATTAAATAGCCTTATTAAATAGGCTTATTTCAGCAACTTAGGCTTATTAAATAGGCTTATTTCAGCAACTTAGACTTATTAAATAGCCTTATTTCAGCAACTTAGGCTTATTAAATAGCCTTATTAAATAGGCTTATTTCAGCAACTTAGACTTATTAAATAGGTTTATTCAGCAACTTAGGCTTATTAAATAGGCTTATTCAGCAACTTAGGCTTATTAAATAGGCTTATTTCAGCAACTTAGGCGTATTAAATAGGCTCATTCAGAAACTTAGGCTTATTAAATAGGCTTATTTCAGCAACTTAGACTTATTAAATAGGCCTATTAAATAGACTGATTAAATAGGCTCATTAAATACTTATTAAATAGGCTTATTAAATAGACGTATTAAATAGGCTCAATAAAGAGGCTTATTAAATAGGCTTATTAAATAGGCTTATTAAATAGGCTCAATAAATATGCTTATTAAATAGGCTTATTAAATAGGCCTATTAAATAGGCCTATTAAATAGACTTATTAAATAGGCTCAATAAATAGGCTTATTAAATAGGCTTATTAAATAGGCTTATTAAATAGGCTCAATAAATAGGCTTATTAAATAGGCTCAATAAATAGGCTTATTAAATAGGCTCATTAAATACTTATTAAATAGGCTTATTAAATAGGCTTATTAAATAGGCTTATTAAATAGGCTTATTAAATAGGCATATTAAATAGGCTTATTAAATAGGCTTATTAAATAGACTTATTAAATAGCCTCATTAAATAGGCTTATTTTAGCAACTTAGGCTTATTAAATAGGTTTATTTCAGCAACTTAGACTTATTAAATAGCCTTATTAAATAGGCTTATTTCAGCAACTCAGGCTTATTAAATAGGCTTATTTCAGCAACTTATGCTTATTAAATAGCCTCATTAAACAGGTTTATTTCAGCAGCTTAGGCTTATTAAATAGTATTTTTAAATAGGCTTAGTTCAGAAACTTAGGCTTATTAAATAGGCTTATTCAGCAACTTAGGCTTATTAAATAGGCTTATTTCAGCAACTTAGGCTTATTAAATAGGCTCATTCAGAAACTTAGGCTTATTAAATAGGCTTATTTCAGCAACTTAGACTTATTAAATAGGCCTATTAAATAGACTGATTAAATAGGCTCATTAAATACTTATGAAATAGGCTTATTAAATAGACTTATTAAATAGGCTCAATAAAGAGGCTTATTAAATACGCTTATTAAATTGGCTCAATAAATAGGCTTCTTAAATAGGCTTATTAAATAGGCTTATTAAATAGGCATATTAAATAGACTTATTAAATAGGCTCAATAAATAGGCTTATTAAATAGGCTCAATAAATAGGCTTATTAAATAGGCTCATTAAATACTTATTAAATAGGCTTATTAAATAGACTTATTAAATAGACTTATTAAATAGGCTTATTAAATAGACTTATTAAATAGGCTTATTAAAAAGGCTTATTAAATAGACTTAATACATAGGCTCATTAAATACTTATTAAATAGGTGTATTAAATAGGCGTATTAAATAGGCTTATTAAATAGGCTTATTAAATAGACTTATTAAATAGGCTTATTTCAGCAACTTATGCTTATTAAATAGCCTTATTAAACAGGTTTATTTCAGCAACTTAGGCTTATTAAATAGCATTTTTAAATAGGTTTATTTCAGCAACTTAGACTTATTAAATATACCTTTTTAAATAGGCTTAGTTCAGAAACACAGGCTTATTAAATAGTCTTATTTCAGCAACTTAGGCTCATTAAATAGCCTTATTAAATAGGCTTATTTCAGCAACTCAGGCTTATTAAATAGGCTTATTTCAGCAACTTATGCTTATTAAATAGCCTCATTAAACAGGTTTATTTCAGCAACTTAGGCTTATTAAATAGTATTTTAAATAGGCTTAGTTCAGAAACTTAGGCTTATTAAATAGGCTTATTTCAGCAACTTAGGCTCATTAAATAGCCTTATTAAATAGGCTTATTTCAGCAACTTAGGCTTATTAAATAGCCTTATTTCAGCAACTTAGGCTTATTAAATAGCCTTATTCAATAGGATTATTTCAGCAACTTAGACTTATTAAATAGGTTTATTCAGCAACTTAGGCTTATTAAATAGGCTTATTCAGCAACTTAGGCTTATTAAATAGGCTTATTTCAGCAACTTAGACTTATTAAATAGGCCTATTAAATAGGCTTATTAAATAGACTTATTAAATAGGCTCATTAAATACTTATTAAGTAGGCTTATTAACTAGACTTATTAAATAGACTTATTAAATAGGCTTATTAAATAGACTTATTAAATAGGCTTATTAAAAATGCTCATTAAATACTTATTAAATGTGTTTATTAAATAGGCGTATTAAAAAGGCTTATTAAATAGGCTTATTAAATATGCTTATTAAATAGACTTATTAAATATCCTCATTAAATAGGCTTATTTTAGCAACTTGGGCTTATTAAATAGGTTTATTTCAGCAACTTAGACTTATTAAAGAGCCTTATAAAATAGGCTTATTTCAGCAACTTAGGCTTATTAAATAAGCTTATTTCAGCAACTTATGCTTATTAAATAGCCTTATTAAACAGATTTATTTCAGCAACTTAGGCTTATTAAATAGCATTTTTAAATAGGTTTATTTCAGCAACTTAGACTTATTAAATATACCTTTTTAAATAGGCTTAGTTCAGAAACACAGGCTTATTAAATAGTCTTATTTCAGCAACTTAGGCTCATTAAATAGCCTTATTAAATAGGCTTATTTCAGCAACTTAGGCTTATTAAATAGGCTTATTTCAGCAACTTAGACTTATTAAATAGCCTTATTTCAGCAACTTAGGCTTATTAAATAGCCTTATTAAATAGGCTTATTTCAGCAACTTAGACTTATTAAATAGGTTTATTCAGCAACTTAGGCTTATTAAATAGGCTTATTCAGCAACTTAGGCTTATTAAATAGGCTTATTTCAGCAACTTAGGCGTATTAAATAGGCTCATTCAGAAACTTAGGCTTATTAAATAGGCTTATTTCAGCAACTTAGACTTATTAAATAGGCCTATTAAATAGACTGATTAAATAGGCTCATTAAATACTTATGAAATAGGCTTATTAAATAGACGTATTAAATAGGCTCAATAAAGAGGCTTATTAAATAGGCTTATTAAATAGGCTTATTAAATAGGCTCAATAAATAGGCTTATTAAATAGGCTTATTAAATAGGCCTATTAAATAGGCCTATTAAATAGACTTATTAAATAGGCTCAATAAATAGGCTTATTAAATAGGCTTATTAAATAGGCTTATTAAATAGGCTCAATAAATAGGCTTATTAAATAGGCTCAATAAATAGGCTTATTAAATAGGCTCATTAAATACTTATTAAATAGGCTTATTAAATAGGCTTATTAAATAGGCTTATTAAATAGGCTTATTAAATAGGCATATTAAATAGGCTTATTAAATAGGCTTATTAAATAGACTTATTAAATAGCCTCATTAAATAGGCTTATTTTAGCAACTTAGGCTTATTAAATAGGTTTATTTCAGCAACTTAGACTTATTAAATAGCCTTATTAAATAGGCTTATTTCAGCAACTCAGGCTTATTAAATAGGCTTATTTCAGCAACTTATGCTTATTAAATAGCCTCATTAAACAGGTTTATTTCAGCAGCTTAGGCTTATTAAATAGTATTTTTAAATAGGCTTAGTTCAGAAACTTAGGCTTATTAAATAGGCTTATTCAGCAACTTAGGCTTATTAAATAGGCTTATTTCAGCAACTTAGGCTTATTAAATAGGCTCATTCAGAAACTTAGGCTTATTAAATAGGCTTATTTCAGCAACTTAGACTTATTAAATAGGCCTATTAAATAGACTGATTAAATAGGCTCATTAAATACTTATGAAATAGGCTTATTAAATAGACTTATTAAATAGGCTCAATAAAGAGGCTTATTAAATACGCTTATTAAATTGGCTCAATAAATAGGCTTCTTAAATAGGCTTATTAAATAGGCTTATTAAATAGGCATATTAAATAGACTTATTAAATAGGCTCAATAAATAGGCTTATTAAATAGGCTCAATAAATAGGCTTATTAAATAGGCTCATTAAATACTTATTAAATAGGCTTATTAAATAGACTTATTAAATAGACTTATTAAATAGGCTTATTAAATAGACTTATTAAATAGGCTTATTAAAAAGGCTTATTAAATAGACTTAATACATAGGCTCATTAAATACTTATTAAATAGGTGTATTAAATAGGCGTATTAAATAGGCTTATTAAATAGGCTTATTAAATAGACTTATTAAATAGGCTTATTTCAGCAACTTATGCTTATTAAATAGCCTTATTAAACAGGTTTATTTCAGCAACTTAGGCTTATTAAATAGCATTTTTAAATAGGTTTATTTCAGCAACTTAGACTTATTAAATATACCTTTTTAAATAGGCTTAGTTCAGAAACACAGGCTTATTAAATAGTCTTATTTCAGCAACTTAGGCTCATTAAATAGCCTTATTAAATAGGCTTATTTCAGCAACTCAGGCTTATTAAATAGGCTTATTTCAGCAACTTATGCTTATTAAATAGCCTCATTAAACAGGTTTATTTCAGCAACTTAGGCTTATTAAATAGTATTTTAAATAGGCTTAGTTCAGAAACTTAGGCTTATTAAATAGGCTTATTTCAGCAACTTAGGCTCATTAAATAGCCTTATTAAATAGGCTTATTTCAGCAACTTAGGCTTATTAAATAGCCTTATTTCAGCAACTTAGGCTTATTAAATAGCCTTATTCAATAGGATTATTTCAGCAACTTAGACTTATTAAATAGGTTTATTCAGCAACTTAGGCTTATTAAATAGGCTTATTCAGCAACTTAGGCTTATTAAATAGGCTTATTTCAGCAACTTAGGCTTATTAAATAGGCTCATTCAGAAACTTAGGCTTATTAAATAGGCTTATTTCAGCAACTTAGACTTATTAAATAGGCCTATTAAATAGACTGATTAAATAGGCTCATTAAATACTTATGAAATAGGCTTATTAAATAGACTTATTAAATAGGCTCAATAAAGAGGCTTATTAAATAGGCGTATTAAATAGGCTTATTAAATAGGCTCAATAAATAGGCTTATTAAATAGGCTTATTAAATAGGCTTATTAAATAGGCCTATTAAATAGACTTATTAAATAGGCTCAATAAATAGGCTTATTAAATAGGCTTATTAAATAGGCTTATTAAATAGGCTCAATAAATAGGCTTATTAAATAGGCTCAATAAATAGGCTTATTAAATAGGCTCATTAAATACTTATTAAATAGGCTTATTAAATAGACGTATTAAATAGACTTATTAAATAGGCTTATTAAATAGACTTATTAAATAGGCTTATTAAAAAGGCTCAATAAATAGGCTTATTAAATAGGCTCATTAAATACTTATTAAATAGGCTTATTAAATAGGCTTATTAAATAGGCTTATTAAATAGGCATATTAAATAGGCGTATTAAATAGGCTTATTAAATAGACTTATTAAATAGCCTCATTAAATAGGCTTATTTTAGCAACTTAGGCTTATTAAATAGGTTTATTTCAGCAACTTAGACTTATTAAATAGCCTTATTAAATAGGCTTATTTCAGCAACTCAGGCTTATTAAATAGGCTTATTTCAGCAACTTATGCTTATTAAATAGCCTCATTAAACAGGTTTATTTCAGCAACTTAGGCTTATTAAATAGTATTTTTAAATAGGCTTAGTTCAGAAACTTAGGCTTATTAAATAGGCTTATTCAGCAACTTAGGCTTATTAAATAGGCTTATTTCAGCAACTTAGGCTTATTAAATAGGCTCATTCAGAAACTTAGGCTTATTAAATAGGCTTATTTCAGCAACTTAGACTTATTAAATAGGCCTATTAAATAGACTGATTAAATAGGCTAATTAAATACTTATGAAATAGGCTTATTAAATAGACTTATTAAATAGGCTCAATAAAGAGGCTTATTAAATAGGCGTATTAAATAGGCTTATTAAATAGGCTCAATAAATAGGCTTATTAAATAGGCTTATTAAATAGGCTTATTAAATAGGCCTATTAAATAGACTTATTAAATAGGCTCAATAAATAGGCTTATTAAATAGGCTTATTAAATAGGCTCAATAAATAGGCTTATTAAATAGGCTCAATAAATAGGCTTATTAAATAGGCTCATTAAATACTTATTAAATAGGCTTATTAAATAGACGTATTAAATAGACTTATTAAATAGGCTTATTAAATAGACTTATTAAATAGGCTTATTAAATAGGCATATTAAATAGGCGTATTAAATAGGCTTATTAAATAGACTTATTAAATAGCCTCATTAAATAGGCTTATTTTAGCAACTTAGGCTTATTAAATAGGCTTATTTCAGCAACTTAGGCTTATTAAATAGCGTTATTTCAGCAACTTAGACTTATTAAATAGGCTTATTCAGCAACTTAGGCTTATTAAACAGCCTTATTAAATAGGCTTATTTCAGCAACTTAGGCTTATTAAATAGGCTTATTTCAGCAACTTAGACTTATTAAATAGGCCTATTAAATAGGCTTATTAAATAGACTTATTAAATAGGCTCATTAAATACTTATTAAGTAGGCTTATTAACTAGACTTATTAAATAGACTTATTAAATAGGCTTATTAAATAGACTTATTAAATAGGCTTATTAAAAATGCTCATTAAATACTTATTAAATGTGTTTATTAAATAGGCGTATTAAAAAGGCTTATTAAATAGGCTTATTAAATATGCTTATTAAATAGACTTATTAAATATCCTCATTAAATAGGCTTATTTTAGCAACTTGGGCTTATTAAATAGGTTTATTTCAGCAACTTAGACTTATTAAAGAGCCTTATAAAATAGGCTTATTTCAGCAACTTAGGCTTATTAAATAAGCTTATTTCAGCAACTTATGCTTATTAAATAGCCTTATTAAACAGATTTATTTCAGCAACTTAGGCTTATTAAATAGCATTTTTAAATAGGTTTATTTCAGCAACTTAGACTTATTAAATATACCTTTTTAAATAGGCTTAGTTCAGAAACACAGGCTTATTAAATAGTCTTATTTCAGCAACTTAGGCTCATTAAATAGCCTTATTAAATAGGCTTATTTCAGCAACTTAGGCTTATTAAATAGGCTTATTTCAGCAACTTAGACTTATTAAATAGCCTTATTTCAGCAACTTAGGCTTATTAAATAGCCTTATTAAATAGGCTTATTTCAGCAACTTAGACTTATTAAATAGGTTTATTCAGCAACTTAGGCTTATTAAATAGGCTTATTCAGCAACTTAGGCTTATTAAATAGGCTTATTTCAGCAACTTAGGCGTATTAAATAGGCTCATTCAGAAACTTAGGCTTATTAAATAGGCTTATTTCAGCAACTTAGACTTATTAAATAGGCCTATTAAATAGACTGATTAAATAGGCTCATTAAATACTTATGAAATAGGCTTATTAAATAGACGTATTAAATAGGCTCAATAAAGAGGCTTATTAAATAGGCTTATTAAATAGGCTTATTAAATAGGCTCAATAAATAGGCTTATTAAATAGGCTTATTAAATAGGCCTATTAAATAGGCCTATTAAATAGACTGATTAAATAGGCTCATTAAATACTTATGAAATAGGCTTATTAAATAGACGTATTAAATAGGCTCAATAAAGAGGCTTATTAAATAGGCTTATTAAATAGGCTTATTAAATAGGCTCAATAAATAGGCTTATTAAATAGACTTATTAAATAGGCTTATTAAAAAGGCTCAATAAATAGGCTTATTAAATAGGCTCATTAAATACTTATTAAATAGGCTTATTAAATAGGCTTATTAAATAGGCTTATTAAATAGGCATATTAAATAGGCGTATTAAATAGGCTTATTAAATAGACTTATTAAATAGCCTCATTAAATAGGCTTATTTTAGCAACTTAGGCTTATTAAATAGGTTTATTTCAGCAACTTAGACTTATTAAATAGCCTTATTAAATAGGCTTATTTCAGCAACTCAGGCTTATTAAATAGGCTTATTTCAGCAACTTATGCTTATTAAATAGCCTCATTAAACAGGTTTATTTCAGCAACTTAGGCTTATTAAATAGTATTTTTAAATAGGCTTAGTTCAGAAACTTAGGCTTATTAAATAGGCTTATTTCAGCAACTCAGGCTTATTAAATAGGCTTATTTCAGCAACTTAGGCTTATTAAATAGGCTCATTCAGAAACTTAGGCTTATTAAATAGGCTTATTTCAGCAACTTAGACTTATTAAATAGGCCTATTAAATAGACTGATTAAATAGGCTAATTAAATACTTATGAAATAGGCTTATTAAATAGACTTATTAAATAGGCTCAATAAAGAGGCTTATTAAATAGGCGTATTAAATAGGCTTATTAAATAGGCTCAATAAATAGGCTTATTAAATAGGCTTATTAAATAGGCTTATTAAATAGGCCTATTAAATAGACTTATTAAATAGGCTCAATAAATAGGCTTATTAAATAGGCTTATTAAATAGGCTCAATAAATAGGCTTATTAAATAGGCTCAATAAATAGGCTTATTAAATAGGCTCATTAAATACTTATTAAATAGGCTTATTAAATAGACGTATTAAATAGACTTATTAAATAGGCTTATTAAATAGACTTATTAAATAGGCTTATTAAATAGGCATATTAAATAGGCGTATTAAATAGGCTTATTAAATAGACTTATTAAATAGCCTCATTAAATAGGCTTATTTTAGCAACTTAGGCTTATTAAATAGGCTTATTTCAGCAACTTAGGCTTATTAAATAGCGTTATTTCAGCAACTTAGACTTATTAAATAGGCTTATTCAGCAACTTAGGCTTATTAAACAGCCTTATTAAATAGGCTTATTTCAGCAACTTAGGCTTATTAAATAGGCTTATTTTAGCAACTTATGCTTATTAAATAGCCTTATTAAACAGGTTTATTTCAGCAACTTAGGCTTATTAAATAGTATTTTTAAATAGGCTTAGTTCAGAAACTTAGGCTTAGTAAATAGGCTTATTTCAGCAACTTAGGCTCATTAAATAGCCTTATTAAATAGGCTTTTTTCAGCAACTTAGGCTCATTAAATAGCCTTATTAAATAGGCTTATTTCAGCAACTTAGGCTTATTAAATAGCCTTATTAAATAGGCTTATTTTAGCAACTTAGACTTATTAAACCGACTTATTAAATAGACATTTCAGCAACTTAGGCTCATTAAATATGCTTATGAAATATGCTTATTTCTGCAACTTAGACTTATTAGATAGGCCTATTAAATAGGCTTATTTTAGCAACTTAGGCTTATTAAATATGCTTATTTAAGCAAATTAGGCGTATTAAATAGCATTATTAAATAGGTTCATTTCTGCAACTTAGACTTATTAAATAGCCTTATTAAATAGGCTTATTTCAGCAACTTAGGCTTATTAAATAGGCTTATTTCAGCAACTTATGCTTATTAAATAGCCTTATTAAACAGTTTCATTTCTAGCAATTTAGGCTTATTAAATAGCATTTTTAAATAGTTTTTTTTCAGCAACTTAGACTTATTAAATAGACCTTTTTATATAGGCTTAGTTCACCAACGTAGGCTTATTAAATAGGCTTATTTCAGCAACTTAGGCTTATTAAATAGCCTTATTTCAGCAACTTAGACTTATTAAATAGGCTTATTCAGCAACTTAGGCTTATTAAATAGCCTATTTAAATAGGCTTATTTCAGCAACTTAGGCTTATTAAATAGGCTTATTTCAGCAACTGAGACATATTAAAAAGGCTTATTTCAGCAACTTAGGCTTATGAAATAGGCTTATTCAGCAACTTAGGCTTATTAAATAGGCTTATTTCAGCAACTTATGCTTATTAAATAGCCTTATTAAACAGGTTTATTTCAGCAACTTAGGCTTATTTAAATAGCATTTTTAAATAGGTTTATTTCAGCAACTTAGACTTATTAAATATACCTTTTTAAATAGGCTTAGTTCAGCAACTTAGGCTTATTAAATAGCCTTATTTCAGCAACTTAGACTTATTAAATAGTCTTATTTCAGCAACTTAGGCTTATTAAATAGCCTTATTAAATAGGCTTATTTCAGCAACTTAGGCTTATTAAATAGGCTTATTTCAGCAACTTAGACTTATTAAATAGTCTTATTTCAGCAACTTAGGCTTATTAAATAGCCTTATTTCAGAAACTTAGACTTATTAAATAGGCTTATTCAGCAACTTAGGCTTATTAAATAGCCTTATTAAATAGGCTTATTTCAGCAAATTAGACTTATTAAATAGGTTTATTCAGCAACTTAGGCTCATTAAATAGGCTTATTCAGCAACTTAGGCTTATTTAATAGGCTTATTTCAGCAACTTAGGCTTATTAAATAGGCTCATTCAGAAACGTAGGCTTATTAAATAGGCTTATTTCAGCAACTTAGACTTATTCAATAGGCCTATTAAATAGGCTTATTAAATAGGCTTATTTCAGCAACTTAGACTTATTAAAAAGGCCTATTAAATAGGCTTATTAAATAGACTTATTAAATAGGCTCATTAAATAGGCTTATTAAATAGGCTTATTAAATAGACTTATTAAATAGGCTCAATAAATAGGCTTATTAAATAGGCTTATTAAATAGGCTTATTAAATAGACTTATTAAATCGGCTTATTAAATAGGCTTATTAAAAAGGCTTATTAAATAGACTTATTAAATAGGCTCATTAAATACTTATTAAATAGGCTTATTAAATAGACTTATTAAATATGCTTATTAAAAAGGCTTATTAAATAGACTTATTAAATAGGCTCATTAAATACTTATTAAATATGTTTATTAAATAGGCGTATTAAATAGGCTTATTAAATAGACTTATTAAATAGGCTTATTAAATAGACTTTTTAAATAGGCTTATTAAAAATGCTCATTAAATACTTATTAAATGTGTTTATTAAATAGGCGTATTAAATAGGCTTATTAAATAGGCTTATTATATAGGCTTATTAAATAGACTTATTAAAGAGCCTTATTAAATAGGCTTATTTCAGCAACTTATGCTTATTAAATAGCCTTATTAAACAGGTTTATTTCAGCAACTTAGGCTTATTAAATAGCATTTTAAATAGGTTTATTTCAGCAACTTAGACTTATTAAATATACCTTTTTAAATAGGCTTAGTTCAGAAACTCAGGCTTATTAAATAGTCTTATTTCAGCAACTTAGGCTCATTAAATAGCCTTATTAAATAGGCTTATTTCAGCAACTTAGGCTTATTAAATAGGCTTATTTCAGCAACTTAGACTTATTAAATAGCCTTATTTCAGCAACTTAGGCTTATTAAATAGCCTTATTTCAGAAACTTAGACTTATTAAATAGGCTTATTCAGCAACTTAGGCTTATTAAATAGCCTTATTAAATAGGCTTATTTCAGCAACTTAGACTTATTAAATAGGTTTATTCAGCAACTTAGGCTTATTAAATAGGCTTATTCAGCAACTTAGGCTTATTAAATAGGCTTATTTCAGCAACTTAGGCTTATTAAATAGGCTCATTCAGAAACTTAGGCTTATTAAATAGGCTTATTTCAGCAACTTAGACTTATTAAATAGGCCTATTAAATAGACTGATTAAATAGGCTCATTAAATACTTATTAAATAGGCTTATTAAATAGACTTATTAAATAGGCTCAATAAAGAGGCTTATTAAATAGGCTTATTAAATAGACTTATTAAATTGGCTCAATAAATAGGCTTATTAAATAGGCTTATTAAATACGCTCATTAAATAGGCGTATTAAATAGACTTATTAAATAGGCTCAATAAATAGGCTTATTAAATAGGCTTATTAAATAGTCTTATTAAATAGGCTCAATAAATAGGCTTATTAAATAGGCTCAATAAATAGGCTTATTAAATAGGCTCATTAAATACTTATTAAATAGGCTTATTAAAATGGCTTATTAAATAGACTTAATACATAGGCTCATTAAATACTTATTAAATAGGTGTATTAAATAGGCGTATTAAATAAGCTTATTAATAGGCATATTAAATAGGCTTATTAAATAGGCTTATTAAATAGACTTATTAAATAGGCTTATTAAAAAGGCTTATTAAATAGACTTAATACATAGGCTCATTAAATACTTATTAAATAGGTGTATTAAATAGGCATATTAAATAGGCTTATTAATAGGCGTATTAAATAGGCTTATTAAATAGGCTTATCAAATAGACTTATTAAATAGCCTCATTAAATAGGCTTATTTTAGCAACTCAGGCTTATTAAATAGGCTTATTTTAGCAACTTATGCTTATTAAATAGCCTTATTAAACAGGTTTATTTCAGCAACTTAGGCTTATTAAATAGTATTTTTAAATAGGCTTAGTTCAGAAACTTAGGCTTAGTAAATAGGCTTATTTCAGCAACTTAGGCTCATTAAATAGCCTTATTAAATAGGCTTTTTTCAGCAACTTAGGCTCATTAAATAGCCTTATTAAATAGGCTTATTTCAGCAACTTAGGCTTATTAAATAGCCTTATTAAATAGGCTTATTTTAGCAACTTAGACTTATTAAACCGACTTATTAAATAGACATTTCAGCAACTTAGGCTCATTAAATATGCTTATGAAATATGCTTATTTCTGCAACTTAGACTTATTAGATAGGCCTATTAAATAGGCTTATTTTAGCAACTTAGGCTTATTAAATATGCTTATTTAAGCAAATTAGGCGTATTAAATAGCATTATTAAATAGGTTCATTTCTGCAACTTAGACTTATTAAATAGCCTTATTAAATAGGCTTATTTCAGCAACTTAGGCTTATTAAATAGGCTTATTTCAGCAACTTATGCTTATTAAATAGCCTTATTAAACAGTTTCATTTCTAGCAATTTAGGCTTATTAAATAGCATTTTTAAATAGGTTTTTTTCAGCAACTTAGACTTATTAAATAGACCTTTTTATATAGGCTTAGTTCACCAACGTAGGCTTATTAAATAGGCTTATTTCAGCAACTTAGGCTTATTAAATAGCCTTATTTCAGCAACTTAGACTTATTAAATAGGCTTATTCAGCAACTTAGGCTTATTAAATAGCCTATTTAAATAGGCTTATTTCAGCAACTTAGGCTTATTAAATAGGCTTATTTCAGCAACTGAGACATATTAAAAAGGCTTATTTCAGCAACTTAGGCTTATGAAATAGGCTTATTCAGCAACTTAGGCTTATTAAATAGGCTTATTTCAGCAACTTATGCTTATTAAATAGCCTTATTAAACAGGTTTATTTCAGCAACTTAGGCTTATTAAATAGCATTTTTAAATAGGTTTATTTCAGCAACTTAGACTTATTAAATATACCTTTTTAAATAGGCTTAGTTCAGCAACTTAGGCTTATTAAATAGCCTTATTTCAGCAACTTAGACTTATTAAATAGTCTTATTTCAGCAACTTAGGCTTATTAAATAGCCTTATTAAATAGGCTTATTTCAGCAACTTAGGCTTATTAAATAGGCTTATTTCAGCAACTTAGACTTATTAAATAGTCTTATTTCAGCAACTTAGGCTTATTAAATAGCCTTATTTCAGAAACTTAGACTTATTAAATAGGCTTATTCAGCAACTTAGGCTTATTAAATAGCCTTATTAAATAGGCTTATTTCAGCAAATTAGACTTATTAAATAGGTTTATTCAGCAACTTAGGCTCATTAAATAGGCTTATTCAGCAACTTAGGCTTATTTAATAGGCTTATTTCAGCAACTTAGGCTTATTAAATAGGCTCATTCAGAAACGTAGGCTTATTAAATAGGCTTATTTCAGCAACTTAGACTTATTCAATAGGCCTATTAAATAGGCTTATTAAATAGGCTTATTTCAGCAACTTAGACTTATTAAAAAGGCCTATTAAATAGGCTTATTAAATAGACTTATTAAATAGGCTCATTAAATAGGCTTATTAAATAGGCTTATTAAAAAGACATTAAATAAGCTCAATAAATAGGCTTATTAAATAGGCTTATTAAATAGGCTTATTAAATAGACTTATTAAATCGGCTTATTAAATAGGCTTATTAAAAAGGCTTATTAAATAGACTTATTAAATAGGCTCATTAAATACTTATTAAATAGGCTTATTAAATAGACTTATTAAATAGGCTTATTAAAAAGGCTTATTAAATAGACTTATTAAATAGGCTCATTAAATACTTATTAAATATGTTTATTAAATAGGCGTATTAAATAGGCTTATTAAATAGACTTTTTAAATAGGCTTATTAAAAATGCTCATTAAATACTTATTAAATGTGTTTATTAAATAGGCATATTAAATAGGCTTATTAAATAGGCTTATTAAATAGACTTATTAAAGAGCCTTATTAAATAGGCTTATTTCAGCAACTTATGCTTATTAAATAGCCTTATTAAACAGGTTTATTTCAGCAACTTAGGCTTATTAAATAGCAATTTAAATAGGTTTATTTCAGCAACTTAGACGTATTAAATATGCCTTTTTAAATAGGCTTAGTTCAGAAACTCAGGCTTATTAAATAGTCTTATTTCAGCAACTTAGGCTCATTAAATAGCCTTATTAAATAGGCTTATTTCAGCAACTTAGGCTTATTAAATAGGCTTATTTCAGCAACTTAGACTTATTAAATAGCCTTATTTCAGCAACTTTGGCTTATTAAATAGCCTTATTTCAGAAACTTAGACTTATTAAATAGGCTTATTCAGCAACTTAGGCTTATTAAATAGCCTTATTAAATAGGCTTATTTCAGCAACTTAGACTTATTAAATAGGTTTATTCAGCAACTTAGGCTTATTAAATAGGCTTATTCAGCAACTTAGGCTTATTAAATAGGCTTATTTCAGCAACTTAGGCTTATTAAATAGGCTCATTCAGAAACTTAGGCTTATTAAATAGGCTTATTTCAGCAACTTAGACTTATTAAATAGGCCTATTAAATAGACTGATTAAATAGGCTCATTAAATACTTATTAAATAGGCTTATTAAATAGACTTATTAAATAGGCTCAATAAAGAGGCTTATTAAATAGGCTTATTAAATAGACTTATTAAATAGGCTCAATAAATAGGCTTATTAAATAGGCTTATTAAATACGCTCATTAAATAGGCGTATTAAATAGACTTATTAAATAGGCTCAATAAATAGGCTTATTAAATAGGCTTATTAAATAGTCTTATTAAATAGGCTCAATAAATAGGCTTATTAAATAGGCTCAATAAATAGGCTTATTAAATAGGCTCATTAAATACTTATTAAATAGGCTTATTAAAATGGCTTATTAAATAGACTTAATACATAGGCTCATTAAATACTTATTAAATAGGTGTATTAAATAGGCGTATTAAATAAGCTTATTAATAGGCATATTAAATAGGCTTATTAAATAGGCTTATTAAATAGACTTATTAAATAGGCTTATTAAAAAGGCTTATTAAATAGACTTAATACATAGGCTCATTA
This sequence comes from Petromyzon marinus, assembly GCF_048934315.1. Taxonomy (NCBI): domain Eukaryota; kingdom Metazoa; phylum Chordata; class Hyperoartia; order Petromyzontiformes; family Petromyzontidae; genus Petromyzon; species Petromyzon marinus. The sequence goes on from NW_027423019.1 coordinate 164,674, forward strand.
AATACTTATTAAATAGGTGTATTAAATAGGCATATTAAATAGCCTTATTAATAGGCGTATTAAATAGGCTTATAGTGTATAGTGTAGTGTATAGTGTAGTGTATAGTGTAGTGTATAGTGTCGTGTATAGTGTAGTGTATAGTAGTGTAGTGTATAGTAGTGTAGTGTATAGTGTAGTGTATAGTGTAGTGTATAGTTACGGTGCTACTCACCAAGGCTGTGGTTGCCACGCAGCACCTGGGAAGGGGGGCGGAGGAGAGGTGACAATGAGACAGTGGCTAGAATATGTTGTCTACCTCACCTGCTACGGAGGCCCATCGACTCACCCAGAGACTCACACAGAGACTCACACAGAGACTCACACAGACACCCATAGACTCACACAAACACCCATAGACACACAAACACTCATAGACTCACACAGAGACTCACACAAACACCCATAGACTCACACAGAGACCCACAGACTCACACAGAGATTCACACAAACACCCATAGACTCACACAAACACCCATAGACTCACACAGAGACTCACACAAACACCCATAGACTCACACAAACACCCATAGACTCACACAGAGACTCACACAGACACCCATAGACTCACACAAACACCCATAGACTCACACAGAGACCCACAGACTCACACAGAGACTCACACAAACACCCATAGACTCACACAAACACCCATAGACTCACACAGAGACCCACAGACTCACACAGAGACTCACACAAACACCCATAGACTCACATAAACACCCATAGACTGACACAGAGACTCACACAAACACCCATAGACAAACAAACACCCATAGACTCACACATAGACTGACACAAACACCCATAGACTTACACAAACACCCATAGACTGACATAGAGAATCAAATAGACACCCATATACTCACACAAACCCCCATAGACTGACATAGAGACTCACACAGACACCCATAGACTTACACAGAGACTCACACAGACACCCATAGACTCACACAAACACCCATAGACTGACATACTCACACAGACACCTATAGACTCACACAGACACCCATAGACTGCCACAGAGACTCATGCAGACACCCATAGACTGACACAGAGACTCACACAGACACCCAGAGACTCACACAAAAAGCTCACCGAGATCCACACTCACACAGAGACCCAGAGACTCCGAGACCCATACACACTCACACACAAACACCTATACACTCACACACACATAGACACAAACATCTGCACACCTACAACTCAACAACAACATTAAGTGGCGGTGACGTCACCACGACGCTTGTGCCAGGCTATGTGCACGTTGAAGCCACGTGAAGTGTCGAACGCCCGCTGACAGGAAGTCACAGGGCAGACCCAGGTGCCACGGGTCGACTGACTGAGATGACTGGCTGATGCACCACCTGTGCCCCCTACTGTGCCAACTTGCTGTGCTTTAGCCAACCCAGCGCTCCGCTTTGTTGTGAGCGTTGTTGTTGGAGCTCATCATCCTCCTGTACCACATCAATCAATCTCTTCTCTAGCCCGTGCATCGCCCGGTTAGCCCCCTCGAACCGGACAAACAAAAGCTGTTTGGGCATGCGGTGGCTGTGCATGCAGGCTACATGACCCAGCCAACGCAGCCTTGCCTACCGGAGGAGCTCACCGATGGGGCTTTGTCCAGAAATTTCAAGGATAAGTGAGCTCCTCACACAACCCAGCCTAGTTAAACCCAGGATGGATCATAGGCAGGCCAGTCTAAATGTTTCTAACTGGCAAAGATGTTCCATTAGGGGGGACCACGTTTCGCAAGCATAGAGAAGGGAGAGAATGACCGTGGCTGAGAAGACCCGAAGCTTCGTGCGGAGCGACAGACCAGGTAGCTTCCACACAGCGTTACGCAACCTATTAAAAGATAATGCCGCTCAACTGATTTGGAGACCGCTGCTGTTTAACCGGAGCCGGTCATGAGCACACTGGTCGGGTATGGGAAACTCTCCACTCTCTCCACAACTGCCCTATCACCAATTGGGTTGTGGGGGTTGAGTGCCCGATGGTACAAAATACCCTGGCAGGTGCATAGTTTTAGTGGGGCTGATGGTAAGTCCTCACCTCTTAGTGGCAAGCTCCAGTTTCAGCAGCAGCGCCTCCAACTCCTCCGCAATTACCAGATCATCGGCATACATAACATGGTTGAGCAATAGGGAGCCACCCGGGCATCGATCAGCCTCCCATTGTATCTGTACCAGATGAAAATTCCTCCGGTATAGCTATTGAAGGCTTCGCGAATTATGTGGTCGAAATAGATGTTAAATAATGTCGAAGCCAAATGACATCCCTCTCGCACCCCAAAGTGAGCAGGGAATGGATCCGACTCCCGGCCACGTAAATTTACCCAGGCCCGCTCACTATCTTGAAGGTCCTTAATGATCGTGAGCAGCGGGTCAGGGACTCCAAAAGCACGAAGACCAACCCAGAGCCAGGCCTACTGATGGTATCATAGGCCTTGACCAGGTCAATAAAGCAGAGATGTAGGTCTTGCTGGAATTCCCTACACCTCTGCTTTAGCAGACGGAAAGAAAATATGGCATCTGTGCAGCAACGCCCTTTCCTAAAACCACATTGGAGCTCCGCAAGCCTCTCCTCAGCGTACCTGGCAAAGCGATGTTAAATCATTCTTGTCAGGACCTTTCCAGGCACACTGAGGAGTGATATGCCCCTGTCGTTGTTACAGTCTGTGCGGTCCCCTTACTACAAAGTGGGGGACCACCAGGGCATCCTTCAAATCCTGCAGAACCCATCCAGTGGTCCAGACTGTTGTTATGATGTCATGTAGGGCAGTCTATGCACAAATGCCACCATCCCTCAGCATTTTGCTTGGGAGATCATCTCTGCCCGGTGCCTTTCCTGGTCTCAGGCTCTGGATCGCCTTCAGTACTTCCTCAACAGATGGCACCTCAGCCAGCCACTCACAGGGGGTGACTTCTGCTTCCAATATTTGCGGCACCTCAGCCTCAGCAGGGTCATCCCCACTTTGTCCCATGATGTTTTCCAGGCCGAGGGATTTCACCTTCCCCAGGACCTCACAGAAATGCTCAGCAAATCTGAAAACCTGTTCCTGGGGGTTGGAGATTGGATCACCGTTTTTTTCCCCTAATGATGGTAATAGGTGTGCCGCTGCAGGTTACTTTTTGATGGAATTAAAGAGCGATTTGTGATCACGGGCCATTGAGGCAGATTCCATCTCCTCAAAAACCCACGTCCACCACCCATCCTTGCAGCGCCTCACAGTTCTCCGAACCTCCGAGAGAAGGCTGCGGCCAGCCTCCTCATTCTCTGACGTGGAATGCTGTAGACAATGAGAGGGGACCTGTCGCTTTTTCTCAGCCAGCCTGAACTTGTCCTCTGTCAGCCAGGGTCTCTGAGGAGGTGTGGACCGCGTACCCAAAGCAGCCATTGCAGCTGCATGAGTCACAGTCCTAAACCTCGCCCATTTACCCTCGACATCTGGAGGAGTGAGGGACGATGCCAACCCCAGCCGCAAGCGATGATGAAATTCTCGCTTGCAACTTTCATCAACTAGTTGAGACCAGGCCGCCTTAGGTTGAAATGGGGTCCTGGGTGTACACCCACCACCGGAGTGGAAGAATGGCAGGCGCATCTTACAGATGACAAGTCGATGGTCAGTCGGCAGATCAGCTCCACGGTAGGTCCTGGTATGAAGGACATCGGCCCGCATCCGCTGTTCTGTCACTATGTAGTCCAGCAGATGTTCTTGCTTGGACCCGGCATGCATCCATGATGTTGTGTGGATGCGCCGATGCCGGAACAGCGTGTTGGTAATTACAAGCCCATGGGCTCCACAAAAATAGCAGCCTCCTACCGTTGTTATTGAGCTGATCTGGCCCATGCCTTCCAATCACCCCAGACCAGGTGCCAGCATCATGACCAACTCGGGCATTGAAGTCACCAAACAAGACGACTCTATCCCGAGGGGCCACTTTAGCCAGCACCTGTTACAGGAGGTCATAGAAGGCATCTGACTCATCGACCTTGCCTGCATCCTCCCAAAAGATGTCCGTCTTCGGTGGGGGCTTAAGTAACCACGACCACCACTCCTCGCCTCTGGTTGATGGGAAGGCGAGCCCAAAGTAGCCTGGGGCTTACAGCTTCCCACACCACACAACAACAACCGCCATTCGCCACTAAGTGGTGGTGACATGACCACGACGCTTGTGCCAAGCTATGTGCACCCTGAGGCCATGTGAAGTGGCGAATGCCCACTGGCAGGAGGTCACGGGGCAGACCCAGGTGCCACAGGTCAACTGACTGAGATGACTGGCTGATGCACCACCTGTGCCCCCTACTGTGCCAACCTGCTGTGCTTTAGCCACCCGGCACTCCGCTCGTTGTTGTGAGCGTCGCTCCTCCGCCCTCCGTTGTTGTTGGAGGGCGACTACCTCCAACTGCCCAGTAGCATCCTTCACGAGCCTCCTCCACAGAGGCCGATCTTGACACCGCTGGTACCAGTCATCGGCAAGTCCACTCAGCTCCACGTCCTCCTGTACTACATCACTCCATCTCTTCTCTAGCCCGAGCCGCGCCCGCTTAGCCCCCTCAATCCAGCCGAACAAAAGCTGTTTCGGCATGCGTTGGCTGGGCATGCGGGCTTACATGACCCAGCAATCGCAGCCTTGCCCGCCGGAGGAGCTCACCGATGGGACTTTGTCCAGATCTTTCAAGGATTTGTGAGCTCCTCACACAATCCAGTCTGGTTAAACCCAGGATGGATCGTAGGCAGGCCAGCCTAAATGTTTCTAACCGGCGAAGATGTTCCATTAGGGGGGTCCACGAAACCACGAGTTAAACCACACCACACACACACACATACACACAAACACCTACACACCACACACACACAAACACCTACACACTCACACACCTACACACAAACACCTACACACACACACACCTACACACTCACACACCTACACACTCACACACCTACACACACACACGTGGGTGAGTGTGTGCGTCCTGACCCTCACCTCTTCCTCCTCACCCTCCTCCTCTTCCTCCTCCTCCTCCTCCTCCATTTTCTCACCAGCAACACCATCACTACCACCATCACCACCATCACCCCCACCATCATCACCACCACCACCATCACCACCAGCACCACCACCAGCACCACCACCATCACCACCATCACCCCCACCATCACCACCAGCACCACCACCAGCACCACCACTACCACCACCACCAACACCACCATCACCACCACCACTACCACCATCACCACCACTACCACCACTTCCACCACCACCACCATCACCACCACCACCACCATCACCACCACCATCACCACCAGCACCACCACCAGCACCACCATCACCACCAGCACCACAACTACCACCAGCACCACCACTACTACCATCACCACCACCAACACCACCATCACCACCACCACTACCACCATCACCACCACTACCACCACTTCCACCACCACCACCACCATCACCACCACCACCACCACTTCCACCATCACCACCATCACCGGCGCCAGCTCCTCTTCCACGTGCAGGCGTCTCGGCCTCCCCCGTACAGTGGCGGCAGTGGACCTGTGGGAGGCAGAGAGACGAGGGCTGGTGCCCAGCGCTCCTCAGTGTGACCACTACCGCCATCGCCACCACCATCGCCACCACCGTCACCACCATCGGCATCGCCACCACCGATATCATCACCACCATCGCCACTATCGTCACCATCACCACCACCACCACCCCGACCACCACCACCGTGGTGGGTCACACACACCCCCACACAGACACAGACACACACACAGGGTCACACACACAGGCACCAACCCACACACACCCACACACACACAGGGTCACACACACAGGCACCAACCCACACACACACACAGGGTCACACACACAGGCACCAACCCACACACACACAGGGTCACACACACAGGCACCAACCCACACACCCCCACACACACACAGTCACATACACCCACAGGGTCACAACAACCGCCATTCGCCACTAAGTGGCGGCGACATAACTTCGTGGCTACGTGACGTCACCACGACGCTTGTGCCAGGCTATGTGCACCTTGAGGCCACGTGAAGTGTCCAACGCCCGCTGGCAGGAGGTGCCGAGCCCGTTTAGCCCCCTCGATCCGGCCGAACAAAAGCTGTTTGGGCATGCGGTGGCTGGGCATGCGGCTACATGACCCAGCCAACGCAGCCTTGCCTGCCGGTGAAGCTCACAGATGGGACCTTGCCCAGATCTTTTAAAGGATTTGTGAGCTCCTAACACAATCCAGCCAGGTTAAACCCAGGATGGATCGTAGGCAGGCCAGCCTAAGTGTTTATAACCGGCGAAGATGTTCCGTTAGGGGGGTCCACGTTTCGCAAGCGTAGAGAAGGGAGGGAAAGACCGTGGCCGAGGAGACAACCCCCTACATCCTCGTGGTGCCGGACGGGCAATGCTGTCGTGGACAGTGCTGTGGGGGGAGGGCCAATTCCGATTGGCTTTTCCCCTCAAGGCGTTTGTAGCTACCACAGCGGCTAAATGGGGGCTCTGGATGGGTGCGAGGGGCTGGTAACCCCTCCACCTTCAATAAATTACCACAAAATCACGTGACAAAATATATCTAACAGACACACACACACAGGGTCAACAACAACAACAACCGCCATTCGCCACTAAGTGGCGGTGATGTCACCACGATGCTTGTGCCAGGCAGGGTCACACACACACACACCCCCACACACACACAGGGTCACACACACACAGGGTCACACACACAGGGTCACACACACAGTCACACACACCCACGCAGGGTCACAAACACACACACAGGGTCACACACACACAGACAACCACCCACACACACACACACAGGGTCACACACACGTAGTGTCACACACACCCGCACACACCCCCACACACACCCAGGGTCACAAACACACCCCCACATACACACAGGGTCACACACACACGCACACACCCCCACACACACGTAGTGTCACACACACACAGGGTCACACACACACAGGGTCACACACACACAGGGTCACACACACACACACACAGGGTCACAAACACACCCCCACATACACACAGGGTCACACACACACGCACACACCCCCACACACACGTAGTGTCACACACACACAGGGTCACACACACACAGGGTCACACACACACACAGGGTCACACACACACAGGGTCACACACACACACACACAGGGTCACAAACACACCCCCACATACACACAGGGTCACACACACGCACACACCCCCACACACACGTAGTGTCACACACACACAGGGTCACACACACACAGGGTCACACACACACAGGGTCACACACACACACACACAGGGTCACAAACACACCCCCACATACACACAGGGTCACACACACGCACACACCCCCACACACACGTAGTGTCACACACACACAGGGTCACACACACACAGGGTCACACACACACACACAGGGTCACACACACACAGGGTAACACACACACACAGGGTCACACACACACACAGGGTCACACACACACACACACAGGGTCACACACACACACCCCACACACACACCCCCACACCTGTGGGCACGCTGCAGACGGCGTGATCTGAGTCATCGTTCTCTTCCTCCTGCCGGAGACGGAGCTGTGGACAACCAGGGTGACAGTGAGACTCAGCCACAGTGACACTCACAGTGACACTCACAGTGACACTCAGCCACAGTGACACTCACAGTGACACTCACAGTGACACTCAGCCACAGTGACACTCACAGTGACACTCACAGTGACACTCAGCCACAGTGACACTCACAGTGACACTCACAGTGACACAGCCACAGTGACACTCAGTGACACTCACAGTGACACTCAGCCACAGTGACACTCACAGTGACACAGTGACACTCACAGTGACACTCAAAGTGACACTCACAGTGACACTCACAGTGACACTCACAGTGACACTCACAGTGACACTCAGCCACAGTGACACTCAGCCACAGTGACACTCACAGTGACACTCACAGTGACACAGCCACAGTGACACTCAGTGACACTCACAGTGACACAGTGACACTCACAGTGACACTCAGCCACAGTGACACAGTGACACTCACAGTGACACTCAGCCACAGTGACACTCAGTGACACTCAGTCACAGTGACACTCACAGTGACACTCACGTGACACTCACCCACAGTGACACTCACAGTAACACAGTGACACTCACAGTGACACTCACAGTGACACTCAGCCACAGTGACACTCAGCCACAGTGACACTCACCGTGACACTCACAGTGACACAGCCACAGTGACACTCAGTGACACTCACAGTGACACTCAGCCACAGTGACACTCACAGTGACACTCACAGTGACACTCACAGTAACACTCACAGTGACACTCAAAGTGACACTCACAGTGACACTCACAGTGACACTCAGCCACAGTGACACTCACAGTGACACTCACAGTGACACTCAGCCACAGTGACACTCACAGTGACACTCACAGTGACACTCAGCCACAGTGACACTCACAGTGACACTCACAGTGACACTCAGCCACAGTGACACTCACAGTGACACAGCCACAGTGACACTCAGTGACACTCACAGTGACACTCAGCCACAGTGACACTCACAGTGACACTCACAGTGACACTCACAGTGACACTCAAAGTGACACTCACAGTGACACTCACAGTGACACTCAGCCACAGTGACACTCACAGTGACACTCACAGTGACACTCAGCCACAGTGACACTCACAGTGACACTCACAGTGACACTCAGCCACAGTGACACTCAGTGACACTCAGTCACAGTGACACTCACAGTGACACTCACAGTGACACTCACCCACAGTGACACTCACAGTGACACTCACAGTAACACTCACAGTGACACTCACAGTGACACTCACAGTGACACTCACCCACAGTGACACTCACAGTGACACTCACACACAGTGACACTCACCCACAGTGACACTCACCCACAGTGACACTCAGTGACACTCACCCACAGTGACACTCACAGTGACACCCACAGTGACACCCACAGTGACACTCACAGTGACACTCACAGTGACACTCACCCACAGTGACACTCACAGTGACACTCACAGTGACACTCAGTGACACTCATACACAGTGACACTCACCCACAGTGACACTCACTCACAGTGACACTCACAGTGACACTCACAGTGCCACTCACAGTGACACTCACCCACAGTGACACAGTGACACTCACCCACAGTGACACTCACCCACAGTGACACTCACAGTGACACCCACAGTGACACCCACAGTAACACCCAAAGTGACACTCAGTGACACCCACAGTGACACTCACAGTGACACTCACCCACAGTGACACTCAGTGACACCCACAGTGACACTCACAGTGACACTCATCCACAGTGACACTCACAGTGACACTCACCCACAGTGACACTCACAGTGACACTCACAGTGACACCCACAGTGACACCCACAGTAACACCCACAGTGACACTCAGTGACACCCACAGTGACACTCACCCACAAAGACACCCAAAGTGTCATGCTGCTGACAGTTGGGCTACATTAACATAAGCTGCCCCGCTTATCCTGCTGACACCTGGGCTACATTAACATAAGCTGCCCCGCCCATGCTGCTGACACCTGGGCTACATTAACATAAGCTGCCCCGCCCATGCTGCTGACGACACTTGGGCCACGCCCATTTTCAACCTTTATAAACAGTTTGCCTTTAGAGGCTGACCCCCTTTGCCTGATGTGTGTACACACACATTCTCTGGAAAGAACCAGAGAATGTGTGTGTAAGTGTGTGTGTGTAAGTGTGTGTGTGTAAGTGTGTGTGTGTAAGTGTGTGTAAGTGTGCGTAAGTGTGTGTGTAAGTGTGTGTAAGTGTATGTGTGTGTGTGTGTTGGTGTGTGTGTGTAAGTGTGTGTAAGTGTGTGTGTAAGTGTGTGTTGGTGTGTGTACGTAAGTGTGTGTGTGTGTAAGTGTGTGTAAGTGTGCGTAAGTGTATGTAAGTGTGTGTGTAAGTGTGTGTGTGTAAGTGTGTGTGTGTAAGTGTGTGTAAGTTCGTGTGTGTAAGTGTGTGTTGGTGTGTGTACGTAAGTGTGTGTGTGTAAGTGTGTGTAAGTGTGCGTTAGTGTATGTAAGTGTGTGTGTAAGTGTGTGTAAGTGTGTGTGTAAGTGTGTGTAAGTGTGTGTGTAAGTGTGTGTGTGTAAGTGTGTGTGTGTAAGTGTGTGTAAGTTTGTGTGTGTAAGTGTGTGTTGGTGTGTGTACGTAAGTGTGTGTGTGTAAGTGTGTGTAAGTGTGCGTAAGTGTATGTAAGTGTGTGTGTAAGTGTGTGTAAGTGTAAGTGTGTGTAAGTGTATGTGTGTGTTGGTGTGTGTAAGTGTGTGTAAGTGTGTGTGTGTAAGTGTGTGTAAGTGTGTGTACGTAAGTGTGTGTGTGTAAGTGTGTGTAAGTGTGCGTAAGTGTATGTAAGTGTGTGTAAGTGTGTGGAAGTGTGTGGAAGTGTGTGTAAGTGTAAGTGTGTGTAAGTGTATGTGTGTAAGTGTGTGTGTTGGTGTGTGTGTGTAAGTGTGTGTAAGTGTGTGTGTGTGTGTGTAAGTGTGTGTACGTAAGTGTGTGTGTGTAAGTGTGTGTGTGTAAGTGTGTGTGTGTAAGTGTATGTAAGTGTGTCTGTAAGTGTGTGTGTAAGTGTGTGTAAGTGTGTGTAAGTGTGCGTGTGTAAGTGTGTGTGTGTTGGTGTGTGTGTGTAAGTGTGTGTAAGTGTGTGTGTGTAAGTGTGTGTTGGTGTGTGTACGTAAGTGTGTGTGTGTGTAAGTGTGTAAGTGTGTGTGTGTGTAAGTGTACCTCTGGTGTTGCCGTTTGCGCGTCTTCTCCGGCACTGTGGGGACGGAGCTGTCAGAGTCCTCGTTCAATCCGGCACCACCACGGCCACCGTCACCGCGCTCACCACCGCCGTGACCGCCACGGCACTCAACACCACCACCACCACCACCATCGTCGTCATCGTCGTCGCCAATCCTGTCCATGTCGTCGGCGCTGTTGACGTCGCCGAAGCCAAAGCCATCAACGTTGCCGATGATGTCGCCGTAGGGGACGCCGACACCGTCGCAGTCGGCGCTCCTGTCGCTGAAGGCGACGCCGCCGGAGTCGCTGCAGTCGGCGCCGTCGGAATCGCCGAAGCCGTCGACGTCGCCAAACCTCACGCGGACGAAGTCGCTGAAGGCGGCGGCGACGGCCGCGGCCGCGTCGTTCGTGGCGGCGGCTCTGACGCCGCCGCCGGACGCAGAGCGGCGGCAGGGGCACGGTCCGACGCTGCCCTCGCTCGAGGCCATCCTGCAACCTGCACACACTGCGACCACCGCCGCCGTCACCACCACCACCACCACCACACGCACCACCGTCACCACCACCATAGACTCAACACTGTACCATAGACTCAACACTACACCATAGACTCAACACTGCACCATAGACTCAACACTGCACCATAGACTCAACACTGCACCATAGACAAACACTACACCATAGACTCAACACTACCCATAGACTCAACACTACCCATAGACTCAACACTGCACCATAGACTCAACACTGCACCATAGACTCAACACTGCACCATAGACTCACACTACACCATAGACTCAACACTGAACCATAGACTCAACACTGCACCATAGACAAACACTACACCATAGACTCAACACTACCCATAGACTCAACACTACCCATAGACTCAACACTGCACCATAGACTCAACACTGCACCATAGACTCAACACTGCACCATAGACTCACACTACACCATAGACTCAACACTGAACCATAGACTCAACACTGCACCATAGACAAACACTACACCATAGACTCAACACTACCCATAGACTCAACACTACCCATAGACTCAACACTGCACCATAGACTCAACACTGCACCATAGACTCAACACTGCACCATAGACTCACACTACACCATAGACTCAACACTGAACCATAGACTCAACACTGCACCATAGACAAACACTACACCATAGACTCAACACTACCCATAGACTCAACACTACCCATAGACTCAACACTGCACCATAGACTCAACACTGCACCATAGACTCAACACTGCACCATAGACTCACACTACACCATAGACTCAACACTGAACCATAGACTCAACACTGCACCATAGACAAACACTACACCATAGACTCAACACTACCCATAGACTCAACACTACCCATAGACTCAACACTGCACCATAGACTCAACACTCCACCATAGACTCAACACTGCACCATAGACTCACACTACACCATAGACTCAACACTGAACCATAGACTCAACACTGAACCATAGACAAACACTGCACCATAGACTCAACACTGCACCATAGACTAACACTACACCATAGACTCAAGACTGTACCATAGACTCAACACTGCACCATAGACTCAACACTAAACCATAGACTCAACACTGCACCATAGACAAACACTACACCATAGACTCACACTACACTATAGACTCAATACTGCACCATAGACTCAACACTGCGCCATAGACTCAACACTGCACCATAAACTCAACACTGCACCATAGACTCAACACTACCCATAGACTCAACACTACCCATAGACTCAACACTACACCATAGACTCAACACTACACCATAGATTCAACACTGCACCATACACAATACTGTACCATAGACTCAACACTGCACTATAGACTCAACACTGCACCATAGACTCAACACTGCACCATAGACTCAACACTGCACCATAGACTCAACACTACCCATAGACTCAACACTGTACCATAGACTAACACTACACCATAGACTCACACTACAGACCCAGTTGTCACGTGTTGACCTCCCTGTGCCAAGCTAGGTGCACGGGGGCTGACCTCCCCCTCCCCACTGTGTGTGTGACTGTGTGTGTGACTGTGTGTGTGAGACTGTGTGTGTGTGACTGTGTGTGTGTGACTGCGTGTGTGTGACTGTGTGTGTGTGTGACTGTGTGTGTGAGACTGTGTGTGTGACTGTGTGTGTGACTGTGTGTGTGTGACTGTGTGTGTGACTGTGTGTGTGTCTGTGTGTGTGTGACTGTGTGTGTGACTGTGTGTGTGTGACTGTGTGTGACTGTGTGTGTGTGACTGTGTGTGTGTGACTGTGTGTGACTGTGTGTGTGTGTGGCTGTGTGTGACTGTGTGTGACTGTGCGTGTGACTGTGTGTGTGACTGTGTGTGTGTGACTGTGTGTGTGACTGTGTGTGTGACTGTCTGTGTGTGACTGTGTGTGTGTGTGACTGTGTGTGTGTGTGAAAGTGACTGACTGCGTGTGTGTGACTGTGTGTGTGACTGTGTGTGTGTGTGACTGTGTGTGTGACTGTGTGTGTGTGACTGTGTGTGACTGTGTATGTGACTGTGTGTGTGTGACTGTGTGTGTACTGTGTGTGGGGAGCGATAGTGTAGCGGTTAGCGCGCTGCGCTATGAACCTGGCGACCCGGGATCGATTCCCGCTCACAGCCAACACCAGTGACGATTATCTGAACCGGTCCCGGGCCTCCCCTAGGTCGACTCAGCCTCAAATGAGTACCTGGAGCGGTGTGTAAACATTGCCACTAAGGAGACAAAGGCGGTCGGGCGTGGTGCTGTCCACCCACCCCCTCGTGTACCGTTCCGGCCTTCATAGGTGCTGCTCGCTAACAGCACTTGCCCCTACAGTCTGTTAAGGCTATATGGGGGATCTTTGTCTTTATCTTTGTGTGTGATAGTGACTGTGTGTGTGACTGTGTGTGTGTGTGACTGTGTGTGTGTGAAAGTGACTGTGTGGCTGGCTCACCACCCACTCACCACCCACTCACCCACTCACCACCCACTCACCACCCACTCACTCACTCACCACCCACTCACTCACCACCCACTCACCACTCACTCACCACCCACTCACTCACCACTCACTCACCACCCACTCACCACCAACTCACCCTTCCACCACCCACTCACCACCCACTCACCACTCACTCGCCACTCACCACCCACTCACCCACTCACCACCCACTCACCACTCACTCACCACCCACTCACCCACTCACCACCCACTCACCACTCACCACCCACTCACTCACTCACCACCCAGTCACCACTCACTCACCACCCACTCACCACTCACTCACTCACCACCCACTCACTCACCACTCACTCACTCGCCACCCACTCACTCACCACTCACTCACCACCCACTCACCACTCACCACCCACTCACCACTCACTCACCACTCACCACCCACTCACTCACTCACCACCCACTCACCACTCACTCACCACCCACTCACCCACTCACCACCCACTCACCACCCACTCACCACTCACTCACCACCCACTCACCACTCACTCACCACCCACTCACCACCCACTCACTCACTCACCACCCACTCACCACTCACTCACCACCCACTCACCACTCACTCACCACCCACTCACTCACCACTCACTCACCACCCACTCACCACCAACTCACCCTTCCACCACCCACTCACCACCCACTCACCACTCACTCGCCACTCACCACCCACTCACCCACTCACCACCCACTCACCCACTCACCACCCACTCACCACCCACTCACTCACTCACCACCCACTCACCACCCACTCACTCACCACTCACCACCCACTCACCACCCACTCACTCACCACCCACTCACCACTCACTCACCACCCACTCACCACTCACTCACTCACCACCCACTCACTCACCACTCACTCACTCACCACTCACTCACCACCCACTCACCACTCACTCACCACCCACTCACCACTCACTCACCACCCACTCACCACCCACTCACTCACTCACCACCCACTCACCACTCACTCACCACCCACTCACCCACTCACCACCCACTCACCACCCACTCACCACTCACTCACCACCCACTCACCACTCACCACCCACTCACCACGCACTCACTCACCACCCACTCACCACTCACTCACTCACCACCCACTCACCACCCACTCACTCACTCACCACCCACTCACCACTCACTCACTCACGCACCACTCACTCACTCACCACCCACTCACCACCCACTCACTCACCACTCACTCACCCACTCACCACCCACTCACTCACCACCCACTCACTCACCACCCACTCACCACTCACTCGCCACTCACCACCCACTCACCACTCACTCACCCACTCACCCACTCACTCACTCACCCACTCACCCACTCACCACCCACTCACTCACCACCCACTCACTCACCACCCACTCACCACTCACTCGCCACTCACCACCCACTCACCACCCACTCACCACTCACCACCCACTCACCACTCACTCATTCACCACCTACTCACCACTCACTCACCACCTACTCACCACTCACTCACCACCCACTCACCACCCACTCACTCACCACCCACTCACCACTCACTCATTCACCACCCACTCACCCACTCACCACCCACTCACCACCCACTCACTCACTCACCACCCACTCACCACTCACTCACCACCCACTCACCACTCACTCACCACCTACTCACCCACTCACCACTCACTCACTCACCACCCACTCACCACCCACTCACCCACTCACCACCCACTCACCACCCACTCACCACTCACTCGCCACTCACCACCCACTCACCCACTCACCACCCACTCACCACTCACTCACTCACTCACCACTCACTCACTCGCCACCCACTCACTCACCACTCACTCACCACCCACTCACCACTCACTCACCACCCACTCACCACTCACTCACCACGCACCACCCACTCACTCACTCACCACCCACTCACCACTCACACACCACCCACTCACCCACTCACCACCCACTCACCACTCAGTCACCACCCACTCACCACTCACTCGCCACTCACCACCCACTCACCACTCACTCACCCACTCACCCACTCACTCACCCACTCACCCACTCACCACCCACTCACTCACCACCCACTCACCCACCACCCACTCACCACTCACTCGCCACTCACCACCCACTCACCACCCACTCACCACTCACCACCCACTCACCACTCACTCATTCACCACCTACTCACCACTCACTCACCACCTACTCACCACTCACTCACCACCCACTCACCACCCACTCACTCACTCACCACCCACTCACCCACTCACCACCCACTCACCACCCACTCACTCACTCACCACCCACTCACCACTCACTCACCACCCACTCACCACTCACTCACCACCTACTCACCCACTCACCACCCACTCACTCACTCACCACCCACTCACCACCCACTCACCCACTCACCACCCACTCACCACCCACTCACCACTCCCTCGCCACTCACCACCCACTCACCACCCACTCACCACCCACTCACCACTCACTCGCCACTCACTCGCCACTCACCACCCACTCACCCACTCACCACCCACTCACCACTCACTCACCACCCACTCACCCACTCACCACCCACTCACCACCCACTCACCACCCACTCACTCACTCACCACCCACTCACCACCCACTCACTCACCACTCACCACCCACTCACCACCCACTCACTCACTCACCACCCACTCACCACTCACTCACCACCCACTCACCACTCACTCACTCACCACCCACTCACTCACCACTCACTCACTCGCCACCCACTCACTCACCACTCACTCACCACCCACTCACCACTCACTCACCACCCACTCACCCACTCACCACCCACTCACCACCCACTCACCACTCACTCACCACCCACTCACCACTCACCACCCACTCACCACGCACTCACTCACCACCCACTCACCACTCACTCACTCACCACCCACTCACCACCCACTCACTCACTCACCACCCACTCACCACTCACTCACTCACGCACCACTCACTCACTCACCACCCACTCACCACCCACTCACTCACCACTCACTCACCCACTCACCCACTCACCACCCACTCACCACCCACTCACTCACTCACCACCCACTCACCACTCACTCACCACCCACTCACCCACTCACCACCCACTCACCACCCACTCACCACTCACTCACCACCCACTCACCACTCACTCACCACCCACTCACCACGCACTCACTCACCACCCACTCACCACTCCCTCACTCACCACCCACTCACCACCCACTCACTCACCACTCACTCACCACTCACTCACCACCCACTCACCACCCACTCACTCACCACTCACTCACCCACTCACCCACTTACTCACTCACCCACTCACCACCCACTCACTCACCCACTCACTCACCACCCACTCACCCACTCACCCACTCACCACCCACTCACTCACCCACTCACTCACCACCCACTCACCACTCACTCGCCACTCACCACCCACTTACCACCCACTCACCACTCACTCACCACCTACTCACCACTCACTCACCACCCACTCACCACCCACTCACTCACTCACCACCCACTCACAACTCACTCACAGGGTAGCAGTAGTGATAATAACAGTAGTAATACTCACAAGGTAGCAGCAGTAGATATATAAGTAGTATTAGTTGTGATTGTGATACTCACAGGGTAGCAGTAGTGATAATAACAGTAGTAATACTCACAAGGTAGCAGCAGTAGATATATAAGTAGTAGTTGTTGTTGTTGTGGTGATACTCACAGGGTAGCAGTAGTGATAATAACAGTAGTAATACTCACAAGGTAGCAACAGTAGATATATAAGTAGTATTAGTTGTGATTGTGATACTCACAGGGTAGCAGTAGTGATAATAACAGTAGTAATACTCACAAGGTAGCAGCAGTAGATATAAAAGTAGTAGTTGTTGTTGTTGCTTGGCGATGTCCGAGCGTCTCTCAACACCACGGCGACCTCAGACGCCCCCTGCTGTCGCGAGGCGCTCCACCGATTGGCTGCCGGCGTTGCCGCGTCACCCCCCCCAACCCCTCTTTTGATTGGTGGAATGAAAACCCATCACGGAAGATGGCTTCCCGTTACAGAAGGTGACTGCCCCGTGCCAGGCTAGGTGCACGAGGAGGTCACGTGGGCAGACCCAGTTGTCACGTGTTGACCTCCCTGTGCCAGGCTAGGTGCACGGGGGCTGACCTCCCCCTCCCCACCGTGTGTGTGACTGTGTGTGTGAGACTGTGTGTGTGTGACTGTGTGTGTGTGTGACTGCGTGTGTGTGACTGTGTGTGTGTGACTGTGTGACTGTGTTTGTGACTGTGTGTGTATGACTGTGTGTGTGAGACTGTGTGTGTGTGACTGTGTGTGTGACTGTGTGTGTGTGACTGTGTGTGTGACTGTGTGTGTGTGTGACTGTGTGTGACTGTGTGTGTGTGTGACTGTGTGTGTGTGACTGTGTGTGACTGTGTGTGTGACTGTGTGTGACTGTGTGTGACTGTGCGTGTGACTGTGTGTGTGTGACTGTGTGTGTGACTGTGTGTGTGTGACTGTGTGTGTGACTGTGTGTGTGACTGTGTGTGTGTGACTGTGTGTGTGTGAAAGTGACTGACTGCGTGTGTGTGACTGTGTGTGTGACTGTGTGTGTGACTGTGTGTGTGTGACTGTGTATGTGACTGTGTGTGTGTGACTGTGTGTGTACTGTGTGTGGGGAGCGATAGTGTAGCGGTTAGCGCGCTGCGCTATGAACCTGGCGACCCGGATTCGATTCCCGCTCACAGCCAACACCAGTGACGATTATCTGAACCGGTCCCGGGCCTCCCCTAGGTCGACTCAGCCTCAAATGAGTACCTGGTGCGGTGTGTAAACATTGCCACTAGGGAGACAAAGGCGGTCGGGCGTGGTGCTGTCCACCCACCCCCTCGTGTACCGTTCCGGCCTTCATAGGTGCTGCTCGCTAACAGCACTTGCCCCTACAGTCTGTTAAGGCTACACGGGGGATCTTTGTCTTTATCTTTGTGTGTGATAGTGACTGTGTGTGTGACTGTGTGCGTGACTGTGTGTGTGACTGTGTGTGTGTGTGACTGTGTGTGTGTGTGAAAGTGACTGTGTGGCTGGCTCACCACCCACTCACCACCCACTCACTCACTCACCACCCACTCACCACTCACTCACCACCCACTCACCACTCACTCACCACTCACTCACCACCCACTCACCACCAACTCACCCTTCCACCACTCACTCGCCACTCACCACCCACTCACCCACTCACCACCCACTCACCACTCACTCACCACCCACTCACCCACTCACCACCCACTCACCACCCACTCACTCACTCACCACCCACTCACCACCCACTCACTCACCACTCACCACCCACTCACCACCCACTCACTCACTCACCACCCAGTCACCACTCACTCACCACCCACTCACCACTCACTCACTCACCACCCACTCACTCACCACTCACTCACTCGCCACCCACTCACCACTCACTCACCACCCACTCACCACTCACTCACCACCCACTCACCACTCACTCACCACTCACCACCCACTCACTCACTCACCACCCACTCACCACTCACTCACCACCCACTCACCCACTCACCACCCACTCACCACTCACTCACCACCCACTCACCACTCACTCACCACCCACTCACCACCCACTCACTCACTCACCACCCACTCACCACTCACTCACCACCCACTCACCACTCACTCACCACCCACTCACTCACCACTCACTCACCACCCACTCACCACCAACTCACCCTTCCACCACCCACTCACCACTCACTCGCCACTCACCACCCACTCACCCACTCACCACCCACTCACCACTCACTCACCACCCACTCACCCACTCACCACCCACTCACCACCCACTCACCACCCACTCACTCACTCACCACCCACTCACCACCCACTCACTCACCACTCACCACCCACTCACCACCCACTCACTCACCACCCACTCACCACTCACTCACCACCCACTCACCACTCACTCACTCACCACCCACTCACTCACCACTCACTCACTCGCCACCCACTCACTCACCACTCACTCACCACCCACTCACCACTCACTCACCACCCACTCACCACTCACTCACCACCCACTCACCACCCACTCACTCACCACCCACTCACCACTCACTCACCACCCACTCACCCACTCACCACCCACTCACCACCCACTCACCACTCACTCACCACCCACTCACCACTCACCACCCACTCACCACGCACTCACTCACCACCCACTCACCACTCACTCACTCACCACCCACTCACCACCCACTCACTCACTCACCACCCACTCACCACTCACTCACTCACGCACCACTCACTCACTCACCACCCACTCACCACCCACTCACTCACCACTCACTCACCCACTCACCCACTCACCACCCACTCACTCACCACCCACTCACCACTCACTCGCCACTCACCACCCACTCACCACTCACTCACCCACTCACCCACTCACTCACCCACTCACCACCCACTCACCACCCACTCACTCACCACCCACTCACTCACCACCCACTCACCACTCACTCGCCACTCACCACCCACTCACCACCCACTCACCACTCACCACCCACTCACCACTCACTCATTCACCACCTACTCACCACTCACTCACCACCTACTCACCACTCACTCACCACCCACTCACCACCCACTCACTCACTCACCACCCACTCACCACTCACTCATTCACCACCCACTCACCCACTCACCACCCACTCACCACCCACTCACTCACTCACCACCCACTCACCACTCACTCACCACCCACTCACCACTCACTCACCACCTACTCACCCACTCACCACCCACTCACTCACCACCCACTCACCACCCACTCACCCACTCACCACCCACTCACCACCCACTCACCACTCCCTCGCCACTCACCACCCACTCACCACCCACTCACCACTCACTCGCCACTCACCACCCACTCACCACCCACTCACCACTCACTCACTCACTCACCACTCACTCACTCGCCACCCACTCACTCACCACTCACTCACCACCCACTCACCACTCACTCACCACCCACTCACCACTCACTCACCACTCACCACCCACTCACTCACTCACCACCCACTCACCACTCACACACCACCCACTCACCACCCACTCACCACTCAGTCACCACCCACTCACCACTCACTCGCCACTCACCACCCACTCACCACTCACTCACCCACTCACCCACTCACTCACCCACTCACCCACTCACCACCCACTCACTCACCACCCACTCACTCACCACCCACTCACCACTCACTCGCCACTCACCACCCACTCACCACCCACTCACCACTCACCACCCACTCACCACTCACTCATTCACCACCTACTCACCACTCACTCACCACCTACTCACCACTCACTCACCACCCACTCACCACCCACTCACTCACTCACCACCCACTCACCACTCACTCATTCACCACCCACTCACCCACTCACCACCCACTCACCACCCACTCACTCACTCACCACCCACTCACCACTCACTCACCACCCACTCACCACTCACTCACCACCTACTCACCCACTCACCACCCACTCACTCACTCACCACCCACTCACCACCCACTCACCCACTCACCACCCACTCACCACCCACTCACCACTCCCTCGCCACTCACCACCCACTCACCACCCACTCACCACCCACTCGCCACTCACCACCCACTCACCCACTCACCACCCACTCACCACTCACTCACCACCCACTCACCCACTCACCACCCACTCACCACCCACTCACCACCCACTCACTCACTCACCACCCACTCACCACCCACTCACTCACCACTCACCACCCACTCACCACCCACTCACTCACTCACCACCCACTCACCACTCACTCACCACCCACTCACCACTCACTCACTCACCACCCACTCACTCACCACTCACTCACTCGCCACCCACTCACTCACCACCCACTCACCACTCACTCACCACCCACTCACCACTCACTCACCACCCACTCACCACCCACTCACTCACCACCCACTCACCACTCACTCACCACCCACTCACCCACTCACCACCCACTCACCACCCACTCACCACTCACTCACCACCCACTCACCACTCACCACCCCAATCACCACGCACTCACTCACCACCCACTCACCACTCACTCACTCACCACCCACTCACCACCCACTCACTCACTCACCACCCACTCACCACTCACTCACTCACGCACCACTCACTCACTCACCACCCACTCACCACCCACTCACTCACCACTCACTCACCCACTCACCACCCACTCACCACCCACTGACTCACTCACCACCCACTCACCACTCACTCACCACCCACTCACCACTCACCACCCACTCACCACCCACTCACCACTCACTCAACACCCACTCACCACTCACTCACCACCCACTCACCACGCACTCACTCACCACCCACTCACCATCACTCACCACCCACTCACCACCCACTCACTCACTCACCACTCACTCACCACTCACTCACCACTCACTCACCACCCACTCACCACCCACTCACTCACCACTCACTCACCCACTCACCCACTTACTCACTCACCCACTCACCCACTCACCACCCACTCACTCACCCACTCACTCACCACCCACTCACCCACTCACCCACTCACCACCCACTCACTCACCACTCACTCACCACCCACTCACCACTCACTCGCCACTCACCACCCACCACCCACTCACCACCCACTCACCACTCACTCACCACCCACTCACCACCCACTCACCACTCACTCACCACCTACTCACCACTCACTCACCACCACTCACCACCCACTCACTCACTCACCACCCACTCACCACTCACTCACAGGGTAGCAGTAGTGATAATAACAGTAGTAATACTCACAAGGTAGCAGCAGTAGATATATAAGTAGTATTAGTTGTGATTGTGATACTCACAGGGTAGCAGTAGTGATAATAACAGTAGTAATACTCACAAGGTAGCAGCAGTAGATATATAAGTAGTATTAGTTGTGATTGTGATACTCACAGGGTAGCAGTAGTGATAATAACAGTAGTAATACTCACAAGGTAGCAGCAGTAGATATATAAGTAGTAGTTGTTGTTGTGGTGATACTCACAGGGTAGCAGTAGTGATAATAACAGTAGTAATACTCACAAGGTAGCAGCAGTAGATATAAAAGTAGTAGTTGTTGTTGTTGCTTGGCGATGTCCGAGCGTCTCTCAACACCACGGCGACCTCAGACGCCCCCTGCTGTCGCGAGGCGCTCCACCGATTGGCTGCCGGCGTTGCTGCGTCACCCCCCCCCCAACCCCTCTTTTGATTGGTGGAATGAAAACCCATCACGGAAGATGGCTTCCCGTTACAGAAGGTGACCGCCCCGTGCCAGGCTAGGTGCACGAGGAGGTCACGTGGGCAGACCCAGTTGTCACGTGTTGACCTCCCTGTGCCAGGCTAGGTGCACGGGGGCTGACCTCCCCCTCCCCACTGTGTGTGTGTGACTGTGTGTGTGACTGTGTGTGTGTGTGACTGTGTGTGTGACTGTGTGTGTGTGTGTGACTGTGTGTGACTGTGTGTGTGTGACTGTGTGTGTGACTGTGTGTGACTGTGTGTGTGTGACTGTGTGTGACTGTGTGTGTGTGTGACTGTGTGTGTGTGTGAAAGTGACTGACTGTGTGTGTGTGACTGTGTGTGTGACTGTGTGTGTGTGCCTGTGTGTGTGACTGTGTGTGTGTGTGACTGTGTGTGTGTGTGACTGTGTGTGTGACTGTGTGTGTGTGACTGTGTGTGTGACTGTGTGTGTGTGACTGTGTGTGTGTGGGTGACTGTGTGTGTGACTGTGTGTGTGTGACTGTGTGTGTGTGTGACTGTGTGTGTGACTGTGTGTGTGTGACTGTGTGTGTGTGTGACTGTGTGTGTGTGTGACTGTGTGTGTGTGTGAAAGTGACTGACTGCGTGTGTGACTGTGTGTGTGACTGTGTGTGTGTGTGACTGTGTGTGTGTGACTGTGTGTGTGACTGTGTGTGTGTGTGTGACTGTGTGTGTGTGACTGTGTGTGTGTGTGACTGTGTATGTGACTGTGTGTGTGTGACTGTGTGTGTACTGTGTGTGGGGAGCGATAGTGTAGCGGTTAGCGCGCTGCGCTATGAACCTGGCGACCCGGGTTCGATTCCCGCTCACAGCCAACACCAGTGACGATTATCTGAACCGGTCCCGGGCCTCCCCTAGGTCGACTCAGCCTCAAATGAGTACCTGGTGCGGTGTGTAAACATTGCCACTAGGGAGACAAAGGCGGTCGGGCGTGGTGCTGGCCACCCACCCCCTCGTGTACCGTTCCGGCCTTCATAGGTGCTGCTCGGTAACAGCACTTGCCCCTACAGTCTGTTAAGGCTATATGGGGGATCTTTGTCTTTATCTTTGTGTGTGATAGTGACTGTGTGTGTGACTGTGTGTGTGACTGTGTGTGTGTGTGAAAGTGACTGTGTGGCTGGCTCACCACCCACTCACCACCCACTCACTCACTCACCACCCACTCACCACTCACTCACCACCCACTCACCACTCACTCACCACCCACTCACTCACCACTCACTCACCACCCACTCACCACCAACTCACCCTTCCACCACCCACTCACCACCCACTCACCACTCACTCGCCACTCACCACCCACTCACCCACTCACCACCCACTCACCACTCACTCACCACCCACTCACCCACTCACCACCCACTCACCACCCACTCACCACCCACTCACTCACCACTCACCACCCACTCACCACTCACTCACTCACCACCCACTCACCACTCACTCACCACCTACTCACCACTCACTCACTCACCACCCACTCACTCACCACTCACTCACCACTCACTCACTCGCCACCCACTCACTCACCACTCACTCACCACCCACTCACCACTCACTCACCACCCACTCACCACTCACTCACCACTCACTCACTCACTCACCACCCACTCACCACTCACTCACCACCCACTCACCACTCACCACCTACTCACCCACTCACCACCCACTCACTCACTCACTACCCACTCACCACCCACTCACCCACTCACCACCCACTCACCACCCACTCACCACTCCCTCGCCACTCACCACCCACTCACTCACCACCCACTCACCACCCACTCACCACTCACTCGCCACTCACCACCCACTCACCCACTCACCACTCACTCACTCACTCACCACTCACTCACCACCCACTCACTCACCACCCACTCACTACTCACTCGCCACTCACCACCCACTCACCACTCACTCACCCACTCACCCACTCACTCACCCACTCACCCACTCACCACCCACTCACTCACCACCCACTCACCACTCACCGCCCACTCACCACTCACCACCCACTCACCACTCACTCATTCACCACCTACTCACCACTCACTCACCACCTACTCACCACTCACTCACCACCCACTCACCACCCACTCACTCACCACCCACTCACCACTCACTCATTCACCACCCACTCACCCACTCACCACCCACTCACCACCCACTCACTCACTCACCACCCACTCACCACTCACTCACCACCCACTCACCACTAACTCACCACCTACTCACCCACTCACCACCCACTCACTCACTCACTACCCACTCACCACCCACTCACCCACTCACCACCCACTCACCACCCACTCACCACTCCCTCGCCACTCACCACCCACTCACTCACCACCCACTCACCACCCACTCACCACTCACTCGCCACTCACCACCCACTCACCCACTCACCACCCACTCACCACTCACTCACTCACCACTCACTCACTCGCCACCCACTCACTCACCACTCACTCACCACCCACTCACCACTCACTCACCACCCACTCACCACCCACTCACCACCCACTCACTCACTCACCACCCACTCTCCACTCACTCACCACCCACTCACCCACTCACCACCCACTCACCACTCACTCACCACCCACTCACCACTCACTCACCACCCACTCACCACGCACTCACTCACCACCCACTCACCACTCACTCACCACCCACTCACCACCCACTCACTCACTCACCACCCACTCACCACTCACTCACGCACCACTCACTCACCACTCACTCACTCACCACCCACTCACTCACTCACCACTCACTCACCCACTCACCCACTCACTCACTCACCCACTCACCACCCACTCACTCACCATCCACTCACTCACCACCCACTCACCACTCACTCGCCACTCACCACCCACTCACCCACTCACCACCCACTCACCACTCACTCACCACCTACTCACCACTCACTCACCACCCACTCACCACCCACTCACCACCCACTCACTCATTCACCACCCACTCACCACCCACTCACCACCCACTCACTCACCACCCACTCACCACTCACTCACTCACCACCCACTCACCACTCACTCACCACCTACTCACCCACTCACCACCCACTCACCACCCACTCACCAACCACTCACTCACTCACCACCCACTCACCACACACTCACTCACTCACCACCCACTCACCACCCACTCACCACCCACTCACCACACACTCACTCACTCACCACCCACTCACCACCCACTCACCACCCACTCACTCACTCACCACCCACTCACCACCCACTCACCACTCCCTCGCCACTCACCACCCACTCACTCACCACCCACTCACCACCCACTCACCACTCACTCGCCACTCACCACCCACTCACCCACTCACCACCCACTCACCCACTCTCCACCCACTCACCACCCACTCACTCACCACCCACTCACCACCCACTGACTCACTCACCACCCACTTACCACTCACTCACTCACTCACCACTCACCACCCACCCACTCACCACCCACTCACTCACCATCCACTCACTCACCACCCACTCACCACTCACTCGCCACTCACCACCCACTCACCCACTCACCACCCACTCACCACTCACTCACCACCTACTCACCACTCACTCACCACCCACTCACCACCCACTCACCACCCACTCACTCATTCACCACCCACTCACCCACTCACCACCCACTCACCACCCACTCACTCACCACCCACTCACCACTCACTCACTCACCACCCACTCACCACTCACTCACCACCTACTCACCCACTCACCACCCACTCACCACCCACTCACCAACCACTCACTCACTCACCACCCACTCACCACACACTCACTCACTCACCACCCACTCACCACCCACTCACCACCCACTCACCACACACTCACTCACTCACCACCCACTCACCACCCACTCACCACCCACTCACTCACTCACCACCCACTCACCACCCACTCACCACTCCCTCGCCACTCACCACCCACTCACTCACCACCCACTCACCACCCACTCACCACTCACTCGCCACTCACCACCCACTCACCCACTCACCACCCACTCACCCACTCTCCACCCACTCACCACCCACTCACTCACCACCCACTCACCACCCACTGACTCACTCACCACCCACTTACCACTCACTCACTCACTCACCACTCACCACCCACCCACTCACCACCCACTCACTCACTCACCACTCACTCACTCGCCACCCACTCACTCACCACTCACTCACCACCCACTCACCACTCACTCACCACCCACTCACCACTCACTCACCACCCACTCACCACCCACTCACTCACCACCCACTCACCACTCACTCACCACCCACTCACCCACTCACCACCCACTCACCACCCACTCACCACTCACTCACCACCCACTCACCACTCACTCACCACCCACTCACCACGCACTCACTCACCACCCACTCACCACTCCCTCACTCACCACCTACTCACCACCCACTCACTCACTCACCACTCACTCACCACTCACTCATCACTCACTCACTCACCACCCACTCACCACCCACTCACTCACCACTCACTCACCCACTCACTCACTCACCCACTCACCACCCACTCACTCACCCACTCACTCACTCACCACCCACTCACCCACTCGCCACCCACTCACTCACCCACTCACTCACCACCCACTCACCACTCACTCGCCACTCACCACTCACTCACCACCCACTCACCACTCACTCACCACCTACTCACCACTCACTCACCACCCACTCACCACCCACTCACCACCCACTCACCACTCACTCGCCACTCACCACCCACTCACCCACTCACCACCCACTCACCACTCACTCACTCACTCACCACTCACTCACTCACCACCCACTCCCTCACCACCCACTCACTACTCACTCGCCACTCACCACCCACTCACCACTCACTCACCCACTCACCCACTCACCCACTCACTCACCCACTCACCCACTCACCACCCACTCACTCACCACCCACTCACTCACCACCCACTCACCACTCACCACCCACTCACCACTCACCACCCACTCACCACTCACTCATTCACCACCTACTCACCACTCACTCACCACCTACTCACCACTCACTCACCACCCACTCACCACCCACTCACTCACCACCCACTCACCACTCACTCATTCACCACCCACTCACCCACTCACCACCCACTCACCACTCACTCACTCACCACCCACTCACCACTCACTCACCACCCACTCACCACTCACTCACCACCTACTCACCCACTCACCACCCACTCACTCACTCACTACCCACTCACCACCCACTCACCCACTCACCACCCACTCACCACCCACTCACCACTCCCTCGCCACTCACCACCCACTCACTCACCACCCACTCACCACCCACTCACCACTCACTCGCCACTCACCACCCACTCACCCACTCACCACCCACTCACCACTCACTCACTCACCACTCACTCACTCGCCACCCACTCACTCACCACTCACTCACCACCCACTCACCACTCACTCACCACCCACTCACCACCCACTCACCACCCACTCACTCACTCACCACCCACTCTCCACTCACTCACCACCCACTCACCCACTCACCACCCACTCACCACTCACTCACCACCCACTCACCACTCACTCACCACCCACTCACCACGCACTCACTTACCACCCACTCACCACTCACTCACCACCCACTCACCACCCACTCACTCACTCACCACCCACTCACCACTCACTCACGCACCACTCACTCACCACTCACTCACTCACCACCCACTCACTCACCACTCACTCACCCACTCACCCACTCACTCACTCACCCACTCACCACCCACTCACTCACCATCCACTCACTCACCACCCACTCACCACTCACTCGCCACTCACCACCCACTCACCCACTCACCACCCACTCACCACTCACTCACCACCTACTCACCACTCACTCACCACCCACTCACCACCCACTCACCACCCACTCACTCATTCACCACCCACTCACCCACTCACCACCCACTCACCACCCACTCACCACCCACTCACTCACCACCCACTCACCACTCACTCACTCACCACCCACTCACCACTCACTCACCACCTACTCACCCACTCACCACCCACTCACCACCCACTCACCAACCACTCACTCACTCACCACCCACTCACCACACACTCACTCACTCACCACCCACTCACCACCCACTCACCACCCACTCACCACACACTCACTCACTCACCACCCACTCACCACCCACTCACCACCCACTCACTCACTCACCACCCACTCACCACCCACTCACCACTCCCTCGCCACTCACCACCCACTCACTCACCACCCACTCACCACCCACTCACCACTCACTCGCCACTCACCACCCACTCACCCACTCACCACCCACTCACCCACTCTCCACCCACTCACCACCCACTCACTCACCACCCACTCACCACCCACTGACTCACTCACCACCCACTTACCACTCACTCACTCACTCACCACTCACCACCCACCCACTCACCACCCACTCACTCACTCACCACTCACTCACTCGCCACCCACTCACTCACCACTCACTCACCACCCACTCACCACTCACTCACCACCCACTCACCACTCACTCACCACCCACTCACCACCCACTCACTCACCACCCACTCACCACTCACTCACCACCCACTCACCCACTCACCACCCACTCACCACCCACTCACCACTCACTCACCACCCACTCACCACTCACTCACCACCCACTCACCACGCACTCACTCACCACCCACTCACCACTCCCTCACTCACCACCTACTCACCACCCACTCACTCACTCACCACTCACTCATCACTCACTCACTCACCACCCACTCACCACCCACTCACTCACCACTCACTCACCCACTCACTCACTCACCCACTCACCACCCACTCACTCACCCACTCACTCACTCACCACCCACTCACCCACTCACCACCCACTCACTCACCCACTCACTCACCACCCACTCACCACTCACTCGCCACTCACCACTCACTCACCACCCACTCACCACTCACTCACCACCTACTCACCACTCACTCACCACCCACTCACCACCCACTCACTCACCACCCACTCACCACTCACTCACCACCCACTCACCACGCACTCACTCACCACCCACTCACCACTCCCTCACTCACCACCTACTCACCACCCACTCACTCACTCACCACTCACTCATCACTCACTCACTCACCACCCACTCACCACCCACTCACTCACCACTCACTCACCCACTCACTCACTCACCACCCACTCACTCACCCACTCACTCACTCACCACCCACTCACCCACTCACCACCCACTCACTCACCCACTCACTCACCACCCACTCACCACTCACTCGCCACTCACCACTCACTCACCACCCACTCACCACTCACTCACCACCTACTCACCACTCACTCACCACCCACTCACCACCCACTCACTCACCACCCACTCACCACTCACTCACAGGGTAGCAGTAGTGATAATAACAGTAGTAATACTCACAAGGTAGCAGCAGTAGATATATAAGTAGTATTAGTTGTGATTGTGATACTCACAGGGTAGCAGTAGTGATAATAACAGTAGTAATACTCACAAGGTAGCAGCAGTAGATATATAAGTAGTTGTTGTTGTTGTGATACTCACAGGGTAGCAGTAGTGATAATAACAGTAGTAATACTCACAAGGCAGCAACAGTAGATATAAAAGTAGTAGTTGTTGTTGTTGCTTGGCGATGTCCGAGCGTCTCTCAACACCACCGCGACCTCAGACGCCCCCTGCTGTCGCGAGGCGCTCCACCGATTGGCTGCCGGCGTTGCCGCGTCACTCCCCCCATCCCCTCTTTTGATGGGTGGAATGAAAACCCATCACGGACGATGGCTTCCTGTTACAGAAGGTGACCGCCCCGTGCCAGGCTAGGTGCACAAGGAGGTCACGTGGGCAGACCCAGTTGCCACGTGTTGACCTCCCTGTGCCAGGCTAGGTGCACGGGGGCTGACCTCCCCCTCCCCACTGTGTGTGTGACTGTGTGTGTGACTGTGTGTGTGAGACTGTGTGTGTGTGACTGTGTGTGTGACTGTGTGTGTGTGACTGTGTGTGTGACTGTGTGTGTGTTGCTGTGTGTGTGTGACTGTGTGTGTGTGTGAAAGTGACTGTGTGGCTGGCTCACCACCCACTCACCACTCACTCACCACCCACTCACCACTCACTCACCACCCACTCACTCACTCACCACCCACTCACCACTCACTCACCACCCACTCACCACCCACTCACTCACTCACCACCCACTCACCACTCACTCACCACCCACTCACCCGCTCACCACCCACTCACCACCCACTCACCACTCACTCACCACCTACTCACCACCCACTCACCACCCACTCACCACCCACTCACTCACCACCCACTCACCACTCACTCGCCACCCACTCACCACGCACTCACTCACCACCCACTCACTCACTCACCACCCACTCACCACTCACTCACCACCCACTCACCACTCACTCACGCACCACTCACTCACCACTCACTCACTCACTCACCACCCACTCACCACCCACTCACTCACCACTCACTCACCCACTCACTCACTCACCCACTCACCACCCACTCACTCAACACCCACTCACTCAACACCCACTCACTCACCACCCACTCACCACTCACTCGCCACTCACCACCCACTCACCCACTCACCACCCACTCACCACTCACTCACCACCTACTCACCACTCACTCACCACCCACTCACCACCCACTCACTCACTCACCACCCACTCACCACTCATTCACCACCCACTCACCCACTCACCACCCACTCACCACTCACTCACTCACGCACCACTCACTCACTCACCACTCACTCACTCACTCACCACCCACTCACCCACTCACCCACTCACTCACTCACCCACTCACCCACTCACCACCCACTCACCACCCACTCACTCACCACCCACTCACCACTCACTCGCCACCCACTCACCACTCACTCACCACCCACTCACTCACTCACCACCCACTCACCACTCACTCACCACCCACTCACTCACTCACCACCCACTCACCACTCACTCACCACCCACTCACCCACTCACCACCCACTCACCACCCACTCACCACTCACTCACCACCCACTCACCACTCACTCACCACCCACTCACCACGCACTCACTCACCACCCACTCACCACTCACTCACCACCCACTCACCACGCACTCACTCACCACCCACTCACCACTCACTCACTCACCACCCACTCACCACCCACTCACTCACTCACCACCCACTCACCACGCACTCACTCACCACCCACTCACCACTCACTCACCACCCACTCACCACTCACTCGCCACTCACCACCCACTCACCCACTCACCACCCACTCACCACTCACTCACCACCTACTCACCACTCACTCACCACCCACTCACCACCCACTCACCACCCACTCACTCATTCACCACCCACTCACCCACTCACCACCCACTCACCACCCACTCACCACCCACTCACTCACCACCCACTCACCACTCACTCACTCACCACCCACTCACCACTCACTCACCACCTACTCACCCACTCACCACCCACTCACCACCCACTCACCAACCACTCACTCACTCACCACCCACTCACCACACACTCACTCACTCACCACCCACTCACCACCCACTCACCACCCACTCACCACACACTCACTCACTCACCACCCACTCACCACCCACTCACTCACTCACCACCCACTCACCACCCACTCACCACTCCCTCGCCACTCACCACCCACTCACTCACCACCCACTCACCACCCACTCACCACTCACTCGCCACTCACCACCCACTCACCCACTCACCACCCACTCACCCACTCTCCACCCACTCACCACCCACTCACTCACCACCCACTCACCACCCACTGACTCACTCACCACCCACTTACCACTCACTCACTCACTCACCACTCACCACCCACCCACTCACCACCCACTCACTCACTCACCACTCACTCACTCGCCACCCACTCACTCACCACTCACTCACCACCCACTCACCACTCACTCACCACCCACTCACCACTCACTCACCACCCACTCACCACCCACTCACTCACCACCCACTCACCACTCACTCACCACCCACTCACCCACTCACCACCCACTCACCACCCACTCACCACTCACTCACCACCCACTCACCACTCACTCACCACCCACTCACCACGCACTCACTCACCACCCACTCACCACTCCCTCACTCACCACCTACTCACCACCCACTCACTCACTCACCACTCACTCATCACTCACTCACCACCCACTCACCACCCACTCACTCACCACTCACTCACCCACTCACTCACTCACCCACTCACCACCCACTCACTCACCCACTCACTCACTCACCACCCACTCACCCACTCACCACCCACTCACTCACCACCCACTCACCACTCACTCGCCACTCACCACTCACTCACCACCCACTCACCACTCACTCACCACCTACTCACCACTCACTCACCACCCACTCACCACCCACTCACTCACCACCCACTCACCACCCACTCACCCACTCACCACCCACTCACCACCCACTCACCACTCACTCACCACCCACTCACCACTCACTCACCACCCACTCACCACGCACTCACTCACCACCCACTCACCACTCCCTCACTCACCACCTACTCACCACCCACTCACTCACTCACCACTCACTCATCACTCACTCACCACCCACTCACCACCCACTCACTCACCACTCACTCACCCACTCACTCACTCACCCACTCACCACCCACTCACTCACCCACTCACTCACTCACCACCCACTCACCCACTCACCACCCACTCACTCACCCACTCACTCACCACCCACTCACCACTCACTCGCCACTCACCACTCACTCACCACCCACTCACCACCCACTCACTCACCACCCACTCACCACTCACTCACAGGGTAGCAGTAGTGATAATAACAGTAGTAATACTCACAAGGTAGCAGCAGTAGATATATAAGTAGTTGTTGTTGTTGTGATACTCACAGGGTAGCAGTAGTGATAATAACAGTAGTAATACTCACAAGGTAGCAACAGTAGATATAAAAGTAGTAGTTGTTGTTGTTGCTTGGCGATGTCCGAGCGTCTCTCAACACCACCGCGACCTCAGACGCCCCCTGCTGTCGCGAGGCGCTCCACCGATTGGCTGCCGGCGTTGCCGCGTCACTCCCCCCATCCCCTCTTTTGATGGGTGGAATGAAAACCCATCACGGACGATGGCTTCCTGTTACAGAAGGTGACCGCCCCGTGCCAGGCTAGGTGCACAAGGAGGTCACGTGGGCAGACCCAGTTGCCACGTGTTGACCTCCCTGTGCCAGGCTAGGTGCACGGGGGCTGACCTCCCCCTCCCCACTGTGTGTGTGACTGTGTGTGTGACTGTGTGTGTGAGACTGTGTGTGTGTGACTGTGTGTGTGACTGTGTGTGTGTGACTGTGTGTGTGACTGTGTGTGTGTTGCTGTGTGTGTGTGACTGTGTGTGTGTGAAAGTGACTGTGTGGCTGGCTCACCACCCACTCACCACTCACTCACCACCCACTCACCACTCACTCACCACCCACTCACTCACTCACCACCCACTCACCACTCACTCACCACCCACTCACCACCCACTCACTCACTCACCACCCACTCACCACTCACTCACCACCCACTCACCCGCTCACCACCCACTCACCACCCACTCACCACTCACTCACCACCTACTCACCACCCACTCACCACCCACTCACCACCCACTCACTCACCACCCACTCACCACTCACTCGCCACCCACTCACCACGCACTCACTCACCACCCACTCACTCACTCACCACCCACTCACCACTCACTCACCACCCACTCACCACTCACGCACCACTCACTCACCACTCACTCACTCACTCACCACCCACTCACCACCCACTCACTCACCACTCACTCACCCACTCACTCACTCACCCACTCACCACCCACTCACTCAACACCCACTCACTCAACACCCACTCACTCACCACCCACTCACCACTCACTCGCCACTCACCACCCACTCACCCACTCACCACCCACTCACCACTCACTCACCACCTACTCACCACTCACTCACCACCCACTCACCACCCACTCACTCACTCACCACCCACTCACCACTCATTCACCACCCACTCACCCACTCACCACCCACTCACCACTCACTCACTCACGCACCACTCACTCACTCACCACTCACTCACTCACTCACCACCCACTCACCCACTCACCCACTCACTCACTCACCCACTCACCCACTCACCACCCACTCACCACCCACTCACTCACCACCCACTCACCACTCACTCGCCACCCACTCACCACTCACTCACCACCCACTCACTCACTCACCACCCACTCACCACTCACTCACCACCCACTCACTCACTCACCACCCACTCACCACTCACTCACCACCCACTCACCCACTTACCACCCACTCACCACCCACTCACCACTCACTCACCACCCACTCACCACTCACTCACCACCCACTCACCACGCACTCACTCACCACCCACTCACCACTCACTCACCACCCACTCACCACGCACTCACTCACCACCCACTCACCACTAACTCACTCACCACCCACTCACCACCCACTCACTCACCACCCACTCACCACTCACTCACTCACGCACCACTCACTCACCACTCACTCACTCACCACCCACTCACCACCCACTCACTCACCACTCACTCACCCACTCACTCACCCACTCACCCACTCACCACCCACTCACTCAACACCCACTCACTCAACACCCACTCACTCACCACCCACTCACCACTCACTCGCCACTCACCACCCACTCACCCACTCACCACCCACTCACCACGCACTCACCACCTACTCACCACTCACTCACTCACCACCCACTCACCACTCATTCACCACCCACTCACCACCCACTCACCACTCACTCACTCACGCACCACTCACTCACTCACTCACCACCCACTCACCCACTCACTCACTCACCCACTCACCCACTCACCACCCACTCACCACCCACTCACTCACTCACCACCCACTCACCACTCCCTCACCACCTACTCACCACTCACTCACCACCCACTCACCACCCACTCACTCTCTCACCACCCACTCACCACTCACTCATTCACCACCCACTCACCCACTCACCACCCACTCACCACCCACTTACTCACCACCCACTCACCACTCACTCACCACCCACTCACCACTCACTCACCACCTACTCACCCACTCACCACCCACTCACCACCCACTCACTCACTCTCACCACCCACTCACCACTCACTCATTCACCAACCACTCACTCACCACCCACTCACTCACTCACCACCTACTCACCACTCACTCACCACCCACTCACCACCCACTCACGCACTCACCACCCACTCACCACTCACTCATTCACTACCCACTCACCCACTCACCACCCACTCACCACCCACTCACTCACTCACCACCCACTCACCACTCACTCACCACTCACCACTCACCACCCACTCACCACTCACTCACCACCTACTCACAACTCACTCATCACCCACTCACCACCCACTCACTCACTCACCACCCACTCACCACTCACTCACTCACGCCCCACTCACCACTCACTCACCACCCACTCACCACCCACTCACTCACCACTCACTCACCCACTCACTCACTCACCACCCACTCACTCACCACCCACTCACTCACCACCCACTCACCACTCACTCACCACTCAGCACCCACTCACCCACTCACCACCCACTCACCACTCACCGCCTACTCACCACTCACTCACCACCCACTCACTCACCACCCACTCACCACTCACTCACCACCTACTCACCACTCACTCACCACCCACTCACCACCCACTCACCACCCACTCACTCACACACCACCCACTCACCACTCACTCACTCACCACCCACTCACCACTCACTCACCACCTACTCACTCACCCACTCACCCACTCACTCACTCACCCACTCACCCACTCACCACCCACTCACTAACCACCCACTCACCACCCACTCACTCACCCACTCACCACCCACTCACCACTCACTCAACGTGACTTTTACCGAAAGAGCTAAGAATAAGATGGTTGATGGTGTTAACGATTTGCGATGATGATGATGATGCCGACGACGACGATGATGATGATGATCGTGGTCTTTAATGGGGACGCTTAATTGCAGGTCAGACATCATCATCGTGAGTTTTGTTTACCTCGGAGGCATTTCTGCGTCGTGTTAATCCCCAGTAGTCGAAGGTAAAATAACAACAACCATTTGCGGAAATTCGTTACGACTAGATCGTCCGGCAACATTCTGAGGATAATTATTTTGTATTTATTGAAATAAATTGTTCAATTGTCTTGACACTCCCCTCCCCCCCCCTTTAAGAGTTGTGCTCCTAATCTCAGCTCGTTACCTGTATAAAAGACACCTGCTGAGATTAGGAGCACTCCCTTTAAGAGTTGTGCTCCTAATCTCAGCTCGTTACCTGTATAAAAGACACATGCTGAGATTAGGAGCACTCCCTTTAAGAGTTGTGCTCCTAATCTCAGATCGTTACCAGGTGTCTTTTATACAGGTAACAAGCTGAGATTAGGAGCACTCCCTTTAAGAGTTGTGCTCCTAATCTCAGCTCGTTACCTGTATCAAAGCCACCTGCTGAGATTAGGAGCACTCCCTTTAAGAGTTGTGCTCCTAATCCCAGCTCATTACCAGGTGTCTTTATACAGGTAACAAGCTGAGATTAGGAGCACTCCCTTTAAGAGTTGTGCTCCTAATCTCAGCTCGTTACCTGTATAAAAGACACCTGCTGAGGTTAGGAGCACTCCCTTGAGTTGTGCTCCTAATCTCAGCTCGTTACCTGTATAAAAGACACCTGGGAGCCAGAAATCTTTCTGATTGAGAGGGGGTCAAATACCTATTTCCCTCATTAAAATGCAAATCAATTTATAACATTTTTGACGTGC
Source organism: Petromyzon marinus (assembly GCF_048934315.1). Classification (NCBI taxonomy): domain Eukaryota; kingdom Metazoa; phylum Chordata; class Hyperoartia; order Petromyzontiformes; family Petromyzontidae; genus Petromyzon; species Petromyzon marinus. Next base: position 203,113 of record NW_027423019.1, read on the forward strand.
GTTTTTCTGGATTATTTTGCTGTTATTATGTCTCTCACTGTTCAAATAAACCTACCGTTAAAATTATAGACTGATAATTTCTTTGTCAGTGGGCAAACGTACAAAATCAGCAGGGGATCAAATACTTTTTTTCCCTCACTGTACGTAGAAGTTTATCGGTTAATCTCGACATACCCGAAACAAAATTCCACTGACGTCGAGTTGGGGAGTTTTGCACAAATTTTACGGCAAAAAAAGCGTCGCTTTTCGATGACATTTCGTGGGCCTGTTGCCGTACAGGTTTTGATGCTAAGTCCGCCAATTGTTCAAGTAGTGGTACCACAAACTTTCGCAGCACATGCGTGTGCATGTGCACCCGCATGTTCACCCTCTCTACACCTTTCATCATGCTAAATCCGCCAATTAAATGCTATTTTTTTATGCTGATTCCTTTGTTGAGGCACCTTATATCCCTCTCACGCAGCTTAAAGGTCCGCGGTCTGAGCGTTGCCGTGGTTCACTCCAGCGCTGTCCTCCAGACAGCCCGGGCCCTTCACCCGATGAAGGCCACTTGTGTTGTGGCCGAAACGTCGTGATTTTTGTTGTTTCATTTTTTTTACCTACGTGGTGACTTTACCGAATAGAACCAATGCTAAATTCTATGCTAATTCCTTTGTCAAGGGGTGCCTCTGCGGATGTGTATACTTTAATTTAGCTATTTCAATGCTAAATTCTATGCTAATTCCTTTGTCAAGGGGTGCCTCTGCGGATGTGTATTCTTTAACTCAGCTATTTCAATGCTAAATTCTATGCTAATTCCTTTGTCAAGGGGTGCCTCTGCAGATGTGTATACTTTAACTCAGCTATTTGAATGCTAAATTCTATGCTAATTCCTTTGTCAAGGGGTGCCTCTGCGGATGTGTATACTTTAACTCAGCTATTTCAATGCTAAATTCTTTGCTAATTCCTTTGTCAAGGGGTGCCTCTGCGGATGTGTATACTTTAACTTTAACATAGCCTTTTCTGTGAACAGTCACAAGCTAATCACTCAGCCATTTCAATGCTAAATTCTATGCTAATTCCTTTGTCAAGGTGCTTTGTTTCCTCTCACACAGCTTAAAGGCCGTGATCTGAACATGGCTGTTTCACTCCAGCGCTGTCCTACCAGACAGTCTCGTCCCTTCACCTGATGAAGGCCGCTTGTGTTGTGGCCGAAACGTCGTGATTTTTATAATCTTAGTTCTTTCGGAAAAGTCACGTTGAAGGGAAACAATAAAATAATAAAAAATATATAAAACAATACAAAAATTCTCACGACCGTTTGTGTTGTGGTCGAAACGTCGTGAGAATTTTTATATTTATATATATTATTATTTTATTGTTTCCCTTCAACGTGGTGACTTTACCGAAAGAACTAACAATATGAATTACTGTAGTCACGAAAGCTTTAAATCAAAAAGTCGTGATTTTTGTTGTTTTATTTTTTTACCTACGTGGTGACTTTACCGAATAGAACCAAAGAGTGCAGGTTTTGATGGCTCGTGCTGCAAAGCAAGGAGCTTGCGTGCTTTTTTTGCGAAATTTTATCTACGTAAAAAAATATTTTTTGAGCGCATTTCTGAAATTTGACGCGGCATTCCCCCCCTCGTCTCTCCTCACCCTTTGTAGAAAAAAAATAAAAACGCAAAAAAATTTTGCCGGTCTCGATTTCCCCATCGTCTGGAACATTCCAGAATTTTTGTCGAGCGCACAATGACCACGGAAAGGAAAATGTTCGATTCAAAGTGGAGTTGGCTCCGCCTCTGACCGATTCGCCATCTAGCTGTTTAATTTTGATGTGTTCCCACCACCACCACCCACTACCACCACCACAATCACCCCCACCACCGTCACCACCGTCACCACCACCCCCACCACCACCCACACCACCACCACCACTACCATCGTCACCACCATCACCCCCACCACCACCACCACCCCCACCACCACCCCACCCCCACCACCACCCCACCCCCCACCACCACCCCACCCCCCCAACTCTCCTGTCCGCTCAATGCTTCCTGTGTGTGCTGCTCGCCAGCGAAAAGCTGCGGCTGCATTCAGCTGTCAGCAGCAGCAGCAGCCTGAACGTCCATCGCAGGGAGTTTCCTCCTCCGAGTGGAAAACGCGGCCTGCCTCGATTTCACAGAAGGCTGCTGAGCACCGTTACACCGATGGTGAGCGAGTGCCTCGCAACACGAGCGTGGACTTCCTGCACGGCGGCGTGTTGATCGTGCTCCATCGTAACAACGACGGGAGGTGGTGGTGGAGGAGGAGGGGGGCCAATGTATCCAGCCGCTCGCATCGTTCCACTCCACCCCACCACGTCAGTAGCCCCCTACCCCCTCCCGCCGGGAGGCTCGTGAAGCTAAACCCACGAGGTGAATTCTGCGAGCCCCCCCCACGACTCCAGGGGGGGGAGTCTCGGGCCCTCAACCCGCGCGACGGATCAACGGGGGGTGCTCGCGTGACGTCGCTCGCCGAGCGACGTCGGCCACGACGTTCAAGGACAGAACCCTGGGGCGCGCCGAGTTCAACGGCGCGGCCGCAGCCGGCCACCGCACGGCCACCCTGCACAACTCCGCTGAATGTCGTTTGCGAAATTCGCGATCGCAACGCTCTCGGGCACGCACTTGTCAATATTTCGGCGAGCGATAGTTACGTGGCTAAACTCGCGTTGAACGTAGAAGTACAGATTACACCGGGGGGGGGGGGTGGGGGTGGGGGTGGGGGGGATGAAAAAAATATATATTCTGCAAAACTCCGTTAAAACTACTAGACCTGCAAATTATAAAGCAACTTAGAAATATTGTTAGCTCTTTCGGTAAAGTCACCACGTTGAAGGGGAAACAATAAAATAATAAGATATATATAAAACAATAAAAAAATTCTCACGACGTTTCGACCGTAACACAAACGGTCGTCATCAGGTGTGAAAAGCAACGGCAAGAAACATTTGAAAACCGACACTTCTTTCAAATATTTCTTGCCGTTGGTTTTTTTCACACCTGATGACGACCGTTTGTGTTACGGTCGAAATGTCGTGAGAATTTTTATTGCTTTATATATATTATTTTATTGTTTCTCCTTCAACGTGGTGACTTTACCGAAAGAGCCAAGAATATGAGTTACTGCGGTCACGAAAGCTTCAAATAAAAATTTAACTTAAAAAATATCAAATTTAAATTTTACAGATAACGCCACCAAGTGCCCTGCTTCATGCTCACGGTTGATTGCACGAGGTTACAGGCATCCATCGGCTAGGAAACGATTGAAACAGTTGAACTACCCCGATGGAGTTAGCGCAAGGTCATTGTTCCATCGCAGCAAAGGCGTCGTTATCGCTTCACGCGGTGGGCTCGGTGGTCGATTTTTTCCCCCCCTCCGCCGTCCACCTTTCTGAACTGGACGTCTGGGGGAACTTTGTCTTGTCAGCTGGTTGCTTGGACACAGGCGCACACACACACACGGTCTCTTTGTCCGGGCCAAGTGTGAGTTGTTAAAAGTGTTAAAGTGTTCAAGAATGCTTTTGGTTTTTCTTCTCCCAGAATTCCACGGGGGGATTGCTTTTCTTTAGGATTTGGTGGATTTTGAAGGGGCAATATGAGGAAGGATGAGTACATCTTGGTTCGGATTGATTTGGTCGGCATGAAGCTGTCTCACAACGAATTCCACGGGGGATTTCTTTTCTTTAGGATTTGGTGGATTTTGAGGGGGCAATATGAGGAAGGATGAGTACATCTTGGTTCGGATTGATTTGGTCGGCATGAAGCTGTCACACAATTGTGTGATTGTGCACTATCTCTCTCGCCAGCGCTGCCTGCCACATTAAATCTCCGATGAAACCCCGGGGAAACGCGTGCGGAAGTTGCCCTAAATGCTCGGAAGGATGGCGTGGAAAGGAAGCCGACGAAAACGGCAAGCGAAACTAACGTGAGCGCGATTCAATTTGATTTACAGCGTTGCTTCTCAGTTTTAAGCGCGCTATAATTAATAAGCGTGCATGCATGCGATGTATTAAACATTTTGATGAAAAATATTAATTTTGACAAAATAGTCATGCTTGCTTTGTTTCAATGCTTTTGCCTGGTTTCATAAGTAACACCAAGGTATAATCAAATTATATATAACATAAAATAAAAAAATACATGAACCATACATTCACAACCAATGACTCTCGCCTGTTACATCAGACCACGCAGTGGTATTAATTTATGAAGCTTTATTCTGCTGATGGATGAAGTGAAGTGAAGGCTGTCAAGGGTGCTCCATCTATCATCAGCGTGTGCTGATGATAGATGGAGTGTTATTTTTATTTTCTATCTACCGTTACTTCATCGAAAGGACCAAGAATCACCAATAAAACCCTCGAGGGCGTCCCGTGTCTCTCCGTGTCTCTCCGTGTCTCTCCGTGTCTCTCCGCGTCTCTCCGCGTCTCTCCGTGTCTCTCCGCGTCTCTCCGTGTCTCTCCACGTCTCTCCGTGTCTCTCCACGTCTTTCCGTGTCTCTCCGCATCTCTCCGTGTCTCTCCGTGTCTCTCCACGTCTCTCCGCGTCTCTCCGTGTCTCTCCGCGTCTCTCCGTGTCTCTCCGTGTCTCTCCGTGTCTCTCTGTCTTTCCGTGTCTCTCCGTGTCTCTCCGCGTCTCTCCGTGTCTCTCCGCGTCTCTCCGCGTCTCTCCACGTCTCTCCGTGTCTCTCCGCGTCTCTCCGCATCTCTCCGTGTCTCCGCGTGTCTCTCCGTGTCTCTCCGTGTCTCCGCGTGTCTCTCCGTGTCTCTCCGCGTCTCTCCGCGTCTCTGCGTGTCTCTTTGTGTCTCTCTGTGTCTCCGCGTGTCTCTCCGTGTCTCTCCGCGTCTCTCCACATCTCCGCGTGTCTCTCTGTGTCTCTCCGCGTCTCTCCGTGTCTCTCCGTGTCTCTCCGTGTCTCTCCCTCGTCTCTCCTTGTCTCTCCGTGTCTCTCCGTGTCTCTCCGTGTCTCCACGTGTCTCTCCGCGTCTCTCCGTGTCTCTCCGCGTCTCTCCTTGTCTCCGTGTCTCTCCGTGTCTCTCCGCGTCTCTCCGCGTCTCTCCGTGTCTCTCCTTGTCTCTCCGCGTCTCTCCGTGTCTCTCCGTGTCTCCGTGTCTCTCCGTGTCTCTCTGTGTCTCTCTTGTCTCCGCGTGTCTCTCCGTGTCTCTCCGCATCTCTCCGTGTCTCCGCGTGTCTCTCCGCGTCTCTCCGCATCTCTCCGTGTCTCTCCGTGTCTCTCCGTGTCTCTCCGCGTCTCTCCGTGTCTCTCCGTGTCTCTCCGCGTGTCTCTCCGTGTCTCTCCGTGTCTCCGCGTGTCTCTCCGTGTCTCTCCGTGTCTCTCCTTGTCTCTCCGTGTCTCTCCGTGTCTCTCCGCGTGTCTCCGCGTGTCTCTCCGTGTCTCTCCGTGTCTCTCTGTGTGTCTCTCCGTGTCTCTCCATGTCTCTCCGTGTCTCTGTGTCTCTCCGTGTCTCTCCGTGTCTCTCCATGTCTCTCCGCGTCTCTCCGTGTCTCCGCGTTTGCTGCGCGTGGAGCGACCCGCGTCACGGACTCACGCTATCTTCCTTTCTCTTCGCCGCCCGCCCGCCCGCCCTTCTCTGTCTCTCCTCCTCCTCCTTCGTCTCCTCCTCCCTCTCCATGACCTCATCGCCCATCGAGTCGACGAGCGACGAGCGGCCAAATTCAACGGCGCGCCGGCCAGCCGGGGTGGAAAGCCGGACACACTGGACATACAGGGGAGGGTCGCGCGCGTGGGCGTGCGGGCGGGCGGGCGGGCGGGTGGGCTCGCGTTCCACTCACTCACTAACTCACTAACTCACCCGCTCACTCACCCGCTCACCCACTCACTAACTCACCCGCTCACTCACCCGCTCACTCACCCACCCACTCACCCGCTCACTCACCCGCTCACTCACCCACCCACTCACCCGCTCACTCACCCGCTCACTCACCCACCCACTCACCCGCTCACTCACCGCTCACTCACCCATCCACTCACCCACTCACTAACTCACCCGGTCACTCACTCACCCGCTCACCCGCTCACTCACCCATCCGCTCACCCACTCACCCAACCACTCACTCACCCGCTCACTCATCCACTCACTCACCCGCTCACTCACCCACTCACCCACTCACTCACTTACCCAACCACTCACTCACCCGCTCACTCACCCATCCACTCACCCACTCACTCACCCACTCACTCACTCACTCACCCACTCACCCACCCACCCACTCACCCGCTCACTCACCCATCCACTCATCCACTCACCCACCCACTCAACCACTCACCCACTCACTTACCCAACCACTCACTCACCCGCTCACTCACCCGCTCACTCACCCGCTCACTCACGCACTCACCCACTCACTCACTTACCCAACCACTCACTCACCCGCTCACTCACCCATCCACTCACCCACTCACTCACCCACTCACTCACTCACCCACTCACCCACCCACCCGCTCACTCACCCATCCACTCATCCACTCACCCACCCACCCACCCAACCACTCACCCACTCACCCATTCATTAATTTTTTCCCCCCAAAGACGTCCAGCAGGGGCACGGGGCGTCAGCGAGTGACACCGACAAGCGGGGCGACATTCTCGTCACAACAGACGGTCACGTGGGCTGGCGGCACCTGACGATGGCACGTGGGCCAAAACTTTGGACGCCGCGTTTGGTAGAATCAGGTGACATTGCTCATCGCTGTGCCAAGGTGCGACTCGAAGCGGTCTAAGTACGGGGCTCACGAGCGGCCGCGTTTGTCCCTCCGTGCCTGCTTGTAGTGGCCAAACAGCGGAATAAAACCCATCGCATTTAGAGGACATTGTCCCTTGTGATGCTTTGAATGTTGAACTGTGTCCATGTACATACAGAACAGAACAAACATACTCGTGATTAAAAAACACAAACAAACATCATCAATACCAGCTAACATCATCAATACCAGCTAACATCATCACACGCCTCACCAAGGAGAAGCAGTTCCAGCCCATCGCATTAGGGGGCGAGTTAATGAAATGTTTGACCAAATATTAACGGGCAAATTTTTAAGGTGATGATTTTGTATGGCCCTGCGAATGATGATGTTATATAAATATCCGAATGTCCCTTGGCAGAAAAAATGTTCCCCACCCCTGCTCTAAGACTTCCAGTGATTTCTTTTCAGCCGTCATTGCTTCAAGGAATGCAAGAGGGCAGCTTTACAGGAGGCACTTAGCACAACAAGTTACAACCATAACCTGCTGTACCAGCTGGGTTGTGACAAGTGTTGTCGTGGTGTCGTTGTGCACGGTACGATACCAGTTCTCGCTATTACGTACGACGATTGTCGCGATATATGAACTTTCCGTCACGGGAGAGAAAACCACAGACTCGGTATTCATGTCCGTTATTAACGTTTTAATGTTCGGTTTTGCACGACTGCAACAGACGTAAAAAAAAAAACGTTACCGTCAAAATAAACGAAATGTATAAACACTTGAACACGTGGTAGCAGTAGGAAGCTTTTGCGACCAATTTTATCCATGAGGGGGTTTTTTTGGGGGGGAGTTAGATCACTTAAATGTGTGTCGTGAAACCCGCCACCACCCGACAGCCAAACAGGGAGGTTTGTCACGTGAACAAGACGTGCCATTTCGTTACGAGTGCAGCACGACACCGGCTGTGTGTTGGGAAGCCAAATCTGGCTGTCGCCTGATGATGCCGGCTGTAATCACTGGTGAAACGTCGTCCTCAAATAGTAAATGTTGTGGATTTACCCTCAAACACAGCGGTGTGCTGTACTAGTAAGGAATTGTCCACGTTCTATTTACCCTCAAACACAGCGGTGTGCTGTACTAGTAAGGAATTGTCCACGTTCTATTTACACTCAAACACAGCGGTGTGCTGTACTAGTAAGGAATTGTCCACGTTCTATTTACACTCAAACACAGCGGTGTACTGTACTAGTAAGGAATTGTCCACGTTCTATTTACCCTCAAACACAGCGGTGTGCTGTACTAGTAAGGAATTCTCCACGTTCTATTTACCCTGAAACACAGCGCTGTGCTGTACCAGTAAGGAATTGTCCACGTTCTATTTACCCTCAAACACAGCGGTGTGCTGTACTAGTAAGGAATTGTCCACGTTCTATTTACCCTCAACCACAGCGGTGTGCTGTACTAGTAAGGAATTGTCCACGTTCTATTTACCCTCAAACACAGCGGTGTGCTGTACTAGTAAGGAATTGTCCACGTTCTATTTACCCTCAAACACAGCGGTGTGCTGTACTAGTAAGGAATTGTCCACGTTCTATTTACCCTCAAACACAGCGGTGTGCTGTACTAGTAAGGAATTGTCCACGTTCTATTTACACTCAAACACAGCGGTGTGCTGTACTAGTAAGGAATTTTCCACGTTCTATTTACCCTCAAACACAGCGGTGTGCTGTACTAGTAAGGAATTGTCCACGTTCTATTTACCCTCAAACACAGCGGTGTGCTGTACTAGTAAGGAATTGTCCACGTTCTATTTACACTCAAACACAGCGGTGTGCTGTACTAGTAAGGAATTGTCCACGTTCTATTTACACTCAAACACAGCGGTGTACTGTACTAGTAAGGAATTGTCCACGTTCTATTTACCCTCAAACACAGCGGTGTGCTGTACTAGTAAGGAATTGTCCACGTTCTATTTACCCTCAAACACAGCGGTGTGCTGTACTAGTAAGGAATTGTCCACGTTCTATTTACCCTCAAACACACCGCTGTGCTGTACCAGTAAGGAATTGTCCACGTTCTATTTACCCTCAAACACAGCGGTGTGCTGTACTAGTAAGGAATTGTCCACGTTCTATTTACCCTCAACCACAGCGGTGTGCTGTACTAGTAAGGAATTGTCCACGTTCTATTTACACTCAAACACAGCGGTGTACTGTACTAGTATGGAATTGTCCACGTTCTATTTACCCTCAAACACAGCGGTGTGCTGTACTAGTAAGGAATTGTCCACGTTCTATTTACCCTCAAACACAGCGGTGTGCTGTACTAGTAAGGAATTGTCCACGTTCTATTTACACTCAAAAACAGCGGTGTGCTGTACTAGTAAGGAATTTTCCACGTTCTATTTACCCTCAAACACAGCGGTGTGCTGTACTAGTAAGGAATTGTCCACGTTCTATTTACCCTCAAACACAGCGGTGTGCTGTACTAGTAAGGAATTGTCCACGTTCTATTTACCCTCAAACACAGCGGTGTGCTGTACTAGTAAGGAATTGTCCACGTTCTATTTACACTCAAACACAGCGGTGTACTGTACTAGTAAGGAATTGTCCACGTTCTATTTACCCTCAAACACAGCGGTGTGCTGTACTAGTAAGGAATTCTCCACATTCTATTTACCCTCAAACACACCGCTGTGCTGTACCAGTAAGGAATTGTCCACGTTCTATTTACCCTCAAACACAGCGGTGTGCTGTACTAGTAAGGAATTGTCCACGTTCTATTTACCCTCAAACACACCGCTGTGCTGTACCAGTAAGGAATTGTCCACGTTCTATTTACCCTCAAACACAGCGGTGTGCTGTACTAGTAAGGAATTGTCCACGTTCTATTTACCCTCAAACACAGCGGTGTGCTGTACTAGTAAGGAATTGTCCACGTTCTATTTACCCTCAAACACAGCGGTGTGCTGTACTAGTAAGGAATTGTCCACGTTCTATTTACACTCAAACACAGCGGTGTACTGTACTAGTAAGGAATTGTCCACGTTCTATTTACCCTCAAACACAGCGGTGTGCTGTACTAGTAAGGAATTCTCCACATTCTATTTACCCTCAAACACACCGCTGTGCTGTACCAGTAAGGAATTGTCCACGTTCTATTTACCCTCAAACACAGCGGTGTGCTGTACTAGTAAGGAATTGTCCACGTTCTATTTACCCTCAAACACACCGCTGTGCTGTACCAGTAAGGAATTGTCCACGTTCTATTTACCCTCAAACACAGCGGTGTGCTGTACTAGTAAGGAATTGTCCACGTTCTATTTACCCTCAACCACAGCGGTGTGCTGTACTAGTAAGGAATTGTCCACGTTCTATTTACCCTCAAACACAGCGGTGTGCTGTACTAGTAAGGAATTGTCCACGTTCTATTTACCCTCAAACACAGCGGTGTGCTGTACTAGTAAGGAATTGTCCACGTTCTATTTACCCTCAAACACAGCGGTGTGCTGTACTAGTAAGGAATTGTCCACGTTCTATTTACACTCAAACACAGCGGTGTGCTGTACTAGTAAGGAATTTTCCACGTTCTATTTACCCTCAAACACAGCGGTGTGCTGTACTAGTAAGGAATTGTCCACGTTCTATTTACCCTCAAACACAGCGGTGTGCTGTACTAGTAAGGAATTGTCCACGTTCTATTTACACTCAAACACAGCGGTGTGCTGTACTAGTAAGGAATTGTCCACGTTCTATTTACACTCAAACACAGCGGTGTACTGTACTAGTAAGGAATTGTCCACGTTCTATTTACCCTCAAACACAGCGGTGTGCTGTACTAGTAAGGAATTGTCCACATTCTATTTACCCTCAAACACAGCGGTGTGCTGTACTAGTAAGGAATTGTCCACGTTCTATTTACCCTCAAACACACCGCTGTGCTGTACCAGTAAGGAATTGTCCACGTTCTATTTACCCTCAAACACAGCGGTGTGCTGTACTAGTAAGGAATTGTCCACGTTCTATTTACCCTCAACCACAGCGGTGTGCTGTACTAGTAAGGAATTGTCCACGTTCTATTTACACTCAAACACAGCGGTGTACTGTACTAGTAAGGAATTGTCCACGTTCTATTTACCCTCAAACACAGCGGTGTGCTGTACTAGTAAGGAATTGTCCACGTTCTATTTACCCTCAAACACAGCGGTGTGCTGTACTAGTAAGGAATTGTCCACGTTCTATTTACACTCAAAAACAGCGGTGTGCTGTACTAGTAAGGAATTTTCCACGTTCTATTTACCCTCAAACACAGCGGTGTGCTGTACTAGTAAGGAATTGTCCACGTTCTATTTACCCTCAAACACAGCGGTGTGCTGTACTAGTAAGGAATTGTCCACGTTCTATTTACACTCAAACACAGCGGTGTACTGTACTAGTAAGGAATTGTCCACGTTCTATTTACCCTCAAACACAGCGGTGTGCTGTACTAGTAAGGAATTCTCCACATTCTATTTACCCTCAAACACACCGCTGTGCTGTACCAGTAAGGAATTGTCCACGTTCTATTTACCCTCAAACACAGCGGTGTGCTGTACTAGTAAGGAATTGTCCACGTTCTATTTACCCTCAAACACACCGCTGTGCTGTACCAGTAAGGAATTGTCCACGTTCTATTTACCCTCAAACACAGCGGTGTGCTGTACTAGTAAGGAATTGTCCACGTTCTATTTACCCTCAAACACAGCGGTGTGCTGTACTAGTAAGGAATTGTCCACGTTCTATTTACACTCAAACACAGCGGTGTACTGTACTAGTAAGGAATTGTCCACGTTCTATTTACCCTCAAACACAGCGGTGTGCTGTACTAGTAAGGAATTCTCCACATTCTATTTACCCTCAAACACACCGCTGTGCTGTACCAGTAAGGAATTGTCCACGTTCTATTTACCCTCAAACACAGCGGTGTGCTGTACTAGTAAGGAATTGTCCACGTTCTATTTACCCTCAAACACACCGCTGTGCTGTACCAGTAAGGAATTGTCCACGTTCTATTTACCCTCAAACACAGCGGTGTGCTGTACTAGCAAGGAATTGTCCACGTTCTATTTACCCTCAACCACAGCGGTGTGCTGTACTAGTAAGGAATTGTCCACGTTCTATTTACACTCAAACACAGCGGTGTACTGTACTAGTAAGGAATTGTCCACGTTCTATTTACCCTCAAACACAGCGGTGTGCTGTACTAGTAAGGAATTGTCCACGTTCTATTTACCCTCAAACACAGCGGTGTGCTGTACTAGTAAGGAATTGTCCACGTTCTATTTACCCTCAAACACAGCGGTGTGCTGTACTAGTAAGGAATTGTCCACGTTCTATTTACACTCAAACACAGCGGTGTACTGTACTAGTAAGGAATTGTCCACGTTCTATTTACCCTCAAACACAGCGGTGTGCTGTACTAGTAAGGAATTCTCCACATTCTATTTACCCTCAAACACACCGCTGTGCTGTACTAGTAAGGAATTGTCCACGTTCTATTTACACTCAAACACAGTGGTGTACTGTACTAGTAAGGAATTGTCCACGTTCTATTTACCCTCAAACACAGCGGTGTGCTGTACTAGTAAGGAATTCTCCACATTCTATTTACCCTCAAACACACCGCTGTGCTGTACCAGTAAGGAATTGTCCACGTTCTATTTACCCTCAAACACAGCGGTGTGCTGTACTAGTAAGGAATTGTTCACGTTCTATTTACCCTCAACCACAGCGGTGTGCTGTACTAGTAAGGAATTGTCCACGTTCTATTTACACTCAAACACAGTGGTGTGCTGTACTAGTAAGGAATTGTCCACGTTCTATTTACCCTCAAACACAGCGGTGCGCTGTACTAGTAAGGAATTCTCCACGTTCTATTTACCCTCAAACACAGCGGTGCGCTGTACTAGTAAGGAATTTTCCACGTTCTATTTACACTCAAACACAGCGGTGTACTGTACTAGTAAGGAATTGTCCACGTTCTATTTACCCTCAAACACAGCGGTGTGCTGTACTAGTAAGGAATTGTCCACGTTCTATTTACCCTCAAACACAGCGGTGTGCTGTACTAGTAAGGAATTGTCCACGTTCTATTTACACTCAAAAACAGCGGTGTGCTGTACTAGTAAGGAATTTTCCACGTTCTATTTACCCTCAAACACAGCGGTGTGCTGTACTAGTAAGGAATTGTCCACGTTCTATTTACCCTCAAACACAGCGGTGTGCTGTACTAGTAAGGAATTGTCCACGTTCTATTTACACTCAAACACAGCGGTGTACTGTACTAGTAAGGAATTGTCCACGTTCTATTTACCCTCAAACACAGCGGTGTGCTGTACTAGTAAGGAATTCTCCACATTCTATTTACCCTCAAACACACCGCTGTGCTGTACCAGTAAGGAATTGTCCACGTTCTATTTACCCTCAAACACAGCGGTGTGCTGTACTAGTAAGGAATTGTCCACGTTCTATTTACCCTCAAACACACCGCTGTGCTGTACCAGTAAGGAATTGTCCACGTTCTATTTACCCTCAAACACAGCGGTGTGCTGTACTAGTAAGGAATTGTCCACGTTCTATTTACCCTCAAACACAGCGGTGTGCTGTACTAGTAAGGAATTGTCCACGTTCTATTTACCCTCAAACACAGCGGTGTGCTGTACTAGTAAGGAATTGTCCACGTTCTATTTACACTCAAACACAGCGGTGTACTGTACTAGTAAGGAATTGTCCACGTTCTATTTACCCTCAAACACAGCGGTGTGCTGTACTAGTAAGGAATTCTCCACATTCTATTTACCCTCAAACACACCGCTGTGCTGTACCAGTAAGGAATTGTCCACGTTCTATTTACCCTCAAACACAGCGGTGTGCTGTACTAGTAAGGAATTGTCCACGTTCTATTTACCCTCAAACACACCGCTGTGCTGTACCAGTAAGGAATTGTCCACGTTCTATTTACCCTCAAACACAGCGGTGTGCTGTACTAGTAAGGAATTGTCCACGTTCTATTTACCCTCAACCACAGCGGTGTGCTGTACTAGTAAGGAATTGTCCACGTTCTATTTACACTCAAACACAGCGGTGTACTGTACTAGTAAGGAATTGTCCACGTTCTATTTACCCTCAAACACAGCGGTGTGCTGTACTAGTAAGGAATTGTCCACGTTCTATTTACCCTCAAACACAGCGGTGTGCTGTACTAGTAAGGAATTGTCCACGTTCTATTTACCCTCAAACACAGCGGTGTGCTGTACTAGTAAGGAATTGTCCACGTTCTATTTACACTCAAACACAGCGGTGTACTGTACTAGTAAGGAATTGTCCACGTTCTATTTACCCTCAAACACAGCGGTGTGCTGTACTAGTAAGGAATTCTCCACATTCTATTTACCCTCAAACACACCGCTGTGCTGTACTAGTAAGGAATTGTCCACGTTCTATTTACACTCAAACACAGTGGTGTACTGTACTAGTAAGGAATTGTCCACGTTCTATTTACCCTCAAACACAGCGGTGTGCTGTACTAGTAAGGAATTCTCCACATTCTATTTACCCTCAAACACACCGCTGTGCTGTACCAGTAAGGAATTGTCCACGTTCTATTTACCCTCAAACACAGCGGTGTGCTGTACTAGTAAGGAATTGTTCACGTTCTATTTACCCTCAACCACAGCGGTGTGCTGTACTAGTAAGGAATTGTCCACGTTCTATTTACACTCAAACACAGTGGTGTGCTGTACTAGTAAGGAATTGTCCACGTTCTATTTACCCTCAAACACAGCGGTGCGCTGTACTAGTAAGGAATTCTCCACGTTCTATTTACCCTCAAACACAGCGGTGCGCTGTACTAGTAAGGAATTTTCCACGTTCTATTTACCCTCAAACACAGCGGTGTACTGTACTAGTAAGGAATTGTCCACGTTCTATTTACCCTCACACACACCGCTGTGCTGTACTAGCAAGGAATTGTCCACGTTCTATTTACCCTCAAACACAGCGGTGTGCTGTACTAGTAAGGAATTGTCCACGTTCTATTTACACTCAAACACAGTGGTGTACTGTACTAGTAAGGAATTGTCCACGTTCTATTTACCCTCAAACACAGCGGTGTGCTGTACTAGTAAGGAATTCTCCACATTCTATTTACCCTCAAACACACCGCTGTGCTGTACCAGTAAGGAATTGTCCACGTTCTATTTACCCTCAAACACAGCGGTGTGCTGTACTAGTAAGGAATTGTCCACGTTCTATTTACCCTCAACCACAGCGGTGTGCTGTACTAGTAAGGAATTGTCCACGTTCTATTTACACTCAAACACAGTGGTGTGCTGTACTAGTAAGGAATTGTCCACGTTCTATTTACCCTCAAACACAGCGGTGCGCTGTACTAGTAAGGAATTATCCACGTTCTATTTACCCTCAAACACAGCGGTGCGCTGTACTAGTAAGGAATTCTCCACATTCTATTTACCCTCAAACACAGCGGTGTACTGTACTAGTAAGGAATTGTCCACGTTCTATTTACCCTCACACACACCGCTGTGCTGTACTAGTAAGGAATTGTCCACGTTCTATTTACCCTGAAACACAGCGGTGTGCTGTACTAGTGTACTGTTGTAAGGACGAGCAGACTTCTTTAGGAGGCACACTCTGTTTATTGTATTATTTCCTTATACAACGCTTAACACACACAGAGGGATATTCGGTCCCCTCACCCGATACCCTAGCGAGGTACAGCCTCCGGACCTGGCGGGACTCACACGTCTACCGCTAACCTCCTTGATACCTAAGGAGGTACAACCTCCGGACTTGGCGGGACTCACACGTCTACCGCTATCCTAGTCCTCCGGCTAGGACCTGGGGGAGGCTATCTGACCCACCGCTGGCCCGGTGGGTCCTGACCACTGGGTATGCCGAGCCTTAGCCCTTAGAAGGGCTGAAAGGCTGGTCCAGGGTCCTAGCTAGGCTTCAGCCCAGTCTTCTGTCTTCGTGCAGGGAGAGAACTTCCCGAGGTCCGTTGGGTCACCCGTCTTATACCCCTTCGTGGCCAGGTAGAACCAATCATACATTCCCACGTGGAACCGTCTGATTGGTTCGCACCAAACCCTGGCCACGATCCGTTTCACCTCGACTGACCCCAACCGTTGTACCCAGGGGTAATGCTGCACTGCCCTGGTGGCAACGCAGGTTACGCAACAGCGCGTAGTTAACACCTCTACATCACCCCCTCCTTCGGAAGCTCCAGCCGTCCCGGCTGCAACAATGGGAAACTCCGAAATTACCAATGGTAGAAGAATTGTGAGTGTGCCTCACGAACAACAAGAACAATTAAACCCCTATAAATACCCCCCTTAACAACATAACGTATGTACAAGGCACTAGACATGCCAAAAAAAAAAACATTATAACAACTGGCGAGATTTTGCGCGCGTGCGTTTCGCGGGGCCATCGTAGGGGATGGCAGGCTTTGTCGGCGGCACAAGGGAAGGAGGAAGATGAGCCAGAGCATCCGGTGGGCCTTTAGTCATCTCCACGGGGACACCTGCTGCTCCACGGTCCATTGAGGCCGAACGTGGCCTGCATGGAGCCGTCACTACCGCGTCATCTGCAGGAGGAATGACATGCCTGCGCTGTGGGTTAGGCACCAACGGGGCAACATCCGGCTCGTCGGACGCGTCGCACACTCGGCCCCCATGTCGTGTGTGTTGTGGAGGGACGCGCGGCGTGACGAAGGGTTTTAACCGAGAGGGGTGAACGCACCAGCGACGCCGTCCCCAGCTAATTTTAACACATTGGGGACGCAGGACTTCCACTACCTCAACCGGGCCTCGCCATGGTCTGAGGAGTTTTGCCGACGTGGACACCGGCACCTGGGGGCAGTGGAGCCATGCCCTGTCTCCCGGTGCCCACCGATGCGTGTACGACCGAGGGTCCCGCAGTCGCAAATTCGCCCGTTGGCGGGAAGCCGAATTTTCAATGGCGGCCTCCCGTGCCTCGGCCAACTTACGGAGGTTGAATCGCAAGTGGTCAACGAGCTTTGACTTTTGCGGTGGCTGTTCGATTTCCAGCCGAACGTCGGCGGGAGGAAAGGCATCCCTGCCGTACATTAGAAAGAACGGGGAAAATCCCGTCGCCGCGTGAGGTGTCATACGGTATGCGGCGAGGACCCCCGGAACCTGCAAGTCCCAATCGAGGTGGGATTCATCGACCTGATGGCATAACATAGCAGTGAGAGTTCTATGAAGGCGCTCCACCATGCCGTCGGTCTGGGGATGGTAGGGCGAAGTGCGCACTTTCTTAGTGCCCAACAGGCGGCACACATCAGTCAGCAAGGCTCCTGAAAAATTTCTTCCCTGATCGGTCAGCAACCGTTCTGGTGCGCCCTTGTCCAGGACGTAGCCTTGAACAAAGGCGTCCACAACGGCCGCCGCCGACTGGTTGGGGAGGGCCCAGGCCATAGGCCACCGTGTAAAATACTCTACCCCAACCAGAAGGTACTTATTACCCCGTGGCGTAGTAGGAAAAGGGCCCAAAATATCGAGAGCCACCAACTCATTTATACAAGAGACCGAAATGGGTTGCAGGGGTGGACATGCCGGTTTAGCCGGCGGTTTACGTTGCGCACAATGGGTGCATCCCAGCAAAATGTCAGTGACGTCGCGCAGCATGCCCGGCCAGAAAAATTGCAACCGCAACAACCCAATGGTCTTATGAACACCCAGGTGCAATAAACGCTCATGCGCCGCCCATACGGCCTTGCATCGCAAGGCGGATGGCACGACGATTTTATGTTGACACGAGTCAGCATCCCAATGCATCAACAAGCCGCGCTTCATGACAAATGAATTAAATTTGCCCTGTCTTGGAACCGCATTATTCGCGTGGCGACGCAACCTCAATAACGACATGTCCTCGCCCTGGTGCCGACCCCATTCGGCCAAAGTTAGCCCCAGCAAATCGTCACTGGCCATTGGATCTGCATGATCCAACATCGGCGCTGAGGCGGCGGGAAGTGCGGCTGACACCGTTGTGAGAGGCGCGACCTGCGCAGGCAGTGGCGGCTTACAATGGCCCGAGCCCAAAAAACACGCACATTTTTGAGCCGGCGGAAGGCGAGACAACGCATCGGCATTCGTGTGTTGTGCACCCCTACGGTAAGTGACATTGAAATCGTAGTCCTGAAGGACTTCGAGCCACCGAGAAAGCTGCCCGGACGGTTGGTCAACCCGCAGAGCGTACTGTAAAGCCGAATGATCAGATCGCACGGTAAAATGCTGACCATACAGGTACGGCCTGTATTGCTGAATAAAAAAAACAATGGCCAGCAGCTCACGTCTGGTCACACAGTATCTTTGTTCAGCAAGAGACACGACTCTGCTACCATAGGCAACAACCCTTTCAATGCCATCAACTTTTTGGGACAGAACACCCCCAATCCCCGTATTGCTAGCGTCGGTGTCCAACACGAATGGCACGGAAAAATCGGGGTACGCAAGGGACGGTGCCGTCACGAGCGCGTTCCGCAAGGAGTCGAACGCAGCCTGTTCTGCGTCCCCCCAATGAAACGCCACCCCTTTTGACATAAGGGCGTGGAGCGGCTTGGCAATCGTCGCGAAGCCAGCAACAAACCGGCGGTAGTACGACGCAAAACCAATAAAACTACGAACATCGCCCGCAGATGTAGGGGTCGGCCAATGTTGAACACATTTGGTTTTTTCAGGGTCGGTAGAGATGCCCGAGCGGCTAACTATGTGGCCCAGATAGCGCACAGACTCACGCAGAAGGTGACACTTCTGCGGCTTGAATTTCAAGTTAGCGGCCCGCATTTTCAAGAAGACAGCACGCAACCGTTCGATGTGTTCGCCGAACGTGCGGCTAAAGACGATGACGTCGTCAAGATAAATGAGACATGAGCCCCACTGGAGCCCAGCGAGGACCAGCTCCATGAGCCTCTGGAACGTCGCTGGGGCCGAGTGGAGACCCATGGGCAATCTATTAAACTCGAAAAGGCCCTGTGGTGTCCGAAAAGCAGTCTTAGGTTTTGACGATTCGTCGAGGGGGAGTTGCCAAAACCCCGACAGAAGGTCCAAGGTGGAGAAATAGTGCGCCCCTGCCAGGGCATCCAATGACTCGTCCATACGAGGGAGAGGGTAGGCGTCCGCTACCGAGATTTTATTTAGGCGCCGAAAATCAACGCAAAAACGGAGACTGCCATCGTGCTTTTTGACCAGCACTATTGGAGCACCCCAGGGACTAGTGGAGGGAGAAATTATATCGGCCTTCAGCATGTCATCCACAGCCGATTTAACATGCTGTTTCTCCGCCGGGCTAAGCCGAAACGGGTTTTGTCGAATCGGGGCAGCGTCACCAGTATCAATGTGGTGACGCAGCAGCTTGGTGCAGCCAATATCAAATTTAGATTTAGTAAAGACATCGGAAAATTCTCGCAGAAGAGCGCGCAATTTAATTCGCTGCGAATGAGACAGATCACCCGTGTCTGTGCAGAGCGCGTCCAACCATCTCTCATCCGATTCGGAAGGAGGTGGGACCTGCGGCGTGTCATGCACGTGTCCCGCGACTCCGGTCCCCAACGGCACCGGGGTCGCGTGAGCGAGCACAGTTCCTTGCGGAATGACGGTTGTGGACAATCCGACATTCAAAACCTGCAAGAACGGCTCCCTGTCGGCTGCTACGAGGGTCTGTGCAGCCACCAAATCTAACCCCTTAGCAGCTGCGTTTGAAGGCCCCAGCAAAATGCCATGTGCCGAGGCCTCCGGGGCTAGCGGTTTTTTAAGTTGCAAGGGCACGAGCATTTGTGTCCCTGGTGGAATGCGGACTGTGCTCGCAACAAACGCCTGCACCGAGGCACTAGCCATGCGCGGATGTGAGGGTGTGGGCAAGAACGCCATCCGTCGACCCGACGGGAGTTCGATGCAGCCTTGATCTACAAGGATCTTAATAGGCATTTTCGCGAGAAAATCAGTGCCTAACAAACACGGCACGGCGAGGGAAGAAGAGACCAAAATAGGCCCTGCCAATTTAATGTCTCCAATCGAAATTTGCGCCCGAATTTGCCCAATAATGCCAAGTGAACTGCCATTAGCGGCGAAACACGGGATAGAAACCCGTTCCAAGGGGCGGCATCGTACGGGCAGTATATTGTAAATCAGATCCCAAATGATCGTAGCCGACGCACCAGTATCGACCAACACGCGAAATTCCACACCCTCAATTGATCCGACAACCACGGACGAACCTGCCGTCGCTGCGACTACCCTATGGGCCAACTCAGACCACTGCCCAGGTCCGAGTGGCCGCGAACAAACGCCAGAATACCCCCCATCACACGCCGAATCGCGAGCCCTTCTTATGGTGCGTTGCAGTGTGTATGGTGTGAATGAGGGCCGAGCGTGAGAGGCGTCGCGACTTGCTTGGTTTTGCCGCGATGCCGTGGACGTCCTGTAGTCCTGGCCCCGGGATGCGGAGGGGCGTCGTCAAGGCGCACGGCAGTCAGAGGAGATGTGGCCTCGTCGGCCACAGTTGAAGCACGTCAAGTCGCCGCGTGGAGCAGGCCGTCCCCGCTGCTGGTCGTTGCGGCGACCAGCGTGGTCGGACGATCGCCGGCCCGTTGACCTGGTCGCCATGAAGGCCCGGTCGGGGGAGAACTCGGCGTCCCTGCTGGCAGGCTCCGACGTCGAAGCCGAGGTGGCGATGGTCGATTCCGTGTGGAGCAGCAGATGTGCGTGGATGCACCGAGCGGCTCGTAGCGAGCACATACCGTCGTCGTCCACTGCTTGGATGACGATGCGCAGCTCACGCGCCAGCTCCAGCATCTTCTGGAGAACGATGGCATCGATGGCCTCGTCGTCCATGCGAGGGTAACCCGCTCTTGCCATCGCCAGTAGAGCGGTCCGGAATGCCAACGGAGACTCTTTAGGGCGGCGTCGCCTGTCGTAAAATCGGCTGCGGACGTCGGATGGAGGCCAGTACACGTCGGACATCCGTCGGAGGGCCGATTGAAGAGTCGCCCTTTGTTGCCTGGGGATGGTGAGGAGCGAGGCGAGAGCATCGTCATCCAAAGTGGCCGGTAGTGCTCGGAGCGCCTGTGCGTCCGACCAGCCCACCATCTCTTGGTGGCTCAGGAAGCGACGCTGGAACGCCGCCCAGTTGCCCCCTTCAGATGTGAATTCTCGGAAGATGGGCAGGCGTTGTTGGAGGGCGGACGTCGTCTCCCCCTCAGCTTGTACCGTCTCGAGCCGGAGATCGGCGATTTCCCGGCCGATAGAGTCTACTGTACCGTGTCGGTACAGTGATGACGCGGCGTCTGCTGAGGAACTTGAATCCGCAGCGTCGCGTGCTGATGACGTTGCGGGTTGTGATTGGCCCCCCGCGTTCCCAGGATGCCCCTGGCTTCCGCTTCCGGCGGAATCACGTGGTTCCCCGGCGGGAAAATCAAAATGTCTGCCCCGGCCGATGGCGGGAACGTCTGCCGGCGGTTGACTCGGCCTGCCCGCAACCTCCAAGTTGATCTCTTCGAGAATGGAGGCCGCGGCGTGTAGGAGTTGAGCGAGACGGCCGTGTGCTGCCCTGAGTCCGTCCCCCATGGCAGGGGGAGCAACCGGCTACTCAACCGGTGGCTGGACGGCCGTCAACGCGGCAGCGTTTTCAGCGGAGCTGGCGGTGCTTGCAGGTGAGACAGCGTTATCTTCGTTCTGGCTCTGCGCGTGGGCTGAACTTCTGGTTTCCATTTCCAACCACTTCTGACTCCAGTTGTAGTGTTGTAAGGACGAGCAAACTTCTTTAGGAGGCACACTCGGTTTATTGTATTATTTCCTTATACAACGCTTAACACACACAGAGGGATATTCGGTCCCCTCACCCGATACCCTAGGGAGGTACAGCCTCCGGACCTGGTGGGACTCACACGTCTACCGCTAACCTCCTTGATACCTAAGGAGGTACAACCTCCGGACTTGGCAGGACTCACACGTCTACCGCTATCCTAGTCCTCCGGCTAGGACCTAGGGGAGGCTATCTGACCCACCGCTGGCCCGGTGGGTCCTGACCACTGGGTATGCCGAGCCTTAGCCCTTAGAAGGGCTGAAAGGCTGGTCCAGGGTCCTAGCTAGGCTTCAGCCCAGTCTTCTGTCTTTGTGCAGGGAGAGAACTTCCCGAGGTCCGTTGGGTCACCCGTATTATACCCCTTCGTGGCCAGGTAGAACCAATCATACATTCCCACGTGGAACCGTCTGATTGGTTCGCACCAAACCCTGGCCACGATCCGTTTCACCTCGACTGACCCCAACCGTTGTACCCAGGGGTAATGCTGCACTGCCCTGGTGGCAACGCAGGTTACGCAACAGCGCGTAGTTAACACCTCTACACTAGTAAGGAATTGTCCACGTTCTATTTACACTCAAACACAGCGGTGTGCTGTACTAGTAAGGAATTGTCCACGTTCTATTTACGTGATACCATACCAATTGGTTGGCGGGTTTAACGGCACATTTTTATTGAAGTGATCTCACCCAGAAAATAAAACCATATGGATATATAACAACTGTCTTGGTACGAAGCGTACCAAATGCCACTAGGTTTTTATTTAAATTCTAGTATGCATTATCTCCACAAGGGTGCACACACACACATATACATTGTACCCAGGTTTAATGATATCTTATCGCAAAGAGGAAGCATGGTCTTTGGTTCTTTCGGTAAAGTCACGTAGGTAATAAAATAAATGACGACGTTTCGATTGTAACACAAGCGTCCATCATCATCATTGGGAAAACCACAGCAAGAATTGCGTGGACGCTCCCCTCCCCCTACCCCCCTCTCTTACCGACACTGTATAACCTCTTACCACAGCATCTCTCTCCCACTTCATCAAATAAATGTTCTTTCTGTGTCCTGACTGTAGTGAGTGTCAAGGCACGTGCATGCCGGGTGTGTGCTCACTGTCATCAGGAAACGTTTATTAAGAAGTCTGTTTACTCTTTAATTCAGCAGGACGTGTTTATTTAAAGTTGCGCATTTTGACGTGACGTCACATTTCTCGTCACACATCGTCACAAATGTCTGACCCCTCCCCCACCCCCCCCAGGTGCGTTACGTCATTTATGGACGGCCCCTTAACACATGTTTCAGCTATCATTTGTATTACCATACTCATCCTATCTACGAAATTCATTATATTACCTATCCAGACTAGGATTTAAAGTCTGAATCTTATCCTGGCTATCATTTGTATTGCCCGACTTATCACGTCTATGATAAGCATTAAACAGCCCCCCCGCCATGACTGAGATGGACAATACGAATGTCTTAGCACTGTGAGAATCACTGCAGAGCTTACGTTAACTAGAACCGATAACGCTCGCAATCATTCATCAATCAAGCGATACGTAAGGTCTAACTTACACACGTTACGACTAAGCAAAATGGGCCTCAATTCTGGCAGCCCAAACAAATGAACAATTTCAAACGCCGCAAAATCGTCAACAACTATTTAATACTTAATAAAAACAATTAACAAATAAGTGTACGCGCAGACACACACAGACACACACACAGACACACATACAGACACACACACACACAGACACACACACAGACACACACACACAGACACACACAGACACACACACAGACACACACACAGACACACACAGACACACACAGCGATCAAACCCCTAACATCGATGCGCTAGCCATGCGGATCGCACGCCCAGAGAGAGACGAGACATCGCCCTGGAGAGAGACGCCGCCACCACCCATCATCGCCCTCCTCCGTGTTCGCGTGGATCACCTTCGCCACCTTCGCCACTTCCGCCGCCACCGTCGTCGTCCACACCGCCGCCGCGTCCGACTAAAGAGTTTCGTGGGGGGCTACAACAATCGGGGGGGGGGGAGGATGGGGGGGGGGAGGAGGAGGGGGGACAGCCCCCCAGGACCTGGGCAGCTCTCCCTCACGCCAAAAACAAAACCTTCACTCGCGACGTCGTCGCCATCGCCGCCAACGACCGGGACGTGACGAGAGCGGCACGCGGACGAGGGGGTCCCTCTACCGGGGTCCCTCTACCGGGGTCCCTCTACCGGGGTCCCTCTACCAGGGTCCCTCTACCAGGGTCCCTCTACCGGGGTTCCACTACCGGGGTCCCTCTACCAGGGTCCCTCTACCAGGGTCCCTCTACCAGGGTCCCTCTACCGGGGTCCCTCTACTGGGGTCCCCCTACCAAGGTCCCTCTACCAGGGTCCCACTATCAGAGTCCCTCTACCAGGGTCCCTCTACCGGGGTCCCTCTACCAGGGTCCCACTACCAGGGTCCCTCTACCAGGGTCCCTCTACCGGGGTCCCTCTACCGGGGTCCCACTACCAGGGTCCCTCTACCGGGGTCCCTCTACCAGGGTCCCACTACCAGGGTCCCACTACCAGGGTCCCACTACCAGGCCTCTACCAGGGTCCCTCTACCAGGGTCCCTCTACCAGGGTCCCTCTACCAGGGTCCCTCTACCAGGGTCCCACTACCAGGGTCCCTCTACCAGGGTCCCTCTACCGGGGTCCCTCTACCAGGGTCCCCGCTAGTCTGAGGCGCTAGTCTGAGGCGCTAGTCTGAGGCGCTAGTCTGAGGCGCCAGTCTGAGGCGCTAGTCTGAGGCACTAGTCTGAGGCGCTAGTCTGAGGCACTAGTCTGAGGCACTAGTCTGAGGCACTAGTCTGAGGCGCTAGTCTGAGGAACTAGTCTGAGGCACTAGTCTGAGGCGCCAGTCTGAGGTGCTAGTCTGAGGCACCAGTTTGAGGCGCTAGTCTGAGGCACTAGTCTGAGGCACTAGTCTGAGGAGCTAGTCTGAGGCGTTAGTCTGAGGCGCTAGTCTGAGGTGCTAGTCTGAGGCGCTAGTCTGAGGCGCTAGTCTGAGGCGCCAGTCTGAGGCGCTAGTCTGAGGTGCTAGTCTGAGGCGCTAGTCTGAGGTGCTAGTCTGAGGCGCTAGTCTGAGGTGCTAGTCTGAGGCGCTAGTCTGAGGCGCTAGTCTGAGGCGCCAGTCTGAGGCGCTAGTCTGAGGCGCTAGTCTGAGGCGCTAGTCTGAGGTGCTAGTCTGAGGCGCTAGTCTGAGGTACTAGTCTGAGGCACTAGTCTGAGGCGCTAGTCTGAGGCGCTAGTCTGAGGCGCTAGTCTGAGGTGCTAGTCTGAGGCGCTAGTCTGAGGCGCTAGTCTGAGGCGCTAGTCCGAGGCGGTGCCCTCGTGAGGACCGCTCCTGCGGCTGCGCTTGCTGGGAATCTCCTCCTGGCTGCAGCCCTGGAAAGGGAGGGGGTGGGGAGTTACCCACACACAGAGACCCATAGACTCACCACATAGAGACCCATAGACTCACCACACATAGAGACCCATAGACTCACCACACACAGAGACCCATAGACTCACCACACACAGAGACCCATAGACTCACCACACACAGAGACCCATAGACTCACCACACACAGAGACCCATAGACTCACCACACACAGAGACCCATAGACTCACCACACACAGAGACCCATAGACTCACCACACACAGAGGCCCATAGACTCACCACACAGAGAGACCCATAGACTCACCACATAGAGACCCATAGACTCACCACACACAGAGACCCATAGACTCACAACACACAGAGACCCATAGACTCACCACACACAGAGACCCATAGACTCACCACACACAGAGACCCACAGACTCACCACACAGAGACCCATAGTCTCACCACACACAGAGACCCATAGACTCACCACACACCGAAACCCATAGACTCATCACACACAGAG
The DNA here is from genome assembly GCF_048934315.1 of Petromyzon marinus. Classification (NCBI taxonomy): domain Eukaryota; kingdom Metazoa; phylum Chordata; class Hyperoartia; order Petromyzontiformes; family Petromyzontidae; genus Petromyzon; species Petromyzon marinus. The sequence continues at coordinate 228,685 of NW_027423019.1, forward strand.
ACCCATAGACTCACCACACACAGAGACCCATAGACTCACCACACACAGAGACCCATAGACTCACCACACACAGAGACTCATAGACTCACCACACACAGAGACCCATAGACTCACCACACACAGAGACCCATAGACTCACCACACACAGAGACTCATAGACTCACCACACACAGAGACCCATAGACTCACCACACACAGAGATCCATAGACTCACCACACACAGAGACTCATAGACTCACCACACACAGAGACCTATAGACTCACCACACACAGAGACCCATAGACTCACCACACACAGAGACTCATAGACTCACCACACACAGAGACCCATAGACTCACCACACACAGAGACCCATAGACTCACCACACACAGAGACCCATAGACTCACCACACACAGAGACCCATAGACTCACCACACACAGAGACCCATAGACTCACCACACACAGAGACCCATAGACTCACCACACACAGAGACCCATAGACTCACCACACAGAGACCCATAGACTCACCACACACAGAGACTCATAGACTCACCACACACAGAGACCCATAGACTCACCACACACAGAGACTCATAGACTCACCACACACAGAGACCCATAGACTCACCACACACAGAGACCCATAGACTCACCACACACAGAGACTCATAGACTCACCACACACAGAGACCCATAGACTCACCACACACAGAGACCCATAGACTCACCACACACAGAGACCCATAGACTCACCACACACAGAGACCCACAGACTCACCACACACAGAGACCCACAGACTCACCACACACAGAGACTCATAGACTCACCACACACAGAGACCCATAGACTCACCACACACAGAGACCCATAGACTCACCACACACAGAGACTCATAGACTCACCACACACAGAGACCTATAGACTCACCACACACAGAGACCCATAGACTCACCACACACAGAGACTCATAGACTCACCACACACAGAGACCCATAGACTCACCACACACAGAGACCCATAGACTCACCACACACAGAGACCCATAGACTCACCACACACAGAGACCCATAGACTCACCACACACAGAGACCCATAGACTCACCACACACAGAGACCCATAGACTCACCACACACAGAGACCCATAGACTCACCACACAGAGACCCATAGACTCACCACACACAGAGACCCATAGACTCACCACACAGAGTCACAGCATTACCGTCCGACACCAATGAGGTAGGGGATCGTTTCGCCGGACAGACAAACACACGCACACTTACACACAAACACACATACACAGAAACACACGTACACACACACGTACACATCCACACACACACGTACACACACACGTACACACAAACACACGTACACACAAACACACACACATACACACACACATACACACAAACACACATACACACAAACACACATACACACACAAACACATATACACACACACGTACACACACAAACACATACACACAAACACACACAAACACGCACACATACACACAAAGATCAAAGATCCCCCATATAGCCTGTAACAGACTGTAGGGGCAAGTGCTGTTAGCGAGCACCTATGAAGGCCGGAACGGTACACGAGGGGGTGGGTGGCCAGCACCACGCCCGACCGCCTTTGTCTCCCTAGTGGCGATGTTTACACACCGCACCAGGTACTCATTTGAGGCTGAGTCGACCTAGGGGAGGCCCGGGACCGGTTCAGATAATCGTCACTGGTGTTGGCCGTGAGCGGGAATCGAACCCGGGTCGCCAGGTTCATAGCGCAGCGCGCTAACCGCTACACTATCGCTCCCCACACATACACACAAACACACATACACACACACACGTACACACATACACACAAACACACGTACACACACGCACACACACACGCATACACACGCACACGTACACACACACAAACACGCACACATACACACGCAGACAAATACACATACACACAAACACACGTACACACGCACACAAATACACATACACACAAACACACGTACACACGCACACACATACACACACACGTACACACACACACCACGCATCGTGACGGTGCCCTCACCAGGTCAGCCAGCAGTGGAGTGAACTTCCCACTGCTGCTGTTGCCGCTGCTGCTGCTGCTGCTGTTGTTGCTGCTGCTGTTGCTGTTGTTGTTGCTGCTGCTGCTGTTGTTGCTGGGTAGCTCCTCGGTGCCCGGCTCTCGTAGAACCTTGGTTCCACTCCTGGCCAGGGCTGACGCAGGGACGGCGCCACCACCACCACCAGCGACCATTCCTCCTCCTCCGCCGGCAACGAGCTCGGCGCCGGCGGCGCCGTCGGCACCGAGCCGGGGCGCCGGCGACGCCGCCGACGGGCACAGCCGCGCCACCACGGCGCTCACGTTGTCGGCCTTGGTGCCGAGCCGGTGCCAGCGGGACAGCGCCTCCGCCACCAGCGCCTGCGCCGGCGTCAGGTCTACACCGCTGCTGCTGCTGCTCGAACCACCGGCACAACAACCGGCACCACCAGCAGCACAACCACCGGCACAACCACCGGCAGCACCACCAGCACAACCACCGGCACCACCAGCAGCACAAACACCGGCACAACCACCGGCACCACCAGCAGCACAACCACCGGCACCACCGCCGCTGGCCTGCAGGATGAGACGTGTAAGTGCATGTAGACGTGTGTATGTGTGTATGTACATAGTATGTGTGTATGTAGACGTGTGTGTGTGTGTGTGTAGACGTGTGTGTATGTAGACGTGTGTGTGTATGTATGTATATAGTGTGTGTGTATGTAGACGTGTGTGTGTATGTAGACGTGTGTGTGTGTGTATGTAGACGTGTGTGTGTGTATGTAGACGTGTGTGTGTATGTAGACGTGTGTGTGTGTGTATATAGTGTGTGTGTGTATGTAGACGTGTGTAAGTGTATAGTGTGTGTGTGTGTATGTAGACGTGTGTGTGTATGTAGACGTGTGTGTGTGTAGACGTGTGTGTGTATGTAGACGTGTGTGTGTATGTAGACGTGTGTGTGTGTGTATGTAGACGTGTGTGTGTATGTAGACGTGTGTGTATGTAGACGTGTGTGTGCGTAGACGTGTGTGTGTAGACGTGTGTGTGTATGTAGACGTGTGTGTGTGTATGTAGACGTGTGTGTGTGTGTGTGTATGTAGACGTGTGTGTATGTAGACGTGTGTGTGTGTAGACGTGTGTGTGTATGTAGACGTGTGTGTGTGTGTATGTAGACGAGGGGGCTAAGCGGGCGTGGCACGGGCTAGAGAAGAGATGGAGTGATGTGGTACAGGAGGACGTGGAGCTGAGTGGACTTGCCGATGACTGGTACCAGCGGTGTCAAGATCGGCCTCTGTGGAGGAGGCTCGTGAAGGATGCTACTGGGCAGTTGGAGTCAGTCGCCCTCCAACAACAACGGAGGGTGGAGGAGCGACGCTCACAACAGCGAGCGGAGCGCCGGGTGGCTAAAGCACAGGAGGTTGGCACAGTAGGGGGCACAGGTGGTGCATCAGCCAGTCATCTCAGTCAGTCGACCCGTGGCACCTGGGTCTGCCCCGTGACCTCCTGCCAGCGGGCGTTCGACACTTCACGTGGCCTCAGGGTGCACATAGCCTGGCACAAGCGTCGTGGTGACGTCACCGCCACTTAGTGGCGAATGGCGGTTGTTGTTGTTGTTGTGTGTGTATATAGTGTGTGTATGTGTATGTATAGTGTGTGTGTGTATGTAGACGTGTGTGTGTGTGTAGACGTGTGTGTGTGTGTGTATGTAGATGTGTGTGTGTATGTAGACGTGTGTGTGTATGTAGACGTGTGTGTGTGTGTGTATGTAGACGTGTGTGTGTGTATGTAGACGTGTGTGTGTATGTAGACGTGTGTGTGTGTGTATGTAGACGTGTGTGTGTATGTAGACGTGTGTGTGTGTATGTAGACATGTGTGTGTGTATGTAGACGTGTGTGAGTGTATGTAGACGTGTGTGTGTGTATAGTGTGTGTGTAAACGTGTGTGTGTGTGTATGTAGACGTGTGTGTATGTAGACGTGTGTGTGTGTATGTAGACGTGTGTGTGTATGTATGTAGACGTGTGTGTGTGTATGTAGACGTTTGTGTGTATGTAGACGTGTGTGTGTGTGTATGTAGACGTGCCCGTGCTCGCTGCTGCTGCTGTGCGTCCGCACGATGACAGAGCGCCACGGCCTCTGTGGGCGTGAGGACATCCCAGACTCCGTCGGTGGCCAGCACCAGGTAGCGGTGGTGCCCTGGGTCCAGCCTGTAGGCGCTGACATCCGGCTCCGGGGAGACCACAAACTGGGCGCTCGCAAAGTCGTAGCTCCAGAGGTCCCCTGTGGGATATCGCCAACACACACACACACACGTACACACACACACGTACCACACACACACACGTACACACACACACGTACACACACACACGTACACACACACACCCACATGTACACACACACGTACACACGTACACACACACACACGTACACACTCACACACGTACACACTCACACACGTACACACTCACACACACGTACACACACACACGTACACACACACACGTACACACACACACGTACACACACACACACACGTACACACTCACACACGTACACACACGTACACACACACACGTACACACGTACACACACACACGTACACACACACGTACACACACACGTACACACACACACGTACACACACACACGTACACACGTACACACACACGCACACACGTACACACGTACGCACACACGTACACACACACGTACACACACACACGTACACACACACACGTACACACACGTACACACACACTTACACACGTACACACACACACACGTACACACACGTACACACACACACACGTACACACACACGGACACGTACACACACGGACACACGTACACACACACGTACACACGCACACACGTACACACACACACACACGTACACACGTACACACACGTACACACACGTACACACACACGTACACACACACACGTACACACACACACGTACACACACGTACACACACTCGTAAACACACACGTAAACACACCTACGCGTACACACACATATACATGAACACACGTTTCACAACAACCGCCATTCGCCACTAGGTGGCGATGACATAACCAGGGCGCCTGTGCCAGGCTACGTGCACTTTTAACGCCAGATGAAGTGTCGAATGCCCGCTGGCAGGAGGTCGCCAGGAGATGCCACGGGTGTGTATAGGTGTGTGTGTAGGTGTGTGTGTAGGTGTGTGTAGGTGTGTGTAGGTGTGTGTGTGTGTAGGTGTGTGTGCCGGACGGGCAACTCTGTCGTGGACAGTGCTGTGGGGGGAGGTCCAATTTTGATTGGCTCCTCCCCTCATGGCATATGTGTCCACCACAGGGGCTAAACGGGGGCTCTGGATGGATGCGAGGGGCTGGTAACCCCTCCACTTCAATTAATTACCACTAAACCACGAATTAAGAATATATAACTAATAAGCTTGTGCCGGAGGCCCGGGGAGGCCAGGCGTCTATGACGTCTCCTGGCCAAACCCCAATTGGCGGAGCCAGGAGATTGAATATCTACCCTCGGGGCTCCTCCAGAAACAACGAAAAACCACTACGGGTGGCCACGTGGAATGTTCGAACACTCACTGCGGAGGAGAGGCTGCCACTCCTCTGTCGGGAGCTGGACCGGTACCGCCTGGATCTATGTGGCATTCAGGAGGTCTGGTGGACCGGCTCTGGCTCCTGCCACTATGAGGGGTGGACAGTCCTCTACTCGGGGCAGCAGACTGCCAAACAACAGGGTGTGGCTCTTCTTTTGAACAAAAGAATAAAGGGGCGTGGGAACATGGCGGTGAGGTGTGGGAAGCTGTAAATCCCAGGCTACTTTGGGCTCTCCTTCCCATCAACTGGAGGCGAGGAATGGTGGTCGTGGTTACTTATGCCCCCACCGAAGATGAACATCCGTGGTGGGATGCAGGCAAAGCCGATGAGTCAGATGCCTTCTATGACCTCCTGTCACAGGTGCTGGCTAAAGTGGCCCCTCGGGATAGAGTCATCATGTTGGGTGACTTCAATGCCCGAGTTGGTCATGATACTGGCACCTGGTCTGGAGTGATTGGAGGGCATGGGCCAGATCAGCTCAATAACAACGGTAGAAGGCTGCTAGATTTTTGTGCAGCCCATGGGCTAGTAATTACCAACACGCTGTTCCGGCATCGGCGCATCCACACAACATCATGGATGCATGCCGGGTCCAAGCAAGAACATCTGCTGGACTACATAGTGACGGACCAGCGGATGCGAGCCCATGTCCTTGACACCAGGACCTACCGTGGAGCTGATCTGCCTTCTGACCATCTGACTAGTCATCTGTAAGATGTGCCTGTTATTCTTAAACTCCGGTGGTGGGTGTACACCCAGGACCCCATTCCAACCTAAAGTGGCCTGGTCTCAGTTATCTGATGAAAGTTGCAAGCGAGAATTTCATCATCGCTTGCGGCTGGGATTGGCATCGTCCCCGACTCCTCCTGATGTCGAGGGTAAATGGGCGAGGTTTAGGACTGTGACTCATGCAGCTGCAATGGCTGCTTTGGGTACGCGGTCCAGACCTCCCCAGAGACCCTGGCTGACAGAGGAGGTGTTCAGGATGGTTGAGAAAAAACGACAGGCCCACTGTCATCGGTTACAGAATCCCACGTCAGAGAATGAGGAGGCTTACTGCAGCCTTCGCTCGGAGGTTCGGAGAGCCATGAGGTGCTGCAAGGATGGGTGGTGGTCGCGGGTTGCTGAGGAGATGGAGTCTGCCTCAGTGGCCCGTGATCACAAATCTCTATTTAACTCCATCAAAAAAGTAATCTGCAGCGCCACACCTATTACCATCATTAGGGGAAAAAACGGTGACCCAATCTTCGACCCCCAGGAACAGGTTTGCAGATTTGCTGAGCATTTCTGTGAGGTCCTGGGGGAGGGAAAATCCCTCAGCCGGGAAAACATCGTGGCACAAAGTGAGGATGACCCTGCTGAGGCTGCGGTGCCTCAAATATTGGAAGAAGTCACCCCCTGTGAGTGGCTGGCTGAGGTGCCATCTGTTGAGGAAGTACTGAAGGCGATCCGGAGTCTGAGACCAGGAAAGGCAGCGGGCAGAGATGATCTCCCAAGTGAAATGCTGAGGGAGGGCGGCGTTTGTGCACAGACTGCCCTATATGACATCATAACAACAGTCTGGACCACTGGACGGGTTCCGCAGGATTGGAAGGATGCCCTGGTGGTCCCCCTTTTTAAGAAGTGGGACCGCACAGACTGTAACAACTACAGGGGCATCTCACTCCTCAGTGTGCCGGGAAAGGTCCTGGCAAGGATTATTCAACATCGCCTTGCCAGGCACGCTGAGGAGAGGCTTGCGGAGCCCCAATGCGGTTTCAGGAAAGGGCGGTCCTGCAAAGATGCCATATTTTCTGTCCGTCTGCTACAGCAGAAGTGTAGGGAATTCCAAAAAGACTACATATCTGCTTTCTTGACCTGGTCAAGGCCTATGATACCATCAGTAGACCTGGGCTCTGGGTTGTTCTTCGTGCTTTTGGAGTACCTGACCCTCTGCTCACGATCATTAAGGACCTTCATGATGGTGAGCGGGCCCAGGTAAAACTACGTGGCCGGGAGTCAGAGCCATTCCCTGTACACCTTGGGGTGCGACAGGGATGTCCTCTGGCTCCCACATTATTTGACATCTATTTTGACCATGTAGTTCATGAAGCCTTCAATAGCTGTACCGGGGGAATCTCCATATGGTACATATATAATGGTAGGCTGATCGATGCCCGGGTGCGGTCAAGGGATGGCTCCCTATTGCTCAATCACGTCATGTATGCTGATGATTTGGTAATAGCTGCTCATTCAGAGGAGGAGTTTGAGACGCTGCTGCTGAGACTGGAGCGTGCCACTAAGAGGTGGAGCGTTACCATCAGCCCCACCAAAACTAAGCACCTGCCTGGGTATTTTGTACCATCGGACACTCCACCCCCACAACTCCCAATCGGTGATGGGGCAGTTGTGGAGAGAGTGGAGAGTTTCCCAAATCTGGGCAGTGTGCTTATGACCGGCTCCAGTTTAACAGCAGAGGTCTCACTCCGAATCAGTCGAGCGGCAATATCTTTTCATCGGTTGCGTAACGCTGTGTGGAAGCTACCTAGTCTGTCGCTCCGCACTAAGCGTCAAGTCTTCTCGGCCACGGTCATTCCCTCCCTTCTCTACGCTTGCGAAACGTGGACCCCCCTAATGGAACATCTTCGCCGGTGTGAAACATTTAGGCTGGCCTGCCTACGATCCATCCTGGGTTTAACCAGGCTGGATTGTGTGAGGAGCTCACAAATCCTTGAAAGATCTGGGCAAGGCACCATCGGTGAGCTCCTCCGGCGGGCAAGGCTGCGATGGCTGGGTCATGTAGCCCGCATGCCCAGCCACCGCATGCCGAAACAGCTTTTGTTCGGCCGGATTGAGGGGGCTAAACGAGCACGGCACGGGCTAGAGAAGAGATGGAGTGATGTGGTACAGGAGGACGTGGAGCTGAGTGGACTTGCCGATGACTGGTACCAGCGGTGTCAAGATCGGCCTCTGTGGAGGAGGCTCGTGAAGGATGCTACTGGGCAGTTGGAGGTAGTCGCCCTCCAACAACAACGGAGGGCGGAGGAGCGACGCTCAGAACAACGAGCGGAGCGCCGGGTGGCTAAAGCACAGCAGGTTGGCACAGTAGGGGGCACAGGTGGTGCATCAGCCAGTCATCTCAGTCAGTCGACCCGTGGCACCTGGGTCTGCCCCGTGACCTCCTGCCAGCGGGCGTTCGACACTTCACGTGGCCTCAGGGTGCACATAGCCTGGCACAAGCGTCGTGGTGACGTCACCGCCACTTAGTGGCGAATGGCGGTTGTTGTTGTTGTTGTGTAGGTGTGTGTGTAGGTGTGTGTGTATGTAGGTGTGTGTGTGTGTGTAGGTGTGTGTGTGTGTAGGTGTGTGTGTAGGTGTGTGTGTGTAGGTGTGTGTAGGTGTGTGTGTGTAGGTGTGTAGGTGTGTGTGTGTGTGTAGGTGTGTGTGTAGGTGTGTGTGTGTAGGTGTGTATAGGTGTGTGTGTAGGTGTGTGTGTAGGTGTGTGTGTGTGTGTACCGAGGGAGCGTGACACGGCCAGGAAGGGGATGTCCTCCGTGGCTGAGCTTTGCTGCCCAGGGCCGCAGTGAGCCACAAGGGGCCTCCTCCAGGCCACACGGCAAGGCCCCCCTGGCTTCCTCATCACCCTGGTGGGCAGACACACAAAGACAAAGATCCCCCGTGTAGCCTTAACAGACTGTACGGGCAAGTGCTGTTAGCGAGCACACACAAAGACAAAGATCCCCCGTGTAGCCTGTAACAGACTGTAGGGGCAAGTGCTGTTAGCGAGCACACACAAAGACAAAGATCCCCGTGTAGCCTGTAACAGACTGTAGGGGCAAGTGCTGTTAGCGAGCACACACAAAGACAAAGATCCCCCGTGTAGCCTGTAACAGACTGTAGGGGCAAGTGCTGTTAGCGCGCAGCACCTACGAAGGCCGGAACGGTACACGAGGGGGTGGGTGCCCAGCACCACGCCCGGCCGCCTTTGTCTCCCTAGTGGCGATGTTTACACACCGCACCAGGTATTCATTTGAGGCTTAGTCGACCTAGGGGAGGCCCTGGACCGGTTCAGATAATCGTGACTGGTGTTGGCTGTGAGCGGGAATCGAACCCGGGTCATCAGGTTCGTAGCACAGCGCGCTAACCACTACACTATACACACACACATACACACACATATATACACAACAACCGCCATTCGCCACTAAGTGGTGGTGACGTCACCACGACGCTTGTGCCAGGCTATGTGCACCCTGAGGCCACGTGAAGTGTCGAACGCCCGCTGGCAGGAGGTCACGGGGCAGACCCAGGTGCCACGGGTCGACTGACTGAGATGACTGGCTGATGCACCACCTGTGCCCCCTACTGTGCCAACCTGCTGTGCTTTAGCCACCCGGCGCTCCGCTCGTTGTTGTGAGCGTCGCTCCTCTGCCCTCCGTTGTTGTTGGTGGGCGACTGCCTCCAACTGCCCAGTAGCGTCCTTCACGAGCCTCCTGCACAGAGGCCGATCTTGACACCGCTGGTACCAGTCATCGGCAAGTCCACTCAGCTCCACGTCCTCCTGTACCACATCACTCCATCTCTTCTCTAGACCGTGCCGCGCCCGCTTAGCCCCCTCAATCTGGCCGAACAAAAGCTGTTTCGGCATGCGGTGGCTGGGCATGCGGGCTACATGACACAGCCATCGCAGCCTTGCCCGCCGGAGGAGCTCACCGATGGGACCTTGCCCAGATCTTTCAAGGATTTGTGAGCTCCTCACACAATCCAGTCTGGTTAAACCTAGGATGGATCGTAGGCATGTTTCTAACCGGCGAAGATGTTCCATTAGGGGGGTCCATGTTTCGCAAGCGTATAGAAGGGAGGGAATGACCGTGGCCGAGAAGACCTGAAGCTTAGTGCGGAGCGACAGACCAGGTAGCTTCCACACAGCGTTACGCAACCGATGAAAAGATATTGCCACTCGACTGATTCGGAGTGAGACCTCTGCTGTTAAACTGGAGCCGGTCATAAGCACACTGCCCAGGTATGGGAAACTCTCCACACTCTCCACAACTGCCCCATCACCGATTGGGAGTTGTGGGGGTGGAGTGTCCGATGGTTACAAAATACCCAGGCAGGTGCTTAGTTTTGGTGGGGCTGATGGTAAGGCCCCACCTCTTAGTGGCACGCTCCAGTCTCAGCAGCAGCGTCTCCAACTCCTCCTCTGAATGAGCAGCTATTACCAAATCAGCAGACATAACGTGGTTGAGCAATAGGGAGCCATCCCTTGACCGCACCCGGGCATCGATCAGCCTCCCATTATATCTGTACCATATGGAGATTCCCCCGGTACAGCTATTGAAGGCTTCACAAACTGCGTGGTCAAAATAGATGTCAAATAATGTGGGAGCCAGAGGACATCCCTGTCGCATCCCAAGGTGTACAGGGAATGGCTCTGACTCCCGGCCACGTAGTTTTACCCGGGCCCGCTCACCATCATGAAGGTCCTTAATGATCGTGAGCAGAGGGTCAGGTACTCCAAAAGCACGAAGAACGACCCAGAGCCCAGGCCTACTGATGGTATCATAGGCACACATACACACGAATGTCTTACCGCCCGCCCAGCCTCTCGATGCGTTCCCTCTCCACTGGATCCTCCGGCTTGTGGTCGCGCGTCAACGCCACGGCAAGTAGCGGCACCACCTCGTCCTCCACCTCGTCCACCTCCTCATCCACCACCTCGTCCACCTCCTCCACCACCTCGTCCACCTCCACCACCTTGTCCACCTCCTTGTCCACCACCACCTCCTTGTCCACCTCCTCTTCCATCTCGTCCACCACCTCGTCCACCTCCTCCTCCACCTCGTCCACCACCTCCTCCTTGTCCACCTCCTGCCGGGGCGGTGGTGGTTGTGACAGTGGTGGCCGTGATGGTGGCGGTGGTTGTGACAGTGGTGGTGGTGGTTGTGACAGTGGTGGTGGTGGCGGTGGTGATGGTGGTTGTGACAGTGGTGGTGGTGGTGGTTGTGACAGTGGTGGTGGTGGTGGCCGTGGTGGTGGTGGTTGTGACAGTGGTGGTGGTGGTTGTGACAGTGGTGGTTGTGACAGTGGTGGTGGCCGTGGTGGTGGTGGTGGTTGTGACAGTGGTGGTGGTGGTTGTGACAGTGGTGGTGGTGGTGGTTGTGACAGTGGTGGCGGTGGTGGTTGTGGTGGTTGTGACAGTGGTGGTTGTGGTTGTAGTTGTGGTGGTTGTGACAGTGGCGGTGGTTGTGACAGTGGCGGTGGTGGTTGTGACAGTGGTGGCCGTGGTGGTGGTTGTGACAGTGGTGGTGGTTGTGACAGTGGTGGTGGTGGTTGTGACAGTGGTGGCGGTGGTGGTGGTTGTGGTGGTTGTGACAGTGGTGGTTGTGGTTGTGGTTGTAGTTGTGGTGGTTGTGACAGTGGCGGTGGTTGCGGTGTTGCCACGGCTTGGCCGATGGCCGCTATGAAGTCCGCCACAACTTGGCCATGCGTAGGTGGGGTTCCGTCCCAGGCTAGGTGGGCCGTCACAGAAGGGGGGCCCATGTCCGAAGGGGGGTCCGCTGAATAAATGGGGCGCAAGGAAGAAGGGGGGCCCGCTGAATAAATGGGTCGCAGTGAGGAAGGGGGGGCCAATGAATAGACGGGGTGCGTTGAAGGGGGGGGGGGTCCGTCGGCGGGGGTGCCCCCCCCCCGGGGATGCCGCTGGGCGATGACGGCTCGCGAGTCTCCCACGTGGGCGACGTAGAGCTCGTCACCGCCCCTGATGAGGCAGCAGCAAGCCGTGGTGCCTGCCGTGCTGGGATGGCCCTGCGGTGTGCGCGGCCAGTTAACTGTAGGGGGGGGGGGGGGTTAGACAGAGGTGTGGGTGAGTGACTGAGTGGGTGGGTAGGTGGGTGATTGAGTGACTGTGTGAGTGGGTGGGTGAGTAATTGAGTGGGTGGGTGAGTGACTGAGTGGGTGAGTGACTGTGTGGGTGGGTGAGTGATTGAGTGGGTGAGTGACTGTGTGAGTGGGTGGGTGGGTGAGTGACTGAGTAGGTGAGTGAGTGACTGAGTGGGTTAGTGACTGAGTGGGTGGGGTGGGTGGGTGAGTGACTGTGTGAGTGGGTGGGTGGGTGAGTGATTGAGTGGGTGGGTGAGTGACTGAGTGGGTTAGTGACTGTGTGGGTGGGTGGGTGGGTGAGTGATTGAGTGGGTGGGTGGATGAGTGAGTGAGTGACTGTGTGAGTGAGTGGGTGGGTGAGTGACTGAGTGGGTGAGTGACTGTGTAATTGGGTGGGTGAGTGACTGTGTGGGTGGGTGAGTGATTGAGTGGGTGAGTGACTGTGTGAGTGAGTGGGTGGGTGAGTGATTGAGTGGGTGGGTGAATTAGTGGGTGAGTGACTGTGTGAGTGGGTGGGTGGATGGGTGAGTGACTGAGTGGGTGGGTGAGTGACTGAGTGGGTTAGTGACTGTGTGGGTGGGTGGGTGAGTGATTGAGTGGGTGGGTGGGTGAGTGACTGAGTGGGTGAGTGACTGTGTGAGTGAGTGGGTGGGTGAGTGACTGAGTGGGTGAGTGACTGTGTAATTGGGTGGGTGGGTGAGTGACTGTGTGGGTGGGTGGGTGGGTGAGTGACTGAGTGGGTGAGTGACTGTGTGGGTGGGTGGGTGAGTGACTGAGTGGGTGAGTGACTGTGTCGGTGGGTGAGTGACTGAGTGGGTGAGTGACTGTGTGAATGGGTGGGTGGGTGGGTGAGTGATTGAGTGGGTGGGTGAGTGACTGTGTGGGTGGATTAGTGACTGAGTGGGTGAGTGACTGTGTGGGTGGGTGAGTGACTGAGTGGGTGAGTGACTGTGTGAGTGGGTGGGTGAGTGACTGTGTGGGTGGGTTAGTGACTGAGTGGGTGAGTGACTGTGTGAGTGACTGAGTGGGTGAGTGACTGTGTGAGTGGGTGGGTGGGTCAGTGATTGAGTGGGTGGGTGGTGTGCCAAAAAAACCTCTGGAAGGTAAGATGGACAATTGTTGCTCGGAATTTTATGTTATTAAATTTGTTATAACAAAAATTCAATTGTAAAAGTTTTTTTTTTGTATTTTGAAACGTTTTACAATTTTCAATGTTATTGAACAAAAATATATCAAATATGAAAAATGTTGCGAGAATCTCTTACACATTAGCCATGGGTGAAATAAATGTATTGTGCAACATTCACTGCCATTAATGCAGTGCTACAGTGAAATGCAGCGAAGTGTTTGATGACATTATTTCTGTCAATATTCCCTGCCATTACATTGAGACAAAATAAAATTAGACTCTGATCAATTTATTGGTAACTCTACCACTTGTCTTTGCTCTTCGTTATTTCCTAAGTAACTTCAGACAGCATCAGCCACACTCACGTTTCTTCACTCTCCGCTATCAAGCAGCATCCATCGGAGAAGATCAAATTCATTATGAGACCTCATTTGCCAGTAACAAGATATAGTAATAGGTTTTACCCTTTTAACTGGCAGAAAAACTGACACCTTTATTCAAGGCATCATGTTTGCAATAACCACAACACAAGCAGTCAAAATGCAAACAAAAGAGACAACTCTGATAATAATATTGGCACTGTCCTTGAATTTTATTGGTCCACACCCGAGACGGCTTTTCTTAGAGCCTTCCCTGATCAACAAATTAAACCAATTTCAATGTTTATTTTGCCTCTATCAGCTACATTTGGCCCCAATCACACGACAAAATGTTGCGCCTTTTGGCGTCATCATCACCTGGTCTAACACCGCAAGTGTGAGACGTCATCATCATCTGGTCTAACACCGCAAGTGTGAGACGTCATCATCACCTGGTCTAACACCGCAAGTGTGAGACGTCATCATCATATGGTCTAACACCGTGTGTGTGACGTCATCATCACCTGGTCTAACACCGCAAGTGTGAGACGTCATCATCACCTGGTCTAACACCGCAAGTGTGAGACGTTATCATCATCATCTGGTCTAATACCGCAAGCGTGAGACGTCATCATCACCTGGTCTAACGGCTTTTCTTAGAGCCTTCCCTGATCAACAAATTAAACCAATTTCAATGTTTATTTTGCCTCTATCAGCTACATTTGGCCCCAATCACACGAGAAAATGTTGCGCCTTTTGGCGTCATCATCACCTGGTCTAACACCGCAAGTGTGAGACGTCATCATCATCTGGTCTAACACCGCAAGTGTGAGACGTCATCATCACCTGGTCTAACACCGCAAGTGTGAGACGTCATCATCATATGGTCTAACACCGTGTGTGTGACGTCATCATCACCTGGTCTAACACCGCAAGTGTGAGACGTCATCATCACCTGGTCTAACACCGCAAGTGTGAGACGTTATCATCATCATCTGGTCTAATACCGCAAGCGTGAGACGTCATCATCACCTGGTCTAACACCGCCTGTGTGAGACGTCATCATCACCTGGTCTAACACTGCGTGTGTGAGACGTCATCATCACCTGGTATAACACCGCAAGTGTGAGACATCATCATCATCTGGTCTAACACTGCGTGTGTGAGATGTCATCATTACCTGGTCTAACACCGCAAGTGTGAGACGTCATCATCACCTGGTCTAACACCGCAAGTGTGAGACATCATCATCATCTGGTCTAACACCGCAAGTGTGAGATGTCATCATCACCTGGTCTAACACCGCAAGTGTGAGACGTCATCATCATCACCTGGTCTAACGCCGCAAGTGTGAGACGTCATCATCATCTGGTCTAACATCGGAAGTGTGAGACGTCATCATCATCATCTGGTCTAACACCGCAAGTGTGAGACGTCATCATCATCGCCTGGTCTAACACCGCAAGTGTGAGACGTCATCATCATCTGGTCTAACACCGCAAGTGTGAGACGTCATTATCATCACCTGGTCTAACACCACAAGTGTGAGACGTCATCATCACCTGGTCTAACGCCGCGTGTGTGACATCATCATCGTCTGGTCTAACACCGCAAGTGTGAGACGTCATCATCACCTGGTCTAACACCGCAAGTCTGAGACGTCATCATCACCTGGTCTAACACCGCAAGTGTGAGACGTCATCATCATCTAGTCTAACACCGCAAGTGTGAGACGTCATCATCGCCTGGTCTAACACCGCAAGTGTGAGACGTCATCATCATCTGGTCTAACACCGCAAGTGTGAGACGTCATCATCATCACCTGGTCTAACACCGCGTGTGAGACGAGGCTCTAAGGGAAGCTGTCTCGGGTGTGGACTTATCAATTCCACCGCCAATACATTATCAGAGCTGCCTGTTTTTGGTTTGCATTCCGACCGCAGCTATTCTGCTCAATGCACAAACAATGACTCCTTGTACACGAAAAACATTGGTGTCAGTTTTGTTGCCAGATGAAAGGGTTAATTTTTTTTTATCATATTGTGCTACAGGCAAACGAGATTCAAATGGTGGAACAAAACGTTAATTTAGTGTAGTGTATAGTGTAGTGTATAGTGTAATGTAGTGTGTAGTGTAGTGTGTAGTGTAGTGTGTAGTGTAGTGTATAGTAGTGTATAGTGTAGTGTATAGTGTAGTGTATAGTGTAGTGTATAGTGTAATGTAGTGTGTAGTGTAGTGTGTAGTGTAGTGTGTAGTGTAGTGTATAGTAGTGTATAGTGTAGTGTATAGTGTAGTGTATAGTGCAGTGTATAGTAGTGTATAGTAGTGTATAGTGTAGTGTATAGTGTAGTGTATAGTAGTGTATAGTAGTGTAGTGTATAGTAGTGTAGTGTATAGTAGTGTATAGTAGTGTAGCGTATAGTAGCGTATAGTAGTGTATAGTGTAGTGTATAGTAGTGTAGTGTATAGTAGTGTATAGTGTAGTGTATAGTGTAGTGTATAGTAGTGTATAGTAGTGTATAGTGTAGTGTATAGTAATGTATAGTAGTGTAGTGTATAGTGTAGTATATAGTGTAGTGTATAGTAGTGTAGTGTATAGTGTCGTGTATAGTATAGTGTATAGTAGTGTAGTGTATCGTAGTGTAGTGTATAGTGTATAGTAGTGTGTAGTATATAGTGTAGTGTATAGTAGTGTATAGTGTAGTGTATAGTGTAGTGTATAGTAGTGTATAGTAGTGTATAGTGTAGTGTATAGTGTAGTGTATAGTAGTGTAGTGTATAGTAGTGTAGTGTATAGTAGTGTATAGTAGTGTAGCGTATAGTAGTGTATAGTAGTGTATAGTGTGGTGTATAGTAGTGTAGTGTATAGTAGTGTATAGTGTAGTGTATAGTGTAGTGTATAGTAGTGTATAGTAGTGTAGTGTATAGTGTAGTGTATAGTAATGTATAGTAGTGTAGTGTATAGTGTAGTATATAGTGTAGTGTATAGTAGTGTGGTGTATAGTGTAGTGTATAGTGTAGTGTATAGTGTAGTATATAGTAGTGTATAGTAGTGTAGTGTATCGTAGTGTAGTGTATAGTGTAGTGTATAGTGTAGTGTATAGTAGTGTATAGTGTAGTGTATATAGTAGTGTATAGTAGTGTATAGTGTAGTATATAGTAAAGTAGTGTATAGTGTAGTGTATAGTGCAGCGCGCGTGAGACCCACCCAGCTCCTCCCACATGGCGCGCTGGCACGCCAGGAAGCCGTCACGGATGGCGTGGCAAACTCCCGCGGGGTCGGCGGCGCCCCACAGCCCGGGCTGGGCGCGGATCGAGGGCCAGAGGCAGCGGCGGGCGAATCGAGCGGCCTGGGGACCGCCGTGGCCGTCGAACACGGCCAGGAAGATGGCATCCCCGTCGCCCTCGGTGGAGACCTGTGGGCACGGGGCGGCGAGGGGAACGTCACGTGACGCGAGCGGTGCATTGTGGGTCGGTCCTAGGCCTCGACCGGCGACCCGGCGGACAAAGAGGACAAAGATCCCCCGTGCAGCCTTAGCGGACCGTGGAGGCAAGTGCCGTTAGCGAGCGGTGCCCGCGATGGCCGCGAGGGCACACGAGGGGGTGGGTGGCCGGCACCACGCCCGGCCGCCTTTGTCTCCCCAGTGGCGATGTTCACGCACCGCACCAGGTACTCGTTTGAGGCCGAATCGACCTAGGGGGAGGCCCAGGACCGGTTCAGATAATCGTCACTGGGCGTTGGCCGTGAGCGGGAATCGAACCCGGGTCGCCAGGTTCATAGTGCAGCGCGCTAACCGCTACACTATCGCTCCCCACACACACAGAGACACACACAGAGACACACACAGAGACACAGAGACACACACACACACACAGACACACACAGAGACACACAGAGACACACACACAGAGACACACAGACACACACACAGACACACACAGAGACACAGAGAGACAGACACAGACACACACACACAGAGACACACAGACACACACACACAGACACACACAGAGACACACAGAGACACACACACACAGAGACACAGACACACACAGACACACACAGAGACACACAGAGACACACACAGACACACACACAGACACATACAGAGACACACAGACACACACAGACACACACAGAGACACACAGAGACACACAGACACACACACACAGACACACACACAGACACACACAGAGACACACACACAGACACACACACAGACACACATACAGAGACACACACAGAGACACACACACACAGAGACACAGACACACACACAGAGACAAACACAGAGACACACAGAGACACACACAGACACACACACAGAGACACACACACACAGAGACAACAACAACAACCGCCATTCGCCACTAAGTGGCGGTGACGTCACCACGATGCTTGTGCCAGGCTATGTGCACCGTTAGGCCACGTGAAGTGTCGAACGCCCGCTGGCAAGAGGTCACGGGGCAGACCCAGGTGCCACGGGTCGACTGACTGAGATGACTGGCTGATGCACCACCTGTGCCCCCTACTGTGCCAACCTGCTGTGCTTTAGCCACCCGGAGCTCCGCTCGTTCTTCTGAGCGTCGCTCCTCCGCCCTCCGTTGTTGTTGGAGGGCGACTGCCTCCAACTGCCCAGTAGCATCCTTCACGAGCCTCCTCCACAGAGGCTGATCTTGACACCGCTGGTACCAGTCATCGGCAAGTCCACTCAGCTCCACGTCCTCCTGTACCACATCACTCCATCTCTTCTCTAGCCCGTGCCGTGCCCGCTTAGACCCCTCAATCCGGCCAAACAAAAGCTGCTTCGGCATGCGGTGGCTGGGCATGCGGGCTACATGACCCAGCCATCGCAGCCTTGCCTGCCGGAGGAGCTCACCGATGGGACCCTGCCCAGATCTTTCAAGGATTTGTGAGCTCCTCACACAATCCAGTCTGGTTAAACCCAGGATGGATCGTAGGCAGGCCAGCCTAAATGTTTCTAACCGGCGAAGATGTTCCATTAGGGGGGTCCACGTTTCGCAAGCGTAGAGAAGGGAGGGAATGACCGTGGACGAGAAGACCTGAAGCTTAGTGCGGAGCGACAGACCAGGTAGCTTCCACACAGCGTTACGCAACCGATGAAAAGATATTGCCGCTCGACTGATTCGGAGTGAGACCTCTGCTGTTAAACTGCAGCCAGTCATAAGCACACTGCCCAGGTATGGGAAACTCTCCACTCTCTCCACAACTGCCCCATCACCGATTGGGAGTTGTGGGGGTGGAGTGTCCGATGGTACACAATACCCAGGCAGGTGCTTAGTTTTGGTGGGGCTGATGGTAAGGCCCCACCTCTTAGTGGCACGCTGCAGTCTCAGCAGCAGCAGCGTCTCCAACTCCTCCTCTGACTGAGCAGCTATTACCAAATCATCAGCATACATAACGTGGTTGAGCAATAGGGAGTCATCCCTTGACCGCACCCGGGCATCGATTAGCCTCCCATTATATCTGTACCATATGGAGATTCCCCCGGTACAGCAATTGAAGGCTTCACGAACTACGTGGTCAAAATAGATGTTAAATAATGTGGGAGCCAGAGGACATCCCTGTCACACCCCAAGGTGTACAGGGAATGGCTCTGACTCCCGGCCACGTAGTTTTACCCGGGCCCGCTCACCATCATGAAGGTCCTTAATGATCGTGAGCAGAGGGTCAGGTACTCCAAAAGCACGAAGAACGACCCCGAGCCCAGGCCTACTGATGGTATCATAGGCCTTGACCAGGTCAATAAAGTAGAGATGTAGGTCTTGTTGGAATTCCCTACACCTCTGCTGTAGCAGACGGACAGAAAATATGGCATCTGTGCAGGACCGCCCTTTCCTGAAACCGCATTGGGGCTCCGCAAGCCTCTCCTCAGCGTGCCTGGCAAGGCGATGCTGAATAATCCTTGCCAGGACCTTTCCAGGCACACTGAGGAGTGAGATGCCCCTGTAGTTGTTACAGTCTGTGCGGTCCCCCTTCTTAAAAAGGGGGACCACCAGGGCATCCTTCCAATCCTGCGGAACCCGTCCAGTGGTCCAGACTGTTGTTATGATGTCATATAGGGCAGTCTGTGCACAAACGCCACCCTCCCTCAGCATTTCGCTTGGGAGATCATCTCTGCCCGCTGCCTTTCCTGGTCTCAGACTCCGGATCACCTTCAATACTTCCTCAGCAGATGGCACCTCAGCCAGCCACTCACAGGGGATGACTTCTTCCAATATTTGAGGCACCGCAGCCTCAGCAGGGTCATCCTCACTTTGTGCCACGATGTTTTCCCGGCTGAGGGATTTTCCCTCCCCCAGGACCTCACAGAAATGCTCAGCAAATCTGCAAACCTGTTCCTGGGGGTCGGAGATTGGATCACCGTTTTTTCCCCTAATGATGGTAATAGGTGTGGCGCTGCAGGTTACTTTTTTGATGGAGTTAAATAGAGATTTGTGATCACCGGCCACTGAGGCAGACTCCATCTCCTCAGCAACCCGCGACCACCACCCATCCTTGCAGCGCCTCACGGCTCTCCGAACCTCCGAGCGAAGGCTGCGGTAAGCCTCATTCTCTGACGTGGGATTCTGTAGCCGATGACAGTGGGCCTGTCGCTTTTTCTCAACCATCCTGAACACCTCCTCTGTCAGCCAGGGTCTCTGGGGAGGTCTGGACCGCGTACCCAAAGCAGCCATTGAAGCTGCATGAGTCACAGTCCTAAACCTCGCCCATTTACCCTCGACATCAGGAGTCGGGGACGATGCCAATCCCAGCCGCAAGCGATGATGAAATTCTCGCTTGCAACTTTCATCAGATAACTGAGACCAGGCCACTTTATGTTGGAATGGGGTCCTGGGTGTACACCCACCACCGGAGTGGAAGAATGGCAGGCGCATCTTACAGATGACTAGTCGATGGTCAGAGGGCAGATCAGCTCCACGGTAGGTCCTGGTGTCAAGGACATGGGCTCGCATTCGCTGGTCTGTCACTATGTAGTCCAGCAGATGTTCTTGCTTGGACCCGGCATGCATCCATGATGTTGTGTGTTGGTAATTACAAGCCCATGGGCTTTACAAAAATCTAGCAGCCTCCTACCGTTGTTATTGAGCTGATCTGGCCCATGCCCTCCAATCACTCCAGACCAGGTGCCAGTATCATGACCAACTCGGGCATTGAAGTCACCCAACATGATGACTCTATCCCGAGGGGCCACTTTAGCCAGCACCTGTGACAGGAGGTCATAGAAGACATCTGACTCATCGGCTTTGCCTGCATCACTCCACGGATGTTCATCTTCGGTGCGGGCATAAGTAACCACGACCACCATTCCTCGCCTCCGGTTGATGGGAAGGTGAGCCCAAAGTAGCCTGGGGCTTACAGCTTCCCAGACCTCACCGCTACACTCCCACGCCCCCTTCATTCTTTTGTTCAAAAGAAGACCCACACCCTGTTGTTTGGCAGTCTGCTGCCCCGAGTAGAGGACTGTCCACCCCTCATGGTGGCAGGAGCCAGAGCCAGTCCACCGAACCTCCTGAATGCCATATAGATCCAGGCGGTACCCGTCCAGCTCCCGACAGAGGAGTGGCAGCCTCTCCTCTGCAGTGAGCGTTCGAACATTCCACGTGGCCACCCGTAGTGGCTTTTAGTTGTTTCTGGAGTAGCCCCAAGGGTAGGTATTCAATCTCCTGGCTCTGCCAATTGGGGTTTGGCCAGGAGACGTCATAGACGCCTGGTCCCCCGGGGCCTCCGGCACAAGCTTATTAGTTACATATTTCAGTTTAATTCGTGGTTTCGTGGTAATTAATTGAAGGTGGAGGGGTTACCAGCCCCTCGCACCCGTCCAGAGCCCCCGTTTAGCCCCTGTGGTGGACACATATGCCATGAGGGGAGGAGCCAATCAAAATTGGATCTCCCCCCACAGCACTGTCCACGACAGAGTTGCCTGTCCGGCACACAGAGACACACACACAGACACACACACAGAGACACACACAGACACACACAGAGACACACAGACACACACACACAGACACACAGAGACTCCGCCCACCACTGTGATGTCCTCCATGTAGCGCTGCCCCCCACGGTTGGAATCGGCGCTCACGATCAGCTTCAATGGGCTCGACATGGTGCAACCTTAACACACACACAGAGACAGACACATACAGACACACAGAGACACACACACATACACACACACAGACACACACACACACAGAGACACACACACACAGACACACACACAGACACACACACACAGACACACACACAGATACACAAAGACAGACATACACACACAACAACCTGTGTCTCTATGTGTGTGTGTGTCTGTGTGTGTCTTTGGTGCAACCTTACCCCACACATACACACACAATAACCTGTGTGTGTCTGTGTGTGTGTCTGTGTGTGTGTGTCTCTGTGTGTCTGTGTGTGTCTGTGTGTGTGTCTGTGTGTGTGTCTGTGTGTGTGTCTCTGGTGCAACCTCACCCCACACACACACAACAACCTCTATGTGTCTGTGTGTGTGTCTCTCTGTGTGGCTGTGTGTGTGTCTGTGTGTGTGTCTGTGTGTCTCTGGTGCAACCTCACCCCACACACACAACCACCTCTGTGTGTCTGTGTGTGTCTCTGTGTGTCTGTGTCTCTGTGTGTGTCTGTGGTGCAACCTTACCCCACACACACACACAACCTGTGTCTGTGTGTGTCTCTGTGTGTGTCTGTGTGTGTCTCTTGTGCAACCTCACCCCACACACACAACCTGTGTGTCTGTGTGTGTCTCTGTGTGTCTGTGTGTGTGTCTCTTGTGCAACCTCACCCCACACACACACAGACACACAACCTGTGTGTCTGTGTGTGTGTGGGGTGAGGTTGTATGTCTGTGTGTGTGTAGTCGTGCTCTCACTGCGGGCTACTCACAACACTGATGACAAATGTCGCCGTGACTACCACGTTTTTGCCGTCGTAAAATGACAGATTAATAATAAACAAAAATTAGGTTAATAATGAAAAATGACAGATTAATAATACACACAAATAGGTTAATAATGAAAAATGACATATTAATGACAGACTCATAATCAACAATGACAGATTAATAATGAAAACCACAGACTAATCATGGAAAATGACAGATTAATAATAAACAGAAAGCCTTAAAGCCCTAAGCGTGTTGTGGTGGCAGCAGCAGCAGTGACGAGGCACACCACGTGACGTTGCCGGGGCAAGCCAGGGCAAGCCAGGGCAACACACGCCTCACACCACACACACAGCCTCACACTACACACACAGCCTCACAGTACACACACAGCCTCACACTACACACACAGCCTCTCATTTACACACCGACCCCCTGGTTCCATCTGTGGGGGGCTAATGCCCCCCTCCACACTCCCCATTAGGTGGGGGGGGACTGATCTCCCCCTCCCCACTCCCCACTAGGTGGGGGGGGGTCTGATCTTCCCCTCCCCCCTCCCCCGCGAGCGGTTGGGGTGTGACGTCAGCACCCCTCCACCCCCCCCACTCGCCGCTGGCGGCTGCTCAGAGTTAATTATTTATTTATACTAAGCCGTTGTGTCAACAGCCAACGGGCGCTGGACGGCCCTCCCCCACCCACGTGACCCCCCCACCCACGCGCGCGACCACCCACGCGCGTGGGTGCGGGCAGCCGTAGTAGGGTAGTTTAATATGCACGCGCTGGGTAAGCAATTAATTAATTAATCTCTGCGCGCTCGCTTGCGGTGAAAGTCAAACGTCCCTCTGTTTAATTATTTATTTACGGGTGCCTATGCTGATTAAAGCCACCCACACACACGCACAGCGTGGTACGCCGATCGCTGTCCCACCGCTCTTCACAAAGATCCCCCATATAGCCTTAACAGACTGTAGGGGCAAGTGCTGTTAGCGAGCAGCACCTATGAAGGCCGTAACCGCTCTTCACACATGCACACACACGCACACACACACACGCACACACATGCGTCACAAAGTCAGTAGTCTGCGCTAAGATTTATTTCCCGTGTATGTCCCCCTCCAGCCAGCAGCAGCCCTTCCTCCTCTCTCACCTACCCGTCTCAGAGTGCGTCCACCGCCTGAGCCCGAGCCGACCGAACTGACCTCCTTTGTCCGTGTCCGCCGCTCACCTCTGCGGCCGCTGCCGCCGCTGCCCGACGGGGCCGAGGGAGATGTTTCTCTCTCTCTCTCGCCTTGGGGGACTTTGTGTCGTCGATCGCTCTCAGCTCCACCCTGCAGGCGTCCCGAGAGCGGACCCTGAGGACGGCTAGCTCCTCTCTCTCTCCGCTGCCACCGCTCCAGAAGGACTCTGCCACAAATTCTCCCTCCTGCACCACACTTATATATGTAGCAAGCCCCTTAACCCCGCCCCCCAACCCCCCTGGGTCATGTGACGTCATCCCACTCATCCAATCGAATCCTCTTTGCGGCCGTTAGGAGCGCTCTGGCCGTTGGGGATGGGGGGAGGGGGGAGTCACGTCATCCCCCTGTTGTATATATAGGTGTTATGAAAATTGATGAAAATAATGAGAATTAAATGAAATTTGAAATTAGCATAATTTATCCGAAATTATGTTAATTGTGTAATTATGCACATAAATTATGCTGATTCGAGAGATAATCGTATTAATTTATGCGAGTGGGCGTGGTTATGATAATGCAGGTCATTATGGATTATAAGGTCGAGCCTCGGTGACGAGGATTGTGATATGAATTGGAATAACGCAATTAATCGTATGCAGTGACGCAGGCGTTGTGAGCGTGAATGAGAGAGAGTCGATTCGACTCTGCTCTTTAATTCCGTATTATCGATAAGGATACGATTACTCTCGATTGAACATTATGAATTGTGTGTTATGGATTATGTGTGGTGATAGTGTGCTTATGATAGGTCCCCAGGATTCAGATCTCATACGCAGAACAATATTATGCAGAATTTCAGGAAGAATCACACACAAACCTTCTGCTTTGATCAATTTTATTTTCTAGCTAACTTTAATTTTTGGATAATATGAAAACTCAATCTCGGGATGTTGGAATTTCAGCACAGCGTTAACATGATACCATCACGATTGCGTTGTTTCACCTCGATAGCGGCACCTGTGGTTAATTCCCGACGCGTAACGCAATCGATCAGTTGTTGAGAGATTAAAAACAAGCGAACTATTCTATCAAAACCTTAACCTTATAATATGCAAACTCGTATTCTTGAATGATTACACAACACGGTACTCGGTCTTTGATTCGTATCCAATCCTTAACACATTCTGATATGCGAAATTATTATGCTTGAAATCGTCAGCACAGTACCACGGCGATGTTCGTTCATTGATTCATCAACGATTATGCAATTAAAGCGTTCGACTGAAATAATTCTGATTGCCTCATCAACGTAACTCAATGGGTGGCGATGTTTTTCATTATCAGCTAATAGTTGACGCAGTTATCATGAGTCTTGTATGTTTAATGGGAGGGTTGTTGATTTCTTGCGTTGAGCAAACGCCTAGGTTGATTTCCTTGTCAAAAAAAATGTTTATTCGTTGTGTAGCGGTGGGGGAGTGAGAAGGGAGTGTGGGGGAGGGGCATACGAACGACTGCCAGTTTCTGTCCACCGCTGGCTGGATGAGTCAGCACGATGCTCGCCGTCGTCGCGCCG
The DNA here is from genome assembly GCF_048934315.1 of Petromyzon marinus. Taxonomy (NCBI): domain Eukaryota; kingdom Metazoa; phylum Chordata; class Hyperoartia; order Petromyzontiformes; family Petromyzontidae; genus Petromyzon; species Petromyzon marinus. The sequence goes on from NW_027423019.1 coordinate 254,376, forward strand.
ATGGGTGTTGAGTGCGGTGCCGCTGCCCTCTCAGCCCTGGTGACGCGAAGTTGCGTGCTGTAGCACGCTGGTGGCACGCTGTTGGCACGCGCTGGTGCTGGTGGCACGCTGGTGGCGCGCTGTTGGCACGCGCTGATGCTGATGCTGGTGCTGATGGCACGCTGGTGGCGCGCTGTTGGCACGCGCTGGTGCTGATGCTGGTGCTGATGGCACGCTGGTGGCACGTGCTCCCTCTCCTTGAAGATGCGCGAACGCGCCCGTGCTGATTCGCTGATAGCAGTTTCTCTCCACTGCTGGCTGAGCTGCTGCACGCTCTTGCTTGGCGTTGCTGGCCGCGCTCTTTCTCCTTGAAGATGCGCGAACGCGCCCGTGCTGATTCGTTGATAGCAGTTTCTCTCCATTGCTGGCTGAGCTGCTGCACGCTCTTGCTTGGCATTGCTGGCCGCGCTTTTTCTCCTTGAAGATGCGCGAACGCGCCCGTGCTGATTCGTTGACAGGTCAAGTTTTTCTTCTGCTGAGTGAGCCGAGTCGCACGCGCTCTCTTTGTTGAGGTTGTTGGCGGCTCTCTGACAGCAGGTTTCCTCCACTGCTGTATGACTCAAGTCGCACGCGCTTGGTCACTGGTTTGCTGAAGTTGTTGGCGGCTGCTCGTGCTTTTCCGCTGCTGGTTGAGCCACGTTGCACGTGCTTTCTTTGTGGAGATGCTCGAGCGCTCTCAGCGCTGATTCTCTGATACTTTGTTGGCGGCTGGCCAATCTTTTCCTTCAGTTGAGTGAGTTGAGTCGCACGTGCTCTCTCTGTTGAAGTGCGCGAACGCGCCCGTGCTGGTTCGCTGACAGCAGGTTTCCTCCACTGCTGTATGACTCACTTTTGTTGATACATCGCGACTCAGCGATCCTCGCTACTCAGCGAGGCTCGGAGCCAGCCGCTCCATCCGACTGCTCGTCCTGTGGACGTCTTGACTCGCTGATCTGTCTTGACTCGCTGATCTAACTTCACTCTTGACTGTTGACTTCTCTGACTTTTGAAAATGCGGCTGACCGTTATATTCAAAGACAATTCTCTCTGCGCAGTGGAAAAGGGGGGGGCGGGGTCTGTGTGTGTGAGTTCGTGTGTGTGTGTGTACAGATGGCTCCTGCGATAACGATCTGTTTGCCCTGGCGTGAAATTCCTCTCTCGCGCTCTTCGGGAGAGACAAAGGTGGTCGGGAGCACCTATCTTCTTATACTTTCGACTTTATATTTCTCAAATACCATTTGGTCCCATGTTCGCCACGACTCGTGTTTGTAACTACGTCCTCCTGACACCTCTCGGTTTACCGAGGTTCGAATTGTTATGATGGAATTATTAAAAAGAAAAATAATTTTCATCCTGAGTTTAAGAGGTCCGTTTCCCGATTGTTGGAATCCATATCCCTTGGTTCTGTAAGGTTCTATAATGGAATATCGTTTAAGGTTAACACGTTATTAATGTTATATTGCAATTTCTTTAAAACTTGTTTGTCTGGTTGCCGTGTGTGGGGTGGGGTGTGTTTCCTCATCAAACCCGGCTGGCTTTTCCAGATGGCCCCTTATGATAAGGTGTAATTCCTGCTTCTCCGCGCTGTGAGAGAGACAAAGGTGGTCAGGGTTGCTTGGGATATTGTTTAAACTCTTTCGTAAGTTTGCCCGTTCGCCTCATTCCTTCTCAATAACCTTTGATGTGACTCGGTATTTTGTTTCCAAGCTTTGTTTTAACAGTAAAAGTATTAAAGGTGAAAATCATTTGATAGCGAATTAATTATTGGATAATAATTCACTGATGTATCTGGTGGCCTGGTCTTGATTGGAGTGAGCGCAAGGACCGCTAACTTTAGCTTATTCTTGTTATTGCATTTTAAATTTGAACCGTTGTTTTAAAAAAAAAATAGTTTAACCCGTGGGCGTCCTCATTTCTGGCTTGCGGAGGGCTTCCCTCTGCGTGACCTCCCTTAGGGCACATCAAACTCTTGTTCATCTGGAGATCTTCGCAGATAGCTGCTAACATCCTCGCCTCGAGAGTTTTATTATTTCTTTATTTATTAATGGCCTGTTTATGACCGACACCTGGTTTTTCGTGTGCCTGGCTTACAGGTTTTATCCAGGAGCAAGAGCCAATAAGCTCCCAAGCATTCACTGTGTTATAATAATTGTTTTTACACGGTGCTTGCTTAATCACCTCAGCAACTCGGAGTTTTGTATCTCATCTCAAACACTCGAAGAGCATCCCCAAGTAGCAGCTGCCCCTGTGTGGCACAAGGTGGTGGCCCTGCACCGGCCTGCATGTGGACAAGAGCCTGTCAGCAGGACGCGATGATTGATGCGTCATCTCAGTTGTGTAGTTTGTAGGTAATGTTTAGAATTTGCTACATTTTCACTCAGACGCCAGCATGCAATGGCCTACTCGTTTTGAATGACACAATAGTATGTTTTACATACACTGTGAAGCAGACTGTGCAACTTTTTTTAAAAGCTTCTTGTTAATACGATGTAACGAGATGCAGTATATTTCACTGCAGTAATCGAATTTTGTTAATATGCCTGTCAATAATTTAGAATGTATACTTGTCTGGTTTTGTGCATTCTTGTAACATTTGATCTATAAGGGTCAAACATTGAATAAGTGATGTTAGGACAAAGTGTGTGTGTGTGTGTTTGAAAGTAACCTGTACAGAGAACTCAGGTGAGACCCGTTGTTCTTGTGATACAGGTCAAACGGTGTTTTTGTGTTCCATGAAGCATCTGCAGCAACTCATTGTCTTTGAAATAGGGAGCATGCTCGGATCATTCATCAGTTACAAGGCATACCACTTAAAAGTTACATGTATAGGAGGAGGTACATTCTCTACAACACGAATTGTAGTTTTGTCTTACGTGTTGACGTAGATTTTGTCTAACTAGGACTAGAAATGATCCTTGCTGATTCACGTCTGGATGTTCGTAACCATCGGTTGAAGCAAACCCCACTGCTGTTGTTGAGACGCTGTGCACCAATAAGGGTTCAACATATTGACTGCCTTCAGGCCAGGAAAGTCACAACATTTGCACACGAAGGACGCATTCACGCAAGTACCCCATGCTCTGTTTTTGAAGTTTTAAAATGAAACATCTTTGAATTGTGTTGTGTTTTGAATTAGATGATTTTATTTCCTCATTAAAAGCTTGTATCAATTTACATCTGGAAGACTTCATTGAAAAGGACATTTCGTGTGAATTTTCTCTCGTCATTAAGTAGATGGCCTTGCCGGGGGTTCGGTTCTATGCGGACACAAACAGTGTACACACACACAGTGTGTACACACACTGTGTATACACACAGTGACACACAGTGACACAAACAGTGACACACACTGACACACACAGTGTATACACACAGTGTACACACACAGTGTACACACACACAGTGTACACACACACAGTGTATACACAATAATGTCCACGTTGTTGTAGCTGGGCTCACACACCCAAGGGAGGGAGCAATGGAAAATGAATCTAAATCAACTTAAACTCCAACGCTGTGACGTCACCACTCTGCATTACCTCATCGGCGTGAAATGCCAGGGGGAGGTGTACCTCGCTAGTGACGTCATGTCACCAAGGTATTCACCCCGTCCACCGTGCTCTTGAACGTGACGTCACCTCAGCTCGGGTCACTGCCGATATCGTTCCAGTGGCAATCCTTATATGGGCAAAGCTACGCCCAGTGACTGGCGGCTCATTAACATAATGTGTCCGTTAAAGCCGTCGCGAGCTTATTGCGACGGGTTCAGCGCCCACGCCCCCAGCCCTCGACATATGGGCCGGCCTCATTAACATAATTTAATCAGAGCCGCTCGTGGGGGGAAGTGACGTCATACTACTTCCTGCTGTCGCGAGGTAACAGGAAGCTGCCGTGTGCGCGCTTGCACTGAAATCCGAGGTGAGAAATTCTCATCGTTGTGGTGGTGGTGGTTGTTGTGGTGGTTGTTGTTGTTGTTTACCAAGGTAGAGCCTCTCTCTCGTAGGGATGTCAGTTGAGTAGCAGCGAGCATGGGAATCGATGTCCAGGTTGGAACTTTACAACGCGGGGCCTAGCCACGCGGGGCCTTGCCTCCTGCCCTCGCCTGATTGCGTTTACTTTAATAATCTCGCTTAAGTTTAATTTGTCTTCACCCGGCTTGCCACTTTGTAACTTTGTTTTATTGTAAATATTCACGCAGATTTTATTTTCTTTTGTTAGCAGGCCAAGCCCGCTTGAGCTGCTATATCGCTCTTGTTATCAGAAGCGACCTGCCCACAACAACACAAGGTGAGGCTTTGTCAACGTGTGTGAATGTTTTGACTTAAAACTTTGGTGACTGCAGGAATTAATATTCTTGGTTCTTTTGGTAAAGTCACGTAGATAGAAAATTAAATAAAAATAACAATAAAATGAACAAATAATTGTAAGTAAAGCAAAAAACTCACGTCGTTTTGATCGCAACACAAGTGCTCTTTATTTAATGTAATTGTATTATCTGTTATTGTTATTTTCTATCTACGTAACTTTACCGAAATCAACAAGAATACGTGTGTCAATGTCTTATCGGTCAAAGACGCTAAACGGAGTGACGCGCAAACTCCAAATATACAGCAGGCGTCAGGGTCGGGATCGAACCCACGACTTCCTGTATACCAGGTGAGGTAGTTAACATCTCACCACGGAGAGAGGCACGCAAACTCCAGTTAGCCTCGGATATGTTCGTTGATCCTCAATTAATTACTTGGTGGAGTGAGAAAGCATTCATGCCAAGCAGATGAAGGTGGCCAGGCATGATTCTAGACACGCCACCGCCTGTTTACCCAGTAACAGCATACAGTTTGTGTTTGCAGTAACGTCTATTAACTCTGTTGAACACGAAGGTTATATCAAAGCAATAGTTTATTTTTGTTTTCCTCAGGAACTGTTCATCCCAGCATTTAAGGACATCTGAGCCTGGATTCACACCTCTAAGTTGCGATTTAACATTAATTTCTGCATAACACAAATAGTATTGTTTTCAACACCCTTTGCTATGTCAGCCGAATTGAGCTTTCATAAATATTCCTTTTGTAGTCAGACAGCCGAAATTGTGTGCTTAGAGTTTTGAGTTAACATTCATCTTGAAGATATGAAGGCTCTCAGGCATATTTATGACATTTTCCCTCTCATTGTGTGCCATAACAGCCCGTGGAGAGAAACCCTTCAGGTGCACTCTGTGCGTGAAGGCGTTTGCACGTTCATCAAATCTGATGAATTTGAGAAACTTTTCATTACATCATGAATATATTAATAAGTATAGACGTATAAGTCACGTGTGCATTCCTCTGTGCCTGACGTGTAGATGGTGTGGATATTATTTTTTTCTGTCTGCAGCTGACGCTTCCTCTGCAGAATTGGTCTGATGGAGCAAAGGCACTCAGCGCAGCTCGGTACGACAAGTCAACAATGCGACCAGCGTGCATACGGCACGGATCGGACTGGAAATTTGACACGGCACCAGAGAAGACACACAGGAGAGAAACCCTTCAAATGTACTGTGTGTGGGAAGGCATTTTCATGGTCATCTGCTCTTAAAAAACACCAGAGAACACACACGGGAGAGAAACCCTTCAAGTGCACTGTGTGTGGGAAGGCATTTTCAGATTTATCTACTCTTAAAAAACACCAGAGAATACACACAAGAGAGAAACCCTTCAAGTGCAGTGTGTGCGTGAAGGGATTTGCACAGTCATCTGATCTTGTAAAACACCAGAGAACACACACAGGAGAGAAACCCTTCAGGTGCACGATGTGCGGAATGGCGTTTAAACAGTCATATAATCTCGTATTACACCAGAGAACACACACGGGAGAGAAACCCTTCAGGTGCACGATGTGCGGGATGGCGTTTACACAGTCATATAATCTCGTATTACACCAGAGAACACACACGGGAGAGAAACCCTTCAAGTGCAGTGTTTGTGGGAAGGCATTTGCACGTTCATCAAATCTTGAAGTACACCAGAGAACCCAGAAGCATCAGAAGATCCACAAGGAGTGCAGTCTGAAATCAGCTTGTGAAAGTCAAAGTGCCGCAATGAGCCCATCCCTCATGAAACAAGAACTGGAAGAAAATCCCAGCTTGGACACTTTTAAAGTTATCGAGGTGAAATATGAAGAGGTGATGGTGAAATATGAAGAGGTGATTGTGAAATGTGAAGAAGTGATGGTGAAATGTGAAGAGGTGAAGGTAAAATGTGAAGGTGAAGATTCAACTCCAAAATGGGACCTTCACATCGTGAAGCAGGAGGAGAATTCTGACTGTGAGGCAGAGCGAGGCAACTCCCAGCAGTTTGTGGAAGTGTGGGTGGACTTCCTCCTAGACAATACAAAGTCAAGTGGAGACCCGGTAGATGTGTAAGCCAGAGACGATGTCGCTACAATAGATGCACCTTTGTCACAGGCCTTTAATGACAAGAATGTGAAGTTGAACACTTTGTGGGCCCATGGGTTGGGTCGATCTCTAACCAGGAACAAGAGCCAATAAGTTCCCAAGCATTCACTATGTTATCATAATAATTGCTTTTACATGGTGCTTGCTTAATCGCCTCAGCAACTCAGAGTTTTGTGTCGTACCTCGTCTGAAACACTCGAAGAGCATCCCCAAGTAGCAGCTGCCCCTGTGTGGCACAAGGTGGTGGCCCTGCACCGGCCTGCATGTGGACAAGAGCCTGTCAGTAGGGGGCGATGATTGATGTGTCATCTCAGTTGTGTAGTTTGTAGGTAATGTTTAGAATTTGCTACATTTTCACTCAGACGCCAGCATGCAATGGCCTACTCGTTTTGAATGACACAATAGTATGTTTTACATACACTGTGAAGCAGACTGTGCAACTTTTTTGTAAAAGCTTCTTGTTAATACGATGTAACGTGATGCAGTATATTTCACTGCAGTAATCCAATTTTGTTAATATGGCTGGCAATAATTTAGAATGAATACTTGTTTGATTTTGTGCATACTTGTAACATTTGATCTGTAAGGGTCAAACATTGAATAAGTGATGTTAGGACAAAGTGTGTGTGCGTGTTTGAAAGTAACCTGTACAGAGAACTCAGGTGCGACCCGTTGTACTTGTGATACAGGTCAAACGGTATTTTTGTGTTCCACGAAGCATCTGGAGCAAATAATTGTCTTTGAAATAGGTAGCACACTCGGATCATTCATCAGTTACAAGGCATACCACTTAAAAGTTACACGTATAGGAGGAGGTACATTCTCTACAACACGAATTATAGTTTTGTCTTACGTGTTGAGGCCACGTGATGTGTCGAAGGCTCTCTGCCAGCTCATAGGACAGACCCAAGTTGCCATGTGCTCAATAAGATGACTGACAGAGGCACCACTGCACCGACTTGGTGTGGCTGACGCTCCGCTCGTCGTGAGCGTCGCTCATCCGCCCTCCGTTGTTACTGGAGGGCGACTGCCTCCAATTGCCCAGCAGCGTGCTTCACGAGCCTCCTCCACAGAGGCCGATCTTGACACCGCTGGTACCGGTCATCGGCAAGCCCACTCAGCTCCACATCCTTCTTGTACAGCATCAGTCCATGCATCTTTAAGAGGGTTATCGAAATGCCATGCTACAGACAGATGGGCAGATATGAACGAACAGAGCTAATGCATTAACATCTCAACCTTGGTTGGAAAGCGTTAAAAAGGAATGTCTTATTTGACCTGAACTGCATATTGTTTGATTGGAGTTAAGGACAATAAAAAACTAATACAGAGATCGTGCACTCACATCAGTCTGGGTTAGCGCGTGAGAGGACCTCCTGTAATACTATGATCTTACCAGATACGGAGACAAATTGGCATTAATACAGATTTGAGGCTATGCGGATGGCTTTGAACCCAATGCACCCTTCAATGGTAATGCACATAATAGAGACATGCTTTGATCACTTTTCTAAACCCATGCTTTTAAAATAATCTCAAGCAATTTTCTCTGCCAGTCATTGCCTGATCTTATTGCACACACACAAAAGACAAAGACAAGGATCCCCCATATAGCCTTAACAGACTGTAGGGGCAAGTGCTGTTAGCGAGCACCTATGAAGGCCGGAACGGTACACGAGGGGGTGGGTGGCCAGCACCACGCCCGACCGCCTTTGTCTCCCTAGTGGCAATGTTGACACACTGCACCAGGTACTCATTTGAGGCTGAGTCGACCTAGGGGAGGCCCGGGACCGGTTCAGATAATCGTCACTGGTGTTGGCCGTAGGCGGGAATCGAACCCGGGTCGCCAGGTTCATAGTGCAGCGCGCTAACCGCTACACTATCACTCGCACACACACTCACAAAGATCCCCCGTACAGCCTTCAACAGACTGCTGGAGCGAGTGCTGTTGGTGAGCTCCTTTAAACGCCGGCACGCACGGCACTCGAGGGGGAGGGTAGCCAACACCGCACCGGGCCGCCTTTGTCTCCCCTGATATTTACACACCACACTAGGAAGTCATTCAAGACTACATCGATGTAGGGAAAACCCAGGACTGGTTTAAATATCTGCCACTGTTGTGTGTCATGAGCAGGAATACAATTTGGGTCACCGGGTTACGGAGTGCAGTGCGATAGCCACTAAATTACCGCTCCCCACTCATACACAACAACAAGAACAAAGATCCCCGGTAGAGCATTAACAGACTCTAGGGGCAAGTGCTGTTAGCGAGCACCTATGAAGGCTGGCACGGTACACGCGGGGGGTGGGTTGCCAGCACCGCGCCCGGCCGCTTTTGTATCCCGAGTGGCGATGCTCACATCACACGAAGTACTCATTTTTAGGCTGAGTCGACCTAGGGAAGGCCCAGGACCGGTTCAGATAATCGTCACTGGCGGTGTTGGCCGTGAGCGGGAAACGAACCCGGGTCTCCGGGTTCGTAGCGCAGCGTAGCGCTAACCGCTACCCTACCGCTCGTACAAAGATACGTTTAAACACGCGCACGCAAATACACATTTTGTTTGACCAACACTTCTTTCAAACCTTACGGAGCCAAACATTTCCATTGAGACACATAGACACATAGACACACACAGACACACATAGACACACAGAGACGCATAGAGACATAGATACACAGACACAGAGACATAGATACACAGACACAGAGACATAGATACACAGACACAAAGACACATGGACACACACAAACACAGACACAAAGACATGGACACACAGAGACAGACACAGACACAGACACACGCAGAGACACATCAACACGTAGACACAGAAACACACAGACACATAGACACATAGACACACGAAGAGACACAGACACCCAGAAACACAGACACATAAAGAGACACAGACACACACACGCAGAGACACAGACACACACAGACACACAGACATACAGACACATAGACACACAGACACACACATAGAAACAAACAGACTCACAGACACAGTCACACACACAGAGACACAGACACACAGACAGAGGCGTGTGTCTGTGTGTGTCTGCCAGGATGAGTAAAAAAAAGGTGTCGTCTGTCGACTTGGAAATAATCCCACGGGAACGCTGTCTCGATAAAAAGATGACCGATAAAAGTGTTTTGAAGTTATATCCGTTGATTTGTGAACCAAATAAATCCCGTGTTCTTCACACATTGAGTCTCGTCATCGTTTTTCTTTTCTTACCTATAAAATACATTTTTTTCTGTGTATCTGTCCGTCTGTCTCTGTGTGGACGCACACTTGCTCGCCAACCGTGGAGTTTACTTTTAAAAAAGTAGCCGGGTACCACGCCGTAAGCCCCGTGGTGAGCCAGCGCCATTCCGTTTTCCCATCCGTAAACTTTAAAAGTTGTTAAATTAACAATTTAGTGCTATTTCGCATTATTTAAGTATTTCCTTGCACCGCTAAAGCTGCCCGGGGGTTGCCCCTAGCAACGCTCGCACGTCATCGGTGGAGGGTGGGGGGGGATTTCTCATTCGCGTTCAAAATGGTTTTACTTAACTTGATTCCTCTGTTTGTCGTGGTCAAATGTTGTGATAAAAATTTCGTCTACTTCCCGTCATCCAATCAATTCCACATTTTGCACACGGTACTCAGATCCGGTGACAATGCATGCCTGTATCAAAATCGGCATCAATTAATTGGCTCCCTTAAAACGATTAACATTTTGTATGGACGCCTTATTATTCATATATATTTGTGTGTAGGTCAAAAACGCCGCGGTCTCTAAACTGTGGAATCGCCTCGCCTGCTCCGTGTGAACGAGTTACGGGCACCCTCACTCCACACAAACAAAAGTTGTACATTGAAGATTGATTTATAAAATAACCAATTAATTCAAGTAAGCGTTGATATGTGAGCAGGCGCCGCATCATTGACGTACTTCTTGACGGTGAGTTGAACGAAGTTGTGACAAAAAAGTTACTCAACTTCATTCCTCTGTTTGATGTCGTGGGCAAATCTTGTACTCAAGATGTCGTCCACTTCCCGTTGTCCAATCGAGTTCTTTACTTTTTAGTGCACTTTAAAATAAAACCGTTTTTAAAAGGAGTTTTTCACTATTCAAAAGCCACCACAACCATTTCAATGCTACGATGTTTGGGCAATTATAATTGAGTTAATAAACATTCTTGTCATCTTCTTTGGTTCTTTCGGTAAAGTCACGTAGAATGAGAATAAAATAATAAATTGATAAAATAAAATAACACAATAATATTCTCACGACGTTTCGGCCACAACACAAGCGGCCTTCATCAGGTGAAGGGGGCGAGACTGTCTGGTAGGACAGCGCTGGAGTGAGAGAGCCACGTTCAGATCACGGCTTTTAAGCTGTGTGAGAGGAACAAAGAGCCCTCAAATTTCCGCACCACGGATAGCTACGGGCCCCGTTCAGACGGACGAGTTCGTCCATGGTCGGAACAGAGGAGGGGGAGAGAGACAGCTGCGAGGCCCTAGTATACTCCATGTTGTAAACCATACCATTAACCGTGGTGTGAGAGGTATTAAGAGGCAATGCTGGCGAAAGAGCTGCGGTCTGAAGGTCATCGTAAAATTACAATTAATTAAGAACAGAAATGATTTAACACATCTTTCCAGTGGTTACTAAGCCTGAATCCATCTTCTCGGTTGAAATTGTCTCTGTGCTTGTATATGTGAATGGCCTCATGAACGAATCTCTCATGGTAGCCGGTTGGTTTGCAAAGAACCTCCGTCTTGGAGAAGTCAATGTCATGTGAGCCCACTGAATTGTAACAGTGATCTGCCACGGCAGAGGAGTTCGTCTTACCGTGTTTCAAGTCTGCTTTATGTTCGCGGATGCGGTCCGAGATATGTCTTTTGGTTTCTCCAATGTAGCTACTACCACAGAGGCACTTTAGTTTGTAAATGCCCGGGTACTGTATGTCTGGAAGAGCATCTTTTACAGATGGAACTAAATCACGGATTTTGTGTACTGTGTTGAATCGGACCTGGATCTTGTGTTTATTCAGGATTTTGGAGATCTTTTTAGTGACCCCTGCAATGTAGGGTAAGGTGATGGTTTTGAGTGGCTCCACAAGAGGATCCTTCTTCATGACTGGAGTGATGGCTTTGCGGATTGTGTAGTCGGAGTAGCCATTAGCCCTGAGAGCCTAGTGTACGTGCTTGAGTTCACTGGTAATGTGTTCCTGGTCGGAAATGCATTGGGCTCTATGGTATAGAGTCTTGATGAGGCAGTTCTTCTGGGATGGATGGTGGTGGGAATCCGGTTTCAAGTAAGCATCTGTATGGGTAGCTTTCCTGTAGACAGAGTGACTCATTGAACCATCATGTCTCCTTTTAATTAAGACATCCAAAAAGGGTAGTTTGCCATCTTTTTCGACCTCCATGGTAAATCTGATGGCTGGGTGTATGGAATTGATGTGGTCGCGGAATTGGTCTAGAGCAGGCTGGCCATGTGGCCAGATGACAAAGGTGTCATCAACGTACCTCTTCCATAAGGTCGGGCGTAGAGTGGCAGTCTGGATGGCGTCAGTTTCAAATTTTTCTATGAATACGTTGGCTACAACCGGAGATAGGGGGGGGCCCATTGGGGTGCCCTCAGTTTGTTTGTAGAAAGTTCCATTCCAGGTGAAGTATGTGTTGGTTAAGCAATGTCTCACCAGGGGGGGTACATCAGTATGCAGTCCTTGATGAACCAGGTCTTCAATGATAGCGATGGTGTCAGGTACCGGGACTTTGGTGAACAAGGACACCACATCAAAACTGACAAGCAGGTCGTTTGGGGACAGGGAAATGTCTTTGATTGTCGATACCAGGTGAGTAGAATTTAGTACCGCAGAGGTGTTTTTCCCAGTGAAAGGTCGCAGTATATCAGCCAGAAAACGTGCCAGTTTGTAGGTGGGGGAGCTGATAGTAGAGACGATGGGACGAAGGGGTGTATCTTCTTTGTGTATCTTTGGAAGGCCATATAATCTTGGTGGTCTGGCAGCAGAGGGTTTCAACGAGAACTGTTTGATCTCATCAATTAATGCTGTTGAATCAGAGATAATTTTGTTCGTTTTGGTGACCAGGCTGTTGGTGGGATCTCTTTTTATTTTTGTATAGCTGCCATCATTGAGTAGTTCTTGAATTTTGTTGTTATATTCTGTTTTGTCCATGATGACAGTGGCATTGCCTTTGTCGGCTGAGAGAACGACAATATCATCCCTCTTTTTTAATTGAGATAATTCAAAACGTTCGTCTTTGCTGATGTTGCTGGGTGGCAACTTAGCGTTTTTGAGGGTTGCAGTGATTTCAGATCTTGCTACGTCTGCAGAGATGTGACTCAAGCCCTTGAGTGCAACGTCGACATGGGCAATGATATCATTAACCGGTAAGTGTCTCGGTGTGACAGCAAAGTTTAGACCTTTAGCTAAAACGGATTTCAGACCATCAGAAATGGAACTGTTACTGCAATTAATTACGACTTTGTTGACGTCTATCTTTTCGGTGTGTGGATCCGATTTTTTGCTGGAGAGGTGATTGAATTTGGAAATCAAATTGTCCCTACATTTGTTCGACATAGTGGCAGCCGAAGAGGTAGTCATATTGTCTACATGTTCCCAATCCAATGTAGACATTGTTGCTGTCAATTTTAAGTGTGATTTGTAGAGTGTCTTGTCTAACTGATCGAGTTCGGTGCGTGTAAGTCTGATTTTTTCCGAGATAAGAGCGAAGCTAGTTCTAGCTAGAATTCGTTTTGCATTGAGAGAAGTTGCAACAGCAGAGGTTAGTGTAAATGCGGTTGGTATTACCTTAGAGTCGCGGCATCTCTTCAGAAAGGTGAGAGACTCGATTAGTTGAGCCTTCTTATCCCGAAGTCTGTTGAATGATCTTAAGGATGTGTGGAATCCCTCCCCGTAGAGGCGGTTAAATTTCGATTTAAAGTTTTCGTGACTGCAATGATTCATCTTCTTTGGTTCTTTTGGTAAAGTCACGTAGAATGAGAATAAAATAATAAATTGATAAAATAAAATAACACAATAATATTCTCACGACGTTTCGGCCACAACACAAGCGGCCTTCATCAGGTGAAGGGGGCGAGACTGTCTGGTAGGACAGCGCTGGAGTGAGAGAGCCACGTTCAGATCACGGCTTTTAAGCTGTGTGAGAGGAACAAAGAGCCCTCAAATTTCCGCACCACGGATAGCTACGGGCCCCGTTCAGACGGACGAGTTCGTCCATGGTCGGAACAGAGGAGGGGGAGAGAGACAGCTGCGAGGCCCTAGTATACTCCATGTTGTAAACCATACCATTAACCGTGGTGTGAGAGGTATTAAGAGGCAATGCTGGCGAAAGAGCTGCGGTCTGAAGGTCATCGTAAAATTACAATTAATTAAGAACAGAAATGATTTAACACATCTTTCCAGTGGTTACTAAGCCTGAATCCATCTTCTCGGTTGAAATTGTCTCTGTGCTTGTATATGTGAATGGCCTCATGGACGAATCTCTCATGGTAGCCGGTTGGTTTGCAAAGAACCTCCGTCTTGGAGAAGTCAATGTCATGTGAGCCCACTGAATTGTAACAGTGATCTGCCACGGCAGAGGAGTTCGTCTTACCGTGTTTCAAGTCTGCTTTATGTTCGCGGATGCGGTCCGAGATATGTCTTTTGGTTTCTCCAATGTAGCTACTACCACAGAGGCACTTTAGTTTGTAAATGCCCGGGTACTGTATGTCTGGAAGAGCATCTTTTACAGATGGAACTAAATCACGGATTTTGTGTACTGTGTTGAATCGGACCTGGATCTTGTGTTTATTCAGGATTTTGGAGATCTTTTTAGTGACCCCTGCAATGTAGGGTAAGGTGATGGTTTTGAGTGGATCCACAAGAGGATCCTTCTTCATGACTGGAGTGATGGCTTTGCGGATTGTGTAGTCGGAGTAGCCATTAGCCCTGAGAGCCTGGTGTACGTGCTTGAGTTCACTGGTAATGTGTTCCTGGTCGGAAATGCATTGGGCTCTATGGTATAGAGTCTTGATGAGGCAGTTCTTCTGGGATGGATGGTGGTGGGAATCCGGTTTCAAGTAAGCATCTGTATGGGTAGCTTTCCTGTAGACAGAGTGACTCATTGAACCATCATGTCTCCTTTTAATTAAGACATCCAAAAAGGGTAGTTTGCCATCTTTTTCGACCTCCATGGTAAATCTGATGGCTGGGTGTATGGAATTGATGTGGTCGCGGAATTGGTCTAGAGCAGGCTGGCCATGTGGCCAGATGACAAAGGTGTCATCAACGTACCTCTTCCATAAGGTCGGGCGTAGAGTGGCAGTCTGGATGGCGTCAGTTTCAAATTTTTCCATGAATACGTTGGCTACAACCGGAGATAGGGGGGAGCCCGTTGGGGTGCCCTCAGTTTGTTTGTAGAAAGTTCCATTCCAGGTGAAGTATGTGTTGGTTAAGCAATGTCTCACCAGGGGGGGTACATCAGTATGCAGTCCTTGATGAACCAGGTCTTCAATGATAGCGATGGTGTCAGGTACTGGGACTTTGGTGAACAAGGACACCACATCAAAATTGACAAGCAGGTCGTTTGGGGACAGGGAAATGTCTTTGATTGTCGATACCAGGTGAGTAGAATTTCGTACCGCAGAGGTGGTTTTTCCAGTGAAAGGTCGCAGTATATCAGCCAGAAAACGTGCCAGTTTGTAGGTGGGGGAGCTGATAGTAGAGACGATGGGACGAAGGGGTGTATCTTCTTTGTGTATCTTTGGAAGGCCATATAATCTTGGTGGTCTGGCAGCAGAGGGTTTCAACGAGAACTGTTTGATCTCATCAATTAATGCTGTTGAATCAGAGATAATTTTGTTCGTTTTGGTGACCAGGCTGTTGGTGGGATCTCTTTTTATTTTTGTATAGCTGCCATCGTTGAGTAGTTCTTGAATTTTGTTGTTATATTCTGTTTTGTCCATGATGACAGTGGCATTGCCTTTGTCGGCTGAGAGAACGACAATATCATCCCTCTTTTTTAATTGAGATAATTCAAAACGTTCGTCTTTGCTGATGTTGCTGGGTGGCAACTTAGCGTTTTTGAGGGTTGCAGCGATTTCAGATCTTGCTACGTCTGCAGAGATGTGACTCAAGCCCTTGAGTGCAACGTCGACATGGGCAATGATATCATTAACCGGTAAGTGTCTCGGTGTGACAGCAAAGTTTAGACCTTTAGCTAAAACGGATTTCAGACCATCAGAAATGGAACTGTTACTGCAATTAATTACGACTTTGTTGACGTCTATCTTTTCGGTGTGTGGATCCGATTTTTTGCTGGAGAGGTGATTGAATTTGGAAATCAAATTGTCCCTACATTTGTTCGACATAGTGGCAGCCGAAGAGGTAGTCATATTGTCTACATGTTCCCAATCCAATGTAGACATTGTTGCTGTCAATTTTAAGTGTGATTTGTAGAGTGTCTTGTCTAACTGATCGAGTTCGGTGCGTGTAAGTCTGATTTTTTCCGAGATAAGAGCGAAGCTAGTTCTAGCTAGAATTCGTTTTGCATTGAGAGAAGTTGCAACAGCAGAGGTTAGTGTAAATGCGGTTGGTATTACCTTAGAGTCGCGGCATCTCTTCAGAAAGGTGAGAGACTCGATTAGTTGAGCCTTCTTATCCCGAAGTCTGTTGAATGATCTTAAGGATGTGTGGAATCCCTCCCCGTAGAGGCGGTTAAATTTCGATTTAAAGCTTTCGTGACTGCAATGATTCATCTTCTTTGGTTCTTTTGGTAAAGTCACGTAGAATGAGAATAAAATAATAAATTGATAAAATAAAATAACACAATAATATTCTCACGACGTTTCGGCCACAACACAAGCGGCCTTCATCAGGTGAAGGGGGCGAGACTGTCTGGTAGGACAGCGCTGGAGTGAGAGAGCCACGTTCAGATCACGGCTTTTAAGCTGTGTGAGAGGAACAAAGAGCCCTCAAATTTCCGCACCACGGATAGCTACGGGCCCCGTTCAGACGGACGAGTTCGTCCATGGTCGGAACAGAGGAGGGGGAGAGAGACAGCTGCGAGGCCCTAGTATACTCCATGTTGTAAACCATACCATTAACCGTGGTGTGAGAGGTATTAAGAGGCAATGCTGGCGAAAGAGCTGCGGTCTGAAGGTCATCGTAAAATTACAATTAATTAAGAACAGAAATGATTTAACACATCTTTCCAGTGGTTACTAAGCCTGAATCCATCTTCTCGGTTGAAATTGTCTCTGTGCTTGTATATGTGAATGGCCTCATGGACGAATCTCTCATGGTAGCCGGTTGGTTTGCAAAGAACCTCCGTCTTGGAGAAGTCAATGTCATGTGAGCCCACTGAATTGTAACAGTGATCTGCCACGGCAGAGGAGTTCGTCTTACCGTGTTTCAAGTCTGCTTTATGTTCGCGGATGCGGTCCGAGATATGTCTTTTGGTTTCTCCAATGTAGCTACTACCACAGAGGCACTTTAGTTTATAAACGCCCGGTACTGTATGTCTGGAAGAGCATCTTTTACAGATGGAACTAAATCACGGATTTTGTGTACTGTGTTGAATCGGACCTGGATCTTGTGTTTATTCAGGATTTTGGAGATCTTTTTAGTGACCCCTGCAATGTAGGGTAAGGTGATGGTTTTGAGTGGATCCACAAGAGGATCCTTCTTCATGACTGGAGTGATGGCTTTGCGGATTGTGTAGTCGGAGTAGCCATTAGCCCTGAGAGCCTGGTGTACGTGCTTGAGTTCACTGGTAATGTGTTCCTGGTCGGAAATGCATTGGGCTCTATGGTATAGAGTCTTGATGAGGCAGTTCTTCTGGGATGGATGGTGGTGGGAATCCGGTTTCAAGTAAGCATCTGTATGGGTAGCTTTCCTGTAGACAGAGTGACTCATTGAACCATCATGTCTCCTTTTAATTAAGACATCCAAAAAGGGTAGTTTGCCATCTTTTTCGACCTCCATGGTAAATCTGATGGCTGGGTGTATGGAATTGATGTGGTCGCGGAATTGGTCTAGAGCAGGCTGGCCATGTGGCCAGATGACAAAGGTGTCATCAACGTACCTCTTCCATAAGGTCGGGCGTAGAGTGGCAGTCTGGATGGCGTCAGTTTCAAATTTTTCCATGAATACGTTGGCTACAACCGGAGATAGGGGGGAGCCCGTTGGGGTGCCCTCAGTTTGTTTGTAGAAAGTTCCATTCCAGGTGAAGTATGTGTTGGTTAAGCAATGTCTCACCAGGGGGGGTACATCAGTATGCAGTCCTTGATGAACCAGGTCTTCAATGATAGCGATGGTGTCAGGTACTGGGACTTTGGTGAACAAGGACACCACATCAAAACTGACAAGCAGGTCGTTTGGGGACAGGGAAATGTCTTTGATTGTCGATACCAGGTGAGTAGAATTTAGTACCGCAAAGGTGGCTTTTCCAGTGAAAGGTCGCAGTATATCAGCCAGAAAACGTGCCAGTTTGTAGGTGGGGGAGCTGATAGTAGAGACGATGGGACGAAGGGGTGTATCTTCTTTGTGTATCTTTGGAAGGCCATATAATCTTGGTGGTCTGGCAGCAGAGGGTTTCAACGAGAACTGTTTGATCTCATCAATTAATGCTGTTGAATCAGAGATAATTTTGTTCGTTTTGGTGACCAGGCTGTTGGTGGGATCTCTTTTTATTTTTGTATAGCTGCCATCGTTGAGTAGTTCTTGAATTTTGTTGTTATATTCTGTTTTGTCCATGATGACAGTGGCATTGCCTTTGTCGGCTGAGAGAACGACAATATCATCCCTCTTTTTTAATTGAGATAATTCAAAACGTTCGTCTTTGCTGATGTTGCTGGGTGGCAACTTAGCGTTTTTGAGGGTTGCAGCGATTTCAGATCTTGCTACGTCTGCAGAGATGTGACTCAAGCCCTTGAGTGCAACGTCGACATGGGCAATGATATCATTAACCGGTAAGTGTCTCGGTGTGACAGCAAAGTTTAGACCTTTAGCTAAAACGGATTTCAGACCATCAGAAATGGAACTGTTACTGCAATTAATTACGACTTTGTTGACGTCTATCTTTTCGGTGTGTGGATCCGATTTTTTGCTGGAGAGGTGATTGAATTTGGAAATCAAATTGTCCCTACATTTGTTCGACATAGTGGCAGCCGAAGAGGTAGTCATATTGTCTACATGTTCCCAATCCAATGTAGACATTGTTGCTGTCAATTTTAAGTGTGATTTGTAGAGTGTCTTGTCTAACTGATCGAGTTCGGTGCGTGTAAGTCTGATTTTTTCCGAGATAAGAGCGAAGCTAGTTCTAGCTAGAATTCGTTTTGCATTGAGAGAAGTTGCAACAGCAGAGGTTAGTGTAAATGCGGTTGGTATTACCTTAGAGTCGCGGCATCTCTTCAGAAAGGTGAGAGACTCGATTAGTTGAGCCTTCTTATCCCGAAGTCTGTTGAATGATCTTAAGGATGTGTGGAATCCCTCCCCGTAGAGGCGGTTAAATTTCGATTTAAAGCTTTCGTGACTGCAATGATTCATCTTCTTTGGTTCTTTTGGTAAAGTCACGTAGAATGAGAATAAAATAATAAATTGATAAAATAAAATAACACAATAATATTCTCACGACGTTTCGGCCACAACACAAGCGGCCTTCATCAGGTGAAGGGGGCGAGACTGTCTGGTAGGACAGCGCTGGAGTGAGAGAGCCACGTTCAGATCACGGCTTTTAAGCTGTGTGAGAGGAACAAAGAGCCCTCAAATTTCCGCACCACGGATAGCTACGGGCCCCGTTCAGACGGACGAGTTCGTCCATGGTCGGAACAGAGGAGGGGGAGAGAGACAGCTGCGAGGCCCTAGTATACTCCATGTTGTAAACCATACCATTAACCGTGGTGTGAGAGGTATTAAGAGGCAATGCTGGCGAAAGAGCTGCGGTCTGAAGGTCATCGTAAAATTACAATTAATTAAGAACAGAAATGATTTAACACATCTTTCCAGTGGTTACTAAGCCTGAATCCATCTTCTCGGTTGAAATTGTCTCTGTGCTTGTATATGTGAATGGCCTCATGGACGAATCTCTCATGGTAGCCGGTTGGTTTGCAAAGAACCTCCGTCTTGGAGAAGTCAATGTCATGTGAGCCCACTGAATTGTAACAGTGATCTGCCACGGCAGAGGAGTTCGTCTTACCGTGTTTCAAGTCTGCTTTATGTTCGCGGATGCGGTCCGAGATATGTCTTTTGGTTTCTCCAATGTAGCTACTACCACAGAGGCACTTTAGTTTGTAAACGCCCGGGTACTGTATGTCTGGAAGAGCATCTTTTACAGATGGAACTAAATCACGGATTTTGTGTACTGTGTTGAATCGGACCTGGATCTTGTGTTTATTCAGGATTTTGGAGATCTTTTTAGTGACCCCTGCAATGTAGGGTAAGGTGATGGTTTTGAGTGGCTCCACAAGAGGATCCTTCTTCATGACTGGAGTGATGGCTTTGCGGATTGTGTAGTCGGAGTAGCCATTAGCCCTGAGAGCCTGGTGTACGTGCTTGAGTTCACTGGTAATGTGTTCCTGGTCGGAAATGCATTGGGCTCTATGGTATAGAGTCTTGATGAGGCAGTTCTTCTGGGATGGATGGTGGTGGGAATCCGGTTTCAAGTAAGCATCTGTATGGGTAGCTTTCCTGTAGACAGAGTGACTCATTGAACCATCATGTCTCCTTTTAATTAAGACATCCAAAAAGGGTAGTTTGCCATCTTTTTCGACCTCCATGGTAAATCTGATGGCTGGGTGTATGGAATTGATGTGGTCGCGGAATTGGTCTAGAGCAGGCTGGCCATGTGGCCAGATGACAAAGGTGTCATCAACGTACCTCTTCCATAAGGTCGGGCGTAGAGTGGCAGTCTGGATGGCGTCAGTTTCAAATTTTTCCATGAATACGTTGGCTACAACCGGAGATAGGGGGGAGCCCGTTGGGGTGCCCTCAGTTTGTTTGTAGAAAGTTCCATTCCAGGTGAAGTATGTGTTGGTTAAGCAATGTCTCACCAGGGGGGGTACATCAGTATGCAGTCCTTGATGAACCAGGTCTTCAATGATAGCGATGGTGTCAGGTACCGGGACTTTGGTGAACAAGGACACCACATCAAAACTGACAAGCAGGTCGTTTGGGGACAGGGAAATGTCTTTGATTGTCGATACCAGGTGAGTAGAATTTAGTACCGCAGAGGTGGTTTTTCCAGTGAAAGGTCGCAGTATATCAGCCAGAAAACGTGCCAGTTTGTAGGTGGGGGAGCTGATAGTAGAGACGATGGGACGAAGGGGTGTATCTTCTTTGTGTATCTTTGGAAGGCCATATAATCTTGGTGGTCTGGCAGCAGAGGGTTTCAACGAGAACTGTTTGATCTCATCAATTAATGCTGTTGAATCAGAGATAATTTTGTTCGTTTTGGTGACCAGGCTGTTGGTGGGATCTCTTTTTATTTTTGTATAGCTGCCATCGTTGAGTAGTTCTTGAATTTTGTTGTTATATTCTGTTTTGTCCATGATGACAGTGGCATTGCCTTTGTCGGCTGAGAGAACGACAATATCATCCCTCTTTTTTAATTGAGATAATTCAAAACGTTCGTCTTTGCTGATGTTGCTGGGTGGCAACTTAGCGTTTTTGAGGGTTGCAGCGATTTCAGATCTTGCTACGTCTGCAGAGATGTGACTCAAGCCCTTGAGTGCAACGTCGACATGGGCAATGATATCATTAACCGGTAAGTGTCTCGGTGTGACAGCAAAGTTTAGACCTTTAGCTAAAACGGATTTCAGACCATCAGAAATGGAACTGTTACTGCGATTAATTACGACTTTGTTGACGTCTATCTTTTCGGTGTGTGGATCCGATTTTTTGCTGGAGAGGTGATTGAATTTGGAAATCAAATTGTCCCTACATTTGTTCGACATAGTGGCAGCCGAAGAGGTAGTCATATTGTCTACATGTTCCCAATCCAATGTAGACATTGTTGCTGTCAATTTTAAGTGTGATTTGTAGAGTGTCTTGTCTAACTGATCGAGTTCGGTGCGTGTAAGTCTGATTTTTTCCGAGATAAGAGCGAAGCTAGTTCTAGCTAGAATTCGTTTTGCATTGAGAGAAGTTGCAACAGCAGAGGTTAGTGTAAATGCGGTTGGTATTACCTTAGAGTCGCGGCATCTCTTCAGAAAGGTGAGAGACTCGATTAGTTGAGCCTTCTTATCCCGAAGTCTGTTGAATGATCTTAAGGATGTGTGGAATCCCTCCCCGTAGAGGCGGTTAAATTTCGATTTAAAGCTTTCGTGACTGCAATGATTCATCTTCTTTGGTTCTTTCGGTAAAGTCACGTAGAATGAGAATAAAATAATAAATTGATAAAATAAAATAACACAATAATATTCTCACGACGTTTCGGCCACAACACAAGCGGCCTTCATCAGGTGAAGGGAGCGAGACTGTCTGGTAGGACAGCGCTGGAGTGAGAGAGCCACGTTCAGATCACGGCTTTTAAGCTGTGTGAGAGGAACAAAGAGCCCTCAAATTGCCGCACCACGGATAGCTACAGGCCCCGTTCAGACGGACGAGTTCGTCCATGGTCGGAACAGAGGAGGGGGAGAGAGACAGCTGCGAGGCCCTAGTATACTCCATGTTGTAAACCATACCATTAACCGTGGTGTGAGAGGTATTAAGAGGCAATGCTGGCGAAAGAGCTGCGGTCTGAAGGTCATCGTAAAATTACAATTAATTAAGAACAGAAATGATTTAACACATCTTTACAGTGGTTACTAAGCCTGAATCCATCTTCTCGGTTGAAATTGTCTCTGTGCTTGTATATGTGAATGGCCTCATGAACGAATCTCTCATGGTAGCCGGTTGGTTTGCAAAGAACCTCCGTCTTGGAGAAGTCAATGTCATGTGAGCCCACTGAATTGTAACAGTGATCTGCCACGGCAGAGGAGTTCGTCTTACCGTGTTTCAAGTCTGCTTTATGTTCGCGGATGCGGTCCGAGATATGTCTTTTGGTTTCTCCAATGTAGCTACTACCACAGAGGCACTTTAGTTTGTAAACGCCCGGGTACTGTATGTCTGGAAGAGCATCTTTTACAGATGGAACTAAATCACGGATTTTGTGTACTGTGTTGAATCGGACCTGGATCTTGTGTTTATTCAGGATTTTGGAGATCTTTTTAGTGACCCCTGCAATGTAGGGTAAGGTGATGGTTTTGAGTGGCTCCACAAGAGGATCCTTCTTCATGACTGGAGTGATGGCTTTGCGGATTGTGTAGTCGGAGTAACCATTAGCCCTGAGAGCCTGGTGTACGTGCTTGAGTTCACTGGTAATGTGTTCCTGGTCGGAAATGCATTGGGCTCTATGGTATAGAGTCTTGATGAGGCAGTTCTTCTGGGATGGATGGTGGTGGGAATCCGGTTTCAAGTAAGCATCTGTATGGGTAGCTTTCCTGTAGACAGAGTGACTCATTGAACCATCATGTCTCCTTTTAATTAAGACATCCAAAAAGGGTAGTTTGCCATCTTTTTCGACCTCCATGGTAAATCTGATGGCTGGGTGTATGGAATTGATGTGGTCGTGGAATTGGTCTAGAGCAGGCTGGCCATGTGGCCAGATGACAAAGGTGTCATCAACGTACCTCTTCCATAAGGTCGGGCGTAGAGTGGCAGTCTGGATGGCGTCAGTTTCAAATTTTTTTCCATGAATACGTTGGCTACAACCGGAGATAGGGGGGAGCCCATTGGGGTGCCCTCAGTTTGTTTGTAGAAAGTTCCATTCCAGGTGAAGTATGTGTTGGTTAAGCAATGTCTCACCAGGGGGGGTACATCAGTATGCAGTCCTTGATGAACCAGGTCTTCAATGATAGCGGATCCACACACCGAAAAGATAGACGTCAACAAAGTCGTAATTAATCGCAGTAACAGTTCCATTTCTGATGGTCTGAAATCCGTTTTAGCTAAAGGTCTAAACTTTGCTGTCACACCGAGACACTTACCGGTTAATGATATCATTGCCCATGTCGACGTTGCACTCAAGGGCTTGAGTCACATCTCTGCAGACGTAGCAAGATCTGAAATCGCTGCAACCCTCAAAAACGCTAAGTTGCCACCCAGCAACATCAGCAAAGACGAACGTTTTGAATTATCTCAATTAAAAAAGAGGGATGATATTGTCGTTCTCTCAGCCGACAAAGGCAATGCCACTGTCATCATGGACAAAACAGAATATAACAACAAAATTCAAGAACTACTCAACGATGGCAGCTATACAAAAATAAAAAGAGATCCCACCAACAGCCTGGTCACCAAAACGAACAAAATTATCTCTGATTCAACAGCATTAATTGATGAGATCAAACAGTTCTCGTTGAAACCCTCTGCTGCCAGACCACCAAGATTATATGGCCTTCCAAAGATACACAAAGAAGATACACCCCTTCGTCCCATCGTCCCTACTATCAGCTCCCCCACCTACAAACTGGCACGTTTTCTGGCTGATATACTGCGACCTTTCACTGGAAAAACCACCTCTGCGGTACTAAATTCTACTCACCTGGTATCGACAATCAAAGGCATTTCCCTGTCCCCAAACGACCTGCTTGTCAGTTTTGATGTGGTGTCCTTGTTCACCAAAGTCCCGGTACCTGACACCATCGCTATCATTGAAGACCTGGTTCATCAAGGACTGCATACTGATGTACCCCCCCTGGTGAGACATTGCTTAACCAACACATACTTCACCTGGAATGGAACTTTCTACAAACAAACTGAGGGCACCCCAATGGGCTCCCCCCTATCTCCGGTTGTAGCCAACGTATTCATGGAAAAAAATTTGAAACTGACGCCATCCAGACTGCCACTCTATGCCCGACCTTATGGAAGAGGTACGTTGATGACACCTTTGTCATCTGGCCACATGGCCAGCCTGCTCTAGACCAATTCCGCGACCACATCAATTCCATACACCCAGCCATCAGATTTACCATGGAGGTCGAAAAAGATGGCAAACTACCCTTTTTGGATGTCTTAATTAAAAGGAGACATGATGGTTCAATGAGTCACTCTGTCTACAGGAAAGCTACCCATACAGATGCTTACTTGAAACCGGATTCCCACCACCATCCATCCCAGAAGAACTGCCTCATCAAGACTCTATACCATAGAGCCCAATGCATTTCCGACCAGGAACACATTACCAGTGAACTCAAGCACGTACACCAGGCTCTCAGGGCTAATGGCTACTCCGACTACACAATCCGCAAAGCCATCACTCCAGTCATGAAGAAGGATCCTCTTGTGGAGCCACTCAAAACCATCACCTTACCCTACATTGCAGGGGTCACTAAAAAGATCTCCAAAATCCTGAATAAACACAGAATCCAAGTCCGATTCAACACAGTACACAAAATCCGTGATTTAGTTCCATCTGTAAAAGATGCTCTTCCAGACATACAGTACCCGGGCATTTACAAACTAAAGTGCCTCTGTGGTAGTAGCTACATTGGAGAAACCAAAAGACATATCTCGGACCGCATCCGTGAACATAAAGCAGACTTGAAACACGGTAAGACGAACTCCTCTGCCGTGGCAGATCACTGTTACAATTCAGTGGGCTCACATGACATTGACTTCTCCAAGACGGAGGTTCTTTGCAAACCAACCGGCTACCATGAGAGATTCGTTCATGAGGCCATTCACATATACAAGCACAGAGACAATTTCAACCGAGAAGATGGATTCAGGCTTAGTAACCACTGGAAAGATGTGTTAAATCATTTCTGTTCTTAATTAATTGTAATTTTACGATGACCTTCAGACCGCAGCTCTTTCGCCAGCATTGCCTCTTAATACCTCTCACACCACGGTTAATGGTATGGTTTACAACATGGAGTATACTAGGGCCTCGCAGCTGTCTCTCTCCCCCTCCTCTGTTCCGACCATGGACGAACTCGTCCGTCTGAACGGGGCCCGTAGCTATCCGTGGTGCGGAAATTTGAGGGCTCTTTGTTCCTCTCACTCAGCTTAAAAGCCGTGATCTGAACGTGGCTCTCTCACTCCAGCGCTGTCCTACCAGACAGTCTCGCCCCCTTCACCTGATGAAGGCCGCTTGTGTTGTGGCCGAAACGTCGTGAGAATATTATTGTGTTATTTTATTTTATCAATTTATTATTTTATTCTCATTCTACGTGACTTTACCGAAAGAACCAAAGAAGATGAATCATTGCAGTCACGAAAGCTTTAAATCGAAATTTAACCGCCTCTACGGGGAGGGAT
Organism: Petromyzon marinus; assembly: GCF_048934315.1. Lineage (NCBI taxonomy): Eukaryota > Metazoa > Chordata > Hyperoartia > Petromyzontiformes > Petromyzontidae > Petromyzon > Petromyzon marinus. Next base: position 280,152 of record NW_027423019.1, read on the forward strand.
TCCACACATCCTTAAGATCATTCAACAGACTTCGGGATAAGAAGGCTCAACTAATCGAGTCTCTCACCTTTCTGAAGAGATGCCGCGACTCTAAGGTAATACCAACCGCATTTACACTAACCTCTGCTGTTGCAACTTCTCTCAATGCAAAACGAATTCTAGCTAGAACTAGCTTCGCTCTTATCTCGGAAAAAATCAGACTTACACGCACCGAACTCGATCAGTTAGACAAGACACTCTACAAATCGCACTTAAAATTGACAGCAACAATGTCTACATCGGATTGGGAACATGTAGACAATATGACTACCTCTTCGGCTGCCACTATGTCGAACAAATGTAGGGACAATTTGATTTCCAAATTCAATCACCTCTCCAGCAAAAAATCGGATCCACACACCGAAAAGATAGACGTCAACAAAGTCGTAATTAATCGCAGTAACAGTTCCATTTCTGATGGTCTGAAATCCGTTTTAGCTAAAGGTCTAAACTTTGCTGTCACACCGAGACACTTACCGGTTAATGATATCATTGCCCATGTCGACGTTGCACTCAAGGGCTTGAGTCACATCTCTGCAGACGTAGCAAGATCTGAAATTGCTGCAACCCTCAAAAACGCTAAGTTGCCACCCAGCAACATCAGCAAAGACGAACGTTTTGAATTATCTCAATTAAAAAAGAGGGATGATATTGTCGTTCTCTCAGCCAACAAAGGCAATGACACTGTCATCATGGACAAAACAGAATATAACAAAAAAATTCAAGAACTACTCAACGATGGCAGCTATACAAAAATAAAAAGAGATCCCACCAACAGCCTGGTCACCAAAACGAACAAAATTATCTCTGATTCAACAGCATTAATTGATGAGATCAAACAGTTCTCGTTGAAACCCTCTGCTGCCAGACCACCAAGATTATATGGCCTTCCAAAGATACACAAAGAAGATACACCCCTTCGTCCCATCGTCTCTACTATCAGCTCCCCCACCTACAAACTGGCACGTTTTCTGGCTGATATACTGCGACCTTTCACTGGAAAAACCACCTCTGCGGTACTAAATTCTACTCACCTGGTATCGACAATCAAAGACATTTCCCTGTCCCCAAACGACCTGCTTGTCAGTTTTGACGTGGTGTCCTTGTTCACCAAAGTCCCGGTACCTGACACCATCGCAATCATTGAAGACCTGGTTCATCAAGGACTGCATACTGATGTACCCCCCCTGGTGAGACATTGCTTAACCAACACATACTTCACCTGGAATGGAACTTTCTACAAACAAACTGAGGGCACCCCAATGGGCTCCCCCCTATTTCCGGTTGTAGCCAACGTATTCATGGAAAAAAATTTGAAACTGACGCCATCCAGACTGCCACTCTACGCCCGACCTTATGGAAGAGGTACGTTGATGACACCTTTGTCATCTGGCCACATGGCCAGCCTGCTCTAGACCAATTCCGCGACCACATCAATTCCATACACCCAGCCATCAGATTTACCATGGAGGTCGAAAAAGATGGCAAACTACCCTTTTTGGATGTCTTAATTAAAAGGAGACATGATGGTTCAATGAGTCACTCTGTCTACAGGAAAGCTACCCATACAGATGCTTACTTGAAACCGGATTCCCACCACCATCCATCCCAGAAGAACTGCCTCATCAAGACTCTATACCATAGAGCCCAATGCATTTCCGACCAGGAACACATTACCAGTGAACTCAAGCACGTACACCAGGCTCTCAGGGCTAATGGCTACTCCGACTACACAATCCGCAAAGCCATCACTCCAGTCATGAAGAAGGATCCTCTTGTGGAGCCACTCAAAACCATCACCTTACCCTACATTGCAGGGGTCACTAAAAAGATCTCCAAAATCCTGAATAAACACAAGATCCAGGTCCGATTCAACACAGTACACAAAATCCGTGATTTAGTTCCATCTGTAAAAGATGCTCTTCCAGACATACAGTACCCGGGCGTTTACAAACTAAAGTGCCTCTGTGGTAGTAGCTACATTGGAGAAACCAAAAGACATATCTCGGACCGCATCCGCGAACATAAAGCAGACTTGAAACACGGTAAGACGAACTCCTCTGCCGTGGCAGATCACTGTTACAATTCAGTGGGCTCACATGACATTGACTTCTCCAAGACGGAGGTTCTTTGCAAACCAACAGGCTACCATGAGAGATTCGTTCATGAGGCCATTCACATATACAAGCACAGAGACAATTTCAACCGAGAAGATGGATTCAGGCTTAGTAACCACTGGAAAGATGTGTTAAATCATTTCTGTTCTTAATTAATTGTAATTTTACGATGACCTTCAGACCGCAGCTCTTTCGCCAGCATTGCCTCTTAATACCTCTCACACCACGGTTAATGGTATGGTTTACAACATGGAGTATACTAGGGCCTCGCAGCTGTCTCTCTCCCCCTCCTCTGTTCCGACCATGGACGAACTCGTCCGTCTGAACGGGGCCCGTAGCTATCCGTGGTGCGGAAATTTGAGGGCTCTTTGTTCCTCTCACACAGCTTAAAAGCCGTGATCTGAACGTGGCTCTCTCAATCCAGCGCTGTCCTACCAGACAGTCTCGCCCCCTTCACCTGATGAAGGCCGCTTGTGTTGTGGCCGAAACGTCGTGAGAATATTATTGTGTTATTTTATTTTATCAATTTATTATTTTATTCTCATTCTACGTGACTTTACCGAAAGAACCAAAGAAGATGAATCATTGCAGTCACGAAAGCTTTAAATCGAAATTTAACCGCCTCTACGGGGAGGGATTCCACACATCCTTAAGATCATTCAACAGACTTCGGGATAAGAAGGCTCAACTAATCGAGTCTCTCACCTTTCTGAAGAGATGCCGCGACTCTAAGGTAATACCAACCGCATTTACACTAACCTCTGCTGTTGCAACTTCTCTCAATGCAAAACGAATTCTAGCTAGAACTAGCTTCGCTCTTATCTCGGAAAAAATCAGACTTACACGCACCGAACTCGATCAGTTAGACAAGACACTCTACAAATCACACTTAAAATTGACAGCAACAATGTCTACATCGGATTGGGAACATGTAGACAATATGACTACCTCTTCGGCTGCCACTATGTCGAACAAATGTAGGGACAATTTGATTTCCAAATTCAATCACCTCTCCAGCAAAAAATCGGATCCACACACCGAAAAGATAGACGTCAACAAAGTCGTAATTAATCGCAGTAACAGTTCCATTTCTGATGGTCTGAAATCCGTTTTAGCTAAAGGTCTAAACTTTGCTTTCACACCGAGACACTTACCGGTTAATGATATCATTGCCCATGTCGACGTTGCACTCAAGGGCTTGAGTCACATCTCTGCAGACGTAGCAAGATCTGAAATAGCTGCAACCCTCAAAAACGCTAAGTTGCCACCCAGCAACATCAGCAAAGACGAACGTTTTGAATTATCTCAATTAAAAAAGAGGGATGATATTGTCGTTCTCTCAGCCGACAAAGGGAATGCCACTGTAATCATGGACAAAACAGAATATAACAACAAAATTCAAGAACTACTCAACGATGGCAGCTATACAAAAATAAAAAGAGATCCCACCAACAGCCTGGTCACCAAAACGAACAAAATTATCTCTGATTCAACAGCATTAATTGATGAGATCAAACAGTTCTCGTTGAAACCCTCTGCTGCCAGACCACCAAGATTATATGGCCTTCCAATGATACACAAAGAAGATACACCCCTTCGTCCCATCGTCTCTACTATCAGCTCCTCCACCTACAAACTGGCACGTTTTCTGGCTGATATACTGCGACCTTTCACTGGAAAAACCACCTCTGCGGTACTAAATTCTACTCACCTGGTATCGACAATCAAAGACATTTCCCTGTCCCCAAACGACCTGCTTGTCAGTTTTGATGTGGTGTCCTTGTTCACCAAAGTCCCGGTACCTGACACCATCGCTATCATTGAAGACCTGGTTCATCAAGGACTGCATACTGATGTACCCCCCCTGGTGAGACATTGCTTAACCAACACATACTTCACCTGGAATGGAACTTTCTACAAACAAACTGAGGGCACCCCAATGGGCTCCCCCCTATCTCCGGTTGTAGCCAACGTATTCATGGAAAAAAATTTGAAACTGACGCCATCCAGACTGCCACTCTACGCCCGACCTTATGGAAGAGGTACGTTGATGACACCTTTGTCATCTGGCCACATGGCCAGCCTGCTCTAGACCAATTCCGCGACCACATCAATTCCATACACCCAGCCATCAGATTTACCATGGAGGTCGAAAAAGATGGCAAACTACCCTTTTTGGATGTCTTAATTAAAAGGAGACATGATGGTTCAATGAGTCACTCTGTCTACAGGAAAGCTACCCATACAGATGCTTACTTGAAACCGGATTCCCACCACCATCCATCCCAGAAGAACTGCCTCATCAAGACTCTATACCATAGAGCCCAATGCATTTCCGACCAGGAACACATTACCAGTGAACTCAAGCACGTACACCAGGCTCTCAGGGCTAATGGCTACTCCGACTACACAATCCGCAAAGCCATCACTCCAGTCATGAAGAAGGATCCTCTTGTGGAGCCACTCAAAACCATCACCTTACCCTACATTGCAGGGGTCACTAAAAAGATCTCCAAAATCCTGAATAAACACAAGATCCAGGTCCGATTCAACACAGTACACAAAATCCGTGATTTAGTTCCATCTGTAAAAGATGCTCTTCCAGACATACAGTACCCGGGCGTTTACAAACTAAAGTGCCTCTGTGGTAGTAGCTACATTGGAGAAACCAAAAGACATATCTCGGACCGCATCCGCGAACATAAAGCAGACTTGAAACACGGTAAGACGAACTCCTCTGCCGTGGCAGATCACTGTTACAATTCAGTGGGCTCACATGACATTGACTTCTCCAAGACGGAGGTTCTTTGCAAACCAACCGGCTACCATGAGAGATTCGTTCATGAGGCCATTCACATATACAAGCACAGAGACAATTTCAACCGAGAAGATGGATTCAGGCTTAGTAACCACTGGAAAGATGTGTTAAATCATTTCTGTTCTTAATTAATTGTAATTTTACGATGACCTTCAGACCGCAGCTCTTTCGCCAGCATTGCCTCTTAATACCTCTCACACCACGGTTAATGGTATGGTTTACAACATTGAGTATACTAGGGCCTCGCAGCTGTCTCTCTCCCCCTCCTCTGTTCCGACCATGGACGAACTCGTCCGTCTGAACGGGGCCCGTAGCTATCCGTGGTGCGGAAATTTGAGGGCTCTTTGTTCCTCTCACACAGCTTAAAAGCCGTGATCTGAACGTGGCTCTCTCACTCCAGCGCTGTCCTACCAGACAGTCTCACCCCCTTCACCTGATGAAGGCCGCTTGTGTTGTGGCCGAAACGTCGTGAGAATATTATTGTGTTATTTTCTTTTATCAATTTATTATTTTATTCTCATTCTACGTGACTTTACCGAAAGAACCAAAGAAGATGAATCATTGCAGTCACGAAAGCTTTAAATCGAAATTTAACCGCCTCTACGGGGAGGGATTCCACACATCCTTAAGATCATTCAACAGACTTCGGGATAAGAAGGCTCAACTAATCGAATCTCTCACCTTTCTGAAGAGATGCCGCGACTCTAAGGTAATACCAACCGCATTTACACTAACCTCTGCTGTTGCAACTTCTCTCAATGCAAAACGAATTCTAGCTAGAACTAGCTTCGCTCTTATCTCGGAAAAAATCAGACTTACACGCACCGAACTCGATCAGTTAGACAAGACACTCTACAAATCACACTTAAAATTGACAGCAACAATGTCTACATCGGATTGGGAACATGTAGACAATATGACTACCTCTTCGGCTGCCACTATGTCGAACAAATTTAGGGACAATTTGATTTCCAAATTCAATCACCTCTCCAGCAAAAAATCGGATCCACACACCGAAAAGATAGACGTCAACAAAGTCGTAATTAATCGCAGTAACAGTTCCATTTCTGATGGTCTGAAATCCGTTTTAGCTAAAGGTCTAAACTTTGCTGTCACACCGAGACATTTACCGGTTAATGATATCATTGCCCATGTCGACGTTGCACTCAAGGGCTTGAGTCACATCTCTGCAGACGTAGCAAGATCTGAAATCGCTGCAACCCTCAAAAACGCTAAGTTGCCACCCAGCAACATCAGCAAAGACGAACGTTTTGAATTATCTCAATTAAAAAAGAGGGATGATATTGTCGTTCTCTCAGCCGACAAAGGCAATGCCACTGTCATCATGGACAAAACAGAATATAACAACAAAATTCAAGAACTACTCAACGATGGCAGCTATACAAAAATAAAAAGAGATCCCACCAACAGCCTGGTCACCAAAACGAACAAAATTATCTCTGATTCAACAGCATTAATTGATGAGATCAAACAGTTCTCGTTGAAACCCTCTGCTGCCAGACCACCAAGATTATATGGCCTTCCAAAGATACACAAAGAAGATACACCCCTTCGTCCCATCGTCTCTACTATCAGCTCCCCCACCTACAAACTGGCACGTTTTCTGGCTGATATACTGCGACCTTTCACTGGAAAAACCACCTCTGCGGTACTAAATTCTACTCACCTGGTATCGACAATCAAAGACATTTCCCTGTCCCCAAACGACCTGCTTGTCAGTTTTGATGTGGTGTCCTTGTTCACCAAAGTCCCGGTACCTGACACCATCGCTATCATTGAAGACCTGGTTCATCAAGGACTGCATACTGATGTACCCCCCCTGGTGAGACATTGCTTAACCAACACATACTTCACCTGGAATGGAACTTTCTACAAACAAACTGAGGGCACCCCAATGGGCTCCCCCCTATCTCCGGTTGTAGCCAACGTATTCATGGAAAAAAAATTTAAACTGACGCCATCCAGACTGCCACTCTACGCCCGACCTTATGGAAGAGGTACGTTGATGACACCTTTGTCATCTGGCCACATGGCCAGCCTGCTCTAGACCAATTCCGCGACCACATCAATTCCATACACCCAGCCATCAGATTTACCATGGAGGTCGAAAAAGATGGCAAACTACCCTTTTTGGATGTCTTAATTTAAAGGAGACATGATGGTTCAATGAGTCACTCTGTCTACAGGAAAGCTACCCATACAGATGCTTACTTGAAACCGGATTCCCACCACCATCCATCCCAGAAGAACTGCCTCATCAAGACTCTATACCATAGAGCCCAATGCATTTCCGACCAGGAACACATTACCAGTGAACTCAAGCACGTACACCAGGCTCTCAGGGCTAATGGCTACTCCGACTACACAATCCGCAAAGCCATCACTCCAGTCATGAAGAAGGATCCTCTTGTGGAACCACTCAAAACCATCACCTTACCCTACATTGCAGGGGTCACTAAAAAGATCTCCAAAATCCTGAATAAACACAAGATCCAGGTCCGATTCAACACAGTACACAAAATCCGTGATTTAGTTCCATCTGTAAAAGATGCTCTTCCAGACATACAGTACCCGGGCGTTTACAAACTAAAGTGCCTCTGTGGTAGTAGCTACATTGGAGAAACCAAAAGACATATCTCGGACCGCATCCGCGAACATAAAGCAGACTTGAAACACGGTAAGACGAACTCCTCTGCCGTGGCAGATCACTGTTACAATTCAGTGGGCTCACATGACATTGACTTCTCCAAGACGGAGGTTCTTTGCAAACCAACCGGCTACCATGAGAGATTCGTTCATGAGGCCATTCACATATACAAGCACAGAGACAATTTCAACCAAGAAGATGGATTCAGGCTTAGTAACCACTGGAAAGATGTGTTAAATCATTTCTGTTCTTAATTAATTGTAATTTTACGATGACCTTCAGACCGCAGCTCTTTCGCCAGCATTGCCTCTTAATACCTCTCACACCACGGTTAATGGTATGGTTTACAACATGGAGTATACTAGGGCCTCGCAGCTGTCTCTCTCCCCCTCCTCTGTTCCGACCATGGACGAACTCGTCCGTCTGAACGGGGCCCGTAGCTATCCGTGGTGCGGAAATTTGAGGGCTCTTTGTTCCTCTTACACAGCTTAAAAGCCGTGATCTGAACGTGGCTCTCTCACTCCAGCGCTGTCCTACCAGACAGTCTCGCCCCCTTCACCTGATGAAGGCCGCTTGTGTTGTGGCCGAAACGTCGTGAGAATATTATTGTGTTATTTTATTTTATCAATTTATTATTTTATTCTCATTCTACGTGACTTTACCGAAAGAACCAAAGAAGATAAAAAGAGGCTTTCAACATTGATTGTGCCTTTGTACCGACAGTTGCTGAGTGGTCCAGTGCCATCACCATCAGAATCCATGGTCAATCCACTGCTGGATGAGGTTCCCAAAAAGCTCTCACCATCTCCCGAGATCCCGAAAAGTATAAATCCACCCAGTACCTGCAGGTGATACTCATCAGCTGATATCATCCCGTCGTCTCGATGGGCATCCTATTGGCCGCATTCCATTCCTTGGCTGTCATTCCATCACAATCCTCAACCAACCATCGGCCAACATTCCATAACAGAATTAAACCAAGGGAGAGTATTTGAAAGGAATGCGATTAATTCACCCACCCATGAGATACGGGTCCATAATAGCAAATCATTACGGTCGCAGGCGCACGACGAATTGTAACGATGGAGACACTACAGCACGCCGTCGATTTGCGGTGCGACGATGAAATTAACTGAGCTCGATTTTTCGATTTGAAGCTTTTGTGACTGCAAGGATTCATCTTCTTTGGTTCTTTCGGTAAAGTCACCACGTAGGATGAGAATAAAATCATAAAATAACACAATAAAATTCTCACGACGTTTCGGCCACAACACAAGTGGCCTTCTTCAGGTGAAAGGAACAAACCTGTTGGGACGACAGAGCTTCAATGAACATTGTGTTATTTTATTGTTTTATTTCATTATTTTATTCTCATTCTACGTGGTGACTTTACCGAAAGAACCAAAGAAGATTAATCCTTGCAGTCACAAAAGCTTTAAATCGAAACTCTTCCAGGCTTCACGCGGGCCGGACGAGCAGCATGCAGGAAAAAAAAACATCACAACTATTATCAGCGCGGATGTCCAGAATAAAAAAACTCGTTCAAAAACCCCAAAACACGGCGACCTCCCTGGCTTTGGCGTTCCTCGGAAGACACCTGCTTCATCGACAACCGCATCAGAACACCACCAGGCCGATGCGCACCCGAATTGATCCATCAGCGACTGACACGGGGACTGCGTCGCGATCGTCACGTGGACGGTTCAATCGTCGCGGGCAGCCATCGCCTTGGCGCGGCGTCGATACAAAAAACAACGACTTGGTGAGAGGTCAACGGCGTTTGTCCTTTTTGAAACACTCGTCCCTGCCGCGCGAGTGTGGAATTTCCACTTAGGTGTGAGAGGGTGCACCGACTGCCTGCCAGTGGTTTCACATTCAGTCCGCCAGGGGGCGAAAACGAATTGGGAATCAGACAAAGCGGTGCCTTCAATAGTAGGTTCGGTTCATATTCTTAGCTCTTTCGGTAAAGTCACCACGTTGAAGGGAAACAATAAAATAATAAAATATATAAAAAACAATAAAAATTCTCACGACGTTTCGACCATAACACAAACGGTCGTCATCAGTTCAGTTTTATTTAGTTTCAGTTTATTTTCGTATAGCCCTGTGAATTCTAGATTTGAAGCTTTCGTAAGGATCCATACTCTTTGGTTCTATTCGGTAAAGTCACGTAGGTAAAAAATAAAACAGCAAAAATCACGACGTTTCGGCCACACCTGATGAAGGCCGCTTGTGTTGTGGCCGAAACGTCGTGATTTTTGTTGTTTTATTTTTTACCTACGTGATGACTTTACCGAATAGAACCAAAGAGTATAGCCCTGTGAGCCATCTGGCTCTAAATCGGAGTGCAACCACAACAAACACAAAAACTAAAACACGAACAAGAAAAACATCTTACAGTGACTACTTTGTGTTGACTGTGCAAAACAGAAAATCCATAGGAAAAAAAAAACAGCAAAAATATTCCTGAAAAAAAATCACCGTACACCACCAACGCTGTGTGCAAAAGCTCCCAGTGGGATGTAAGTCAAACAACAACAACAACGACCACGAGAACTTAGATTAAGGCCATCAGTACTACAACAAAACACACGTCCAATGAGGTTGTTGTTGTGTGTGTGTGTATGCAGGGGTGTATTACCACTCGGGAGACAAAGGTGGCCGGGCGTGGTGCTGGCCACCCACCCCCTCGTGTGATGTGCCGGCCTTCATCAGCGCTACTCGACAACGGCACTTCCCCCTAGAGTGTGTTAATGCTGTACAAGGGATACTTGTGTGTATCTATTATGGGGGGAGTGGTGGGTGCAGTAGCCAGACAACATCACGGTGTACCCCAGCTACCCCAGTTCCATTCCCGGCCACGGCTAACACGAGTGAGGGATTCTGTTAGTCCCGGTCCTGGGTCTCCCCTGGGTCTACTCGGCATGGGGAGACAAGGCGGCAACCGGGAACGGAGTTGGCCACGCCACCCTTCCGTGCGCCGCGCGGGCCTTGAGAATCGCCGCCCACCCAGCAGCACGTCCCACCGGCCAATCAAGTCTGGGGCCTGCAGGCGGGGGAGACGCGGTGGCTGTGGTAAGGGCTGACCCCGGTGTCTTGTGCGCATGGCCAGGATTTGCATATACCACGATCCAGAGGCGGAGCCAGGGGGGGTGGTGACAGGGGTGACATTCTGCGTGTAAGTGCACGACACTCGGTCTGGCGAACTCCGTGCAACTGCAATGTCAGAGCGTGTTGCCAACCGCTGGCATCCGGTTCAACAGCCTGACTCTCTCTAAATCATTCTTGAAATTAACATTTGTTGAATGTCACCCCGGGCTGAAAATCCTGGCTCCGCCCCTGCCACGATCGCCACCCGCCGAGCTTAAAGGTCAAGAAGGAATTGGCTGGAGGCCCTGTCAGGACGGGCAGATTGTGTAGCACGACGGGAGGGTGGGGTGGCTGTAGGGGATGACAGGGTGCAAGTGGTCGCGTCACCGCCCCCGTTGGGTTGTCAAAGACATAATCACGTGACATTCTCTCCTGGTTTGTTTTCGTTTTAGTTAAAATTTATTTTGGTATAGCCCTGTGAGCCATTCGGCTCTTGAATCGGGTGCAACCGCAACAAACAAAAAAAACAAAAACACGAACAAGAAAAGCATCTTAAAGTGACTTTGTGTGACTGTGCACACAGAAAATCCAGAAAAAAAACATCTAAATATTCCTGAAATAGCACCGTACACCACCAACGCTGTGTGCAAAAATCCCAGTGGGATGCAAGTCAAACAACAACAACAACAAGACAACTAAGATTAAGGCCATCAGTCTAACAAGGCCCGCGTGTTATTGGAACACACGGGCCGTCACGGATACACGATTGTGTTGCCATCACGTGACACGTCCCAGCACAGTCATGTTGCAGCCCCGTGTCGAGCCATTAACAAGAAAGCAACACGTCACACGATTGTGTCACTGCCACACTGCCGATGCAGTGTCACCAAATAACGAGCAATTACATGTCGTAGAATCCATTGTTGTAACGTGATCCCTGGACGAAGTGCGCATTATAAATGTCAATTATTTTTTATTACAATTCCCCCATTGTAATAAGATGGTTTTTTTTGTGTTTGTTGATGGCTCACAGAGCTACACCAAATAAACTGAACTGAACTTAGTAATAGGTTTTTACCCTTTTATCTGGCACCAAAACTGACACCTTTATACAAGGGGATCATGTTTGCAATAACCACAACACAAGCAGTCAAAATGCAAACAAAAAAGAGACAACTCTGATAATGACACTGGCACTGTCCTTGAAGTTGATTGGTCCACACCCGAGACTGCATTTCTTAGAGCCTAGTCTCCACTGGTGTTGGACCAGACGACACCAAAAGGCATATCTTGCTACTGGCAAAGGAGGTCTCGTAATGAACTGAACTTAACCCGTGTCTACGCTCCTGGCCTTCAACACGGCGACACGGTGCAGGATACTCGCTGAAACCTCGCGCATCGTGCGGCGAGGGGAGACCTTCGTCCAGCAGCGGAGCGGAAGAGCAGCTGTCCGTGTGCGCAATGGGAACCGTCAATGAGACCGGGACGCGCATGGAGCTTTGTTTTCAAGGAGTCTTTCATTAAAGCCAGACGCCTGTTTGAACGATGAGCTCCTGCAGGCATATTGCCACGTGACGTTGGCGCTGATGTTACGTAGGCCAGGCGTTATTCGTAATGTTTGGGACGCTTTCAATCGGCAACCCAAGCAATTGGGATGGCGAGATTAATCTTCTTGGTTCTGTCGGTAAAGTCACGTAGAATGGGAATGAAATAATAAAATAATAAAAATAAAACATTAACTAAAGCGCTGTCTTCCCGACAGTTCTGTTTCTTCACCTGAGGAAGGCTACTTGTGTTGTGGCCGAAACGTCGTGAGAATTTTATTTTATTATGTTTTATTTTTATTTTTTCATTATTTTATTATTTCCATTCTACGTGGTGACTTTACCAAAAGCACCAAGAAGATGAATTCCTGCAGTCACGAAAGCTTTAAAAAGGCAAGATTAATGTTTAGTTTTTGGCTGCTACAAATTTAAAGCTCGTTGAGCTTTAATTTGAGATAGCAAGGTCGCTTCTGAAATAGAGCTATATAGCTCACTGAGCCTTACCTGGTAAAGTAATAAATAGTTGTAATAGTTTAGTTGTAATGTACCATCCAAGGTTGGCATGCTCATATATATGTGTGTGATATAACCTATCCTTGGTACATTAGCAGTGGGATGATTGGCTGCCACCGTGTTCTAAACTTGTATTTACTACTGCACTTGTAATGACTATCGATCTATGACTTAAAGTTCTCGTTTTTAAACTCCTGGGGAATTTGATTGGACAAGCACACACACACATCTCATTTTCATTATTTCCTTTTGGGAGCACAAATCTGCTCTGGAGCTGATTTGTTCATACGTCAGAGGTATTCCTGTGAGTTCCAAAAGCGTTCTGGTTCCATACACCTGCAAATCGGATTAGAAGAACCAAACATCGGCAAGAGAGGAAGGGCGGAGGTCAAGTAGACATTTAAACAAATATTTGTTGCGGCTAAGGTTGGGGGTGTTAATACTTTAGCTCTGTCTGTCTGTAACTTGGGCTCACAATTGCTCTCGTCAAAATGATCCAATACGCGTACAACTTTAGTTTTAACTTGCGTTACTAGAGACTTGCCCAAAAAGAAAACGAGACAATTTGACCAAAGGGTTTCCCAAAACGTTTTCTGGCCAAGGTGATGATGTCAGAAAGCATGACGTCGTGTGACATCATCTCATTGTCAAACTTAGAAGGCGATGCCATTGAATCATCACGTTCGTTACGTACGAAACATCACGTTAATCACGCGTCAGTTTTCACATTGATCACTCGTCAGTAATCACATTAATCACTCGTCCGTAATCACATTGATCACTCGTCATTAATCACATTGATCACTCGTCATTAATCACATTGATCACTCGTCATTAATCACATTGATCACTCGTCATTAATCACATTGATCACTCGTCATTAATCACATGTTCATCTCTGTTTAGGCATCCCACAGGGGAAAAATAAAATCAGTTCTAAAGAAATACATTTTAAATCCAGATGATTTAAAAGCACATAGCTCAAGTGGCTTCCTAATATCGGAAGGAAGAGCGTTCCAGACGGCCGCGGCAGCGCATCTGAAAGCGTGCGATGCGGTGGCCGTCCTTGTTCGATGGCCAATCAAAACGTTGCGTTGCTACGTTTGATTTTATATATGGTAGGTTAAATTCGTGGCAATATCCTCAAATAACTTTAACATGTGAAATGTTATAAACGTGTTGAACTATCAAAAATATGCGCCGTTTCAATTGTTTACTGCTTGTGACATTTGAATCCACAATTTATAACGCACGCAGCTATTTTGCCAGTCTAATCGTGGGTCGGGTCGGGTGTGCGATTGATGTCTCTGGTCTGGCGGGCACAGACCACGTGCAGCAAAACGCCGTAAACTCAGTGATCACCACCTGGCTAGATACACCAATCACGTGATAACTAGTGTAGCTAGCCTGGTGGTCACCACCTGGCTAGATACACAAGTCACGTGGTAACTAGTGTAGCTAGCCTGGTGGTCACCACCTGGCTAGCTACACTAGTCACGTGGTAACTAGTGTAGCTAGCCTGGTGGTCACCACCTGGCTAGATACACTAGTCACGTGATAACTAGTGTATCTAGCCTGGTGGTCACCACCTGGCTAGCTACACTAGTCACGTGGTCACCACCTGGCTAGCTACACTAGTCACGTGATAACTAGTGTAGCTAGCCTGGTGGTCACCACCTGGCTAGATACACCAGTCACGTGGTCACCACCTGGCTAGTCACGTGGTTATTAGTGTAGCTAGCCTGGTGGTCACCATCTGGCTAGCTACACTAGTCACGTGATAACTAGTGTAGCTAGCCTGGTGGTCACCACCTGGCTAGCTACACCAGTCACGTGGTCACCACCTGGCTAGCTACACTAGTCACGTGTCTCTGGTCTGGCGGGCACAGACCACGTGCAGCGAGACGCCGTACACTCAGTGTTGCTGTGCTACATCAGTTAGAGTTTTTAATTTCCGCCATCACACCGCGTCAAATATATCCTCAGCTATCAACAACAAATTAAAGACGTCATTTTATATTTTCCTCTCTCTCTCTCGAAAAACGAACCGTATTACAAATATGTGCACGCAATACACATTCGCGAAAATCAAACACGCATGAACAAATATGAAATATCGCAACAAATATCGTGACACACCGCGATGAATTGACCTACAAGTCTTGGGGGGGGGGGGGGGGGACCTCCCTTGCAGTTTGCAGTGGTACGGCTGAGACGCTTGACTGAGAGGTACTCACTTGATGACTCCCACTAGCAAAGAAACCTCGTGTGCAATGTCTCTGAAGCATCGGGAATTAACGTGGCATTAGCCCGGGCAACAAAAGACGCAGATCCCCCCCGTGGTAGCCTTTAACAGACTGTTGGGGCAAGTGCCCGTTAGCGAGTACCTCTGAAGCAGAATGTTTATTTAAACTGGAGAAATCCGATGAGCTATGAAGCTCTTTTTCACAGATGTCCAGTAGGCGCACGGGGTGAGAACGTTAAAACAACACAAAGTAGAACACGTGATGGTAGTGCAAAGTACAACAATGGTAAATAAATCGCCCACACACACACGCAACTAAACCATCCCCGTCCTACCAGGCAAAGCCCACTGAACTGCTATTCACTTATTTTACAGAAGCGATTTGAGGGTCGACTGACTGAGATGACTGGACAATGCACCGCCATTGCCCCCCACTACACACACACAGTGTGTGCACACACACAGTATACACAACAATGTCCACGTTGTTGTTGCTGAGTTCACGCACACAAGGGAGGGGGCAATGGAAAATGAAGCTAAATCAACTTAAACTCCATCCCCGCTCTGTGACGTCACCACTCAGCATGACCTCATCGCCAAGAAGTGCCAGCGGGAGGTGTACCTCGCTAGTGACGTTATGTCACCAAGGTATTCACACTCCCCCAACCCCGTCCACAGCGCTCTTGAGCGTGATGTCACTTCCGCTTGGGTCACTGCCAATATCAATCCAGTGGCAATCCTTATTTGGGCAAAGCTACGCCCAGTGACTGGTGGTTCATTAACATAATGCATTCGTTGAAGCCGTCGGGTTCAGCAGCCACGCCCCATCCTCGTCATATGGCCAGTTAACATTAACATAATTTATTCAGTTACAGAGCCGCTCTTTACGGGAGGGGCGTGTCTCTTACCCCGGAAGTGACGTTAGGTTACCTGCTTACACGCGTGACGTCACGAGGTAACAGGAGGCTGCCGATCCACGCTTGCACTGAAATCCGAGGTGAGAAATTCTCATGGTGATGGTGGTCGTTGTAGTGGTGGTTGTTGTTGTTGTTTACCAAGGTAGAGCCTCTCTCTCTCGTAGGGATGTCAGTTGAGTAGCAGCGAGCATGGGAATCGATGTCCAGGTTGGAACTTTACAACGCGGGGCCTAGCCACGCGGGGCCTTGCCTCCTGCCCTCGCCTGATTGCGTTCACTTTAATGATCTCGCTTAAGTTTAATTTGTCTTCACCCGGCTCGCCACTTTGTAACTTTGTTTTATTGTAAATATTCACACAGTTTTTATTTTCGTTCTTTTGTTACCAGGCCAAGCCCGCTTGAGCTGCTATACCGCTCTTGTTATCAGAAGCGACCTGCCCACAACAACACAAGGTGAGGCTTTGTCAACGTGTGTGAATGTTTTGACTTTAAACTTTGGTGACTGCAGGAATTCATTTTCTTGGTTCTTTCGGTAAAGTCACGTAGATAGAAAATTAAATAAAAATAACAATAAAATTAAATGA
The DNA here is from genome assembly GCF_048934315.1 of Petromyzon marinus. Taxonomy (NCBI): domain Eukaryota; kingdom Metazoa; phylum Chordata; class Hyperoartia; order Petromyzontiformes; family Petromyzontidae; genus Petromyzon; species Petromyzon marinus. Next base: position 296,686 of record NW_027423019.1, read on the forward strand.
AAAATTGAAAATAAAGCAAAAAACCCACGAGGTTTCGATCGCAACACAAGTGGTCTTTATCTTATTAAATTTAATCTGTTATTTTTATTTTCTATCTACGTGACTTTACTGAAAGAACCAACAATACGTGCGTCAATGTCTATCGTTCAAAGACGCTAAGCGCGTGCCGCTGTTGACTCTGAATGTGTGGAGGGGAACACCTTCACCACGGGGAGAGAGAGACAGAGACACGGATAGCCTCGGCTATGTTGATTGATCCTCGATTCATTACTTGGTGGAGTGAGGAAGAATTAATGCTGAGCAGATGAAGGTGGCCAGGCATGGTGCTGGTCACACCACCACCTGTTTACTCATGGCAGTGTGTGACAGTGTCAAGTTTGTGTTTGCAGTAAAGTCTATTAACTATTGCACACGGAGGTTGTATCAAAGCAATAGTTTATTTTGTTTTCCTCTGGAACTCTTTATAAGAATGGAAACAGGAGGTGAACACAGCACACACATTCAGCTGAAGTCAGAACTGTTCAACCCAGCATTCAAGGACATCTGAGCCTGGATTCACACCTCTAAGTTGCGATTGAACATTAATTAATGCATTTCTGCATAACAGAAATAGTATTAAATTTTAATTTAAAGCTTTCGTGACTGCAGTAATTCATATTCTTAGTTTTTTCGGTAAAGTCACGTTGAAGGGAAACAACAAAATAATAAAATATATATAAAACAAAAAATTCTCACGACGTTACCGAAGAAACTAAGAATAGAAATAGTATTGTTTTCAACACCCTTTGCTATGTCCGCTGAATTTAGCTTTCGTAAATATTCCTTTTATAGTCAGCCGAAATTGTGTGCTTAGAGTTTTGGGTTAATATTCATTTTGAAGATACGAGGGCTTCCAGGCATATTAATGACATTTGCCCTATCATTGTGTGCCATAGCAGCCCGTGGAGAGAAACCCTTCAGGTGCACTCTGTACGTGAAGGCGTTTGCACAGTCACCACATCTATAAGTACACCAGAGAACACACACGGGAGATAAACCCTTCAAGTTGCAGGGTGTGCGTGAAGGCATTTGCACGTTCATCAAATCTGATGAATTTGGGAAACTTTTTCACTACATCATGAATATATTAATATGTATAGACGTGTAAGTCACGTGTGCATTCCTCTGTGCCTGACGTGTAGATGGTGTGGATATTCTGTTTTTCTGTCTGCAGCTGACGCTTCCTCTGCAGAATTGTTCTGATGGAGCAAAGGCAGTCAGCGCAGCTCGGTACGACAAGTCAGCAATGCGACCAGCGTGCATACAGCACGGACCGGACTGGAAATTTGACACGGCACCAGAGAACTCGCACAGGAGAGAAACCCTTCAAATGTACTGTGTGTAACAAGGCATTTGCATGGCCATCAGTTCTTCAGACCCACCAGAGAACACACACGGGAGAGAAACCCTTCCGGTGCACTCTGTGCGGGAAGGCGTTTGCACAGTCACCACATCTTAAAGTACACCAGAGAACACACACGGGAGAGAAACCCTTCAAGTGCAGTGTGTGTGGGAAGACATTTTCAGATTCATCTGCTCTTAAAACACACCAGAGAACACACACGGGAGAGAAACCCTTCAGGTGCAGTGTGTGTGGGATGGCGTTTACACAGTCATATAATCTCGTATTACACCAGAGAACGCACACGGGAGAGAAACCCTTCCAGTGCAGTGTGTGTGGGAAGGCATTTTCACGGTCATCTCTTAAAAAACACCAGAGAACACACATGGGAGAGAAACCCTTCAAGTGCAGTGTGTGTGGGAAGACATTTTCAGATTCATGTAATCTTGTAATACACCAGAGAACACACACGGGAGAGAAACCCTTCAAGTGCACTCTGTGCGGGAAAGCGTTTGCACAGTCACCACATCTTAAAGTACACCAGAGAACACACACGGGAGAGAAACCCTTCAAGTGCAGCGTGTGCGGGAAGGCATTTGCACATTCATCAAATCTTCAAGTACACCAGAGAACACAGAAGCATCAGATGATCCACAAGGAGTTGAGTCTGAAATCAGCTTGTGAAAGTCAAAGTGCCGCAATGAGCCCATCCCTCATGAAACAAGAACCGGACGAAAATCCCAGCTTAGACACTTTTAAGGTATAAAGGTGAAATATGAAGAGGTGAAGGTGACATATGAAGAGGTGATGGTGAAATGTGAAGAAGTGATGAGCGAAGAAGTGAAGGTAAAATGTGAAGATGAAGATTCAACTCCAAAATGCGACCTTCACATCGTGAAGCAGGAGGAGAATTCTGACTGAGGCAGAGCGAGGCAACTCCCAGCAGTTTGTGGAAGTGGAGGTGTGGGTGGACTTGCTCCTAGACAATACAAAGTCAAGTGGAGACCCGGTAGATGTGTAAGCCAAAGACGATGTCGCTACAATAGATGCACCTTTGTCACAGGCCTTTAATGATTAGAACGTGAAGTTGAACACTCATTTCGTTGGTTCATCCTGCAGAGTAAGGGCGGCCAGTCTTTGTGGGCCCGTGGGTTGGGTAGATCTCTAACCAGGAGCAAGAGCCAATAAGCTCCCAAGCATTCATGGTGCTTGCTTAACCACCTCAGCAACTCGGAGTTTTGTGTCGTACCTCGTCTGAAACACTCGAAGAGCATCCCCAAGTAGCAGCTGCCCCTGTGTGGCACAAGGTGGTGGCCCTGCACCGGCCTGCATGTGGACAAGAGCCTGTCAGTAGGGGGCGATGATTGATGTGTCATCTCAGTTGTGTAGTTTGTAGGTAATGTTTAGAATTTGCTACATTTTCACTCAGACGCCAGCATGCAATGGCCTACTCGTTTTGAATGACACAATAGTATGTTTTACATACACTGTGAAGCAGACTGTGCATTTTTTAAAAGCTTGTTAATACGATGTAACGTGATGCAGTATATTTCACTGCAGTAAACCAATTTTGTTAATATGCCTGTCAATAATTTAGAATGTATACTTGTCTGGTTTTGTGCATACTTGTAACATTTGATCTGTAAGGGTCAAACATTGAATAAGTGATGTTAGGACAAAGTGTGTGTGTGTGTGTTTGAAAGTAACCTGTACAGAGAACTCAGGTGGGACCCGTTGTTCTTGTGATACAGGTCAAACGGTGTTTTTGTGTTCCACGAAGCATCTGGAGCAACTCATTGTCTTTGAAATAGGTAGCACGCTCGGATCATTCATCAGTTACAAGGCATACCACTTGAAAGTTACACGTATAGGAGGAGGTACATTCTCTACAACACGAATTGTAGTTTTGTCTTACGTGTTGATGTAGATTTTGTCTAACTGGGACTATAAATGCACCCTGCTGATTGACGTCTGGATGTTCGTTACCTATCGGTTGAAGCAAACCCCACTGCTGTTGTTGAGACGCTGTGCACCAATAAGGGTCCAACACATTGACGGCCTTCATGCCAGGAAAGTCACAACATTTGCACACAAAGGACGAATTCACACAAGCACCCCTTGCTCCGTTTTGAAGTTTTAAAATGAAACATCTTTGAATTGTGTTGTGTTTTTAATTAGATGATTTTATTTCTTCATTAAAAGCTTGTATCAATTTTCATCTGGAAGACTTCATTGAAAAGGACATTTCGCGTGAATTTTCTCTCGTCATTAAGTAGATGGCCTTGCCGGGGGTTCGGTTCAATGCGGACACAAACTGTACACACACACAGTGTACACTGTGTGTGTGTACATACAGTGTACACACACAGTGTGCACACACAGTGTACACACACTGTACACACACAGTGTATACACACTGTACACACAGTGTACATACACAATGTACACATTGTACACACACACTATACATACAGTATACACACAGTGTACACACACACTGACACACACAGTGACACACAGCGACACACAGTGACAGTGTACATACACACAGTGTACACACACACAGTGTATACTCAATAATGTCCACGTTGTTGTAGCTGAGCTCACACACCCAAGGGAAGGAGCAATGGAAAATGAATCTAAATCAACTTAAACTCCAACTCTGTGACGTCACCACTCTGCATTACCTCAGCGTGAAACGCCAGGGGGAGGTGTACCTCGCTACTGACGTAATGTCACCAAGGTATTCACCCCTCCCCCGTCCCCCGCGCTCTTGAGCGTGACGTCACCTCCGCTTGGGTCTGCCGATATCGGTCCAGTGGCAATCCTTATTTGGGCAAAGCTACGCCCAGTGACTGGTGGCTCATTAACATAATGTGTCCGTTAAAGCCGTCGCGAGTTTATTTCGACGGGTTCAGCGCCCACGCCCCCATCCCTCGACATATGGGCCGGCGTCATTAACATAATTTATTCATATTCTTAGTTTTTTCGGTAAAGTCACGTTGAAGAGAAACAACAAAATAACAAAATATATATAAAACAATAAAAAATTCTCACGACGTTTCGACCATAACTCAAACGGTCATGACCGTTTGAGTTATGGTCGAAACGTCGTAACTCAAACGGTCATGACCGTTTGAGTTATGGTCGAAACGTCGTGAGAATTTTTTATTGTTTTATATATATTTTGTTATTTTGTTGTTTCTCTTCAACGTGACTTTACCGAAAAAACTAAGAATATGAATTACTGCAGTCACGAAAGCTTTAAATCAAAATATAATTTATTCAGTTGGAGAGCCGTTGGTGGGAGGGAAGTGACGTCATACTACTTCCTGCTGTCGCGAGGTAACAGGAAGCTGCCGTGTGCGCGCTTGCACTGAAATCCGAGGTGAGAAATTCTCATCGTTGTGGTGGTGGTGGTCGTGGTGGTTGTGGTGTTTGTTGTTGTTTACCAAGGTAGAGCCTCGCTCTCTCTCGTAGGGATGTCAGTTGAGTAGCAGCGAGCATGGGAATCGATGTCCAAGTTGGAACTTTACAACGCGGGGCCTAGCCACGTGGGGCCTTGCCTCCTGCCCTCGCCTGATTGCATTCACTTTAATTATCTCGCTTAAGTTTAATTTGTCTTCACCCGGCTCGCCACTTTGTAACTTTGTTTTATTGTCAATATTCACGCAGTTTTTATTTTCTTTTTCACCAGGCCAAGCCCGCTTGAGCTGCTATACCGCTCTTGTTATCAGAAGCGACCTGCCCACAACAACACAAGGTGAGGCTTTGTCAACGTGTGTGAATGTTTTGACTTAAAACTTTGGTGACTGCAGGAATTAATATTCTTGGTTCTTTCGGTAAAGTCACGTAGATAGAAAATTAAATAAAAGATAATAAATTTAATGAAAAATAAAAAATTAAAAATGAAGCAATAAACCCACGACGTTTCGATCGCAACACAAGTGGTCTTTATCTTATTGAATTTAATCTGTTATTTTTATTTTCTATCTATGTGACTTTACTGAAAGAACCAACAATATGTGCGTCAATGTCTATTGGTCAAAGACGCTAAGCGCGTGCCGCTGTTGACTCTGAATGTGTGGAGGGGAACACCTTCACCACGGGGAGAGAGAGACAGAGACACGGGTAGCCTCGACTATGTTGATTGATCCTCGATTCATTATTTGGTGGCGTGAGGAAGAATTAATGCTGAGCAGATGAAGGTGGCCAGGCATGGTTCTGGTCACACCACCACCTGTTTACCCATGGCAGTGTGTGACAGTGTCAAGTTTGTGTTTGCAGTAAAGTATATTAACTCTGTTGAACACGGAGGTTATATCAAAACAATAGTTTATTTTTGTTTTCCTATGGAACTCTTTATAAGAATGGAGTCAGCACACACATTCAGCTGAAGTCGGATCTGTTCATCCCAGCATTCAAGGACATCTGAGCCTGGATTCACACCTCTAAGTTGCGATTGAATGTTAATTAATGCATTTCTGCATAACACAAATAGTGTTGTTTTCAACACCCTTTGCTATGTCAGCTGAATTTAGTGATGTTGGTGGTGGTGGTGCTGATGGTGATGTTGGTGGTGCTGGTGATGTTGGTGGTAATGTTGGTGGTGGTGATGTTGGTAGTGGTGATGTTGGTCGTGGTGGTGGTGGTGATGTTGTTGGTGGTGATGTTGGTGCTGATGGTGATGTTGGTGGTGATGTTGGTGGTGGTGGTCATGGTGATGTTGGTGGTGGTGATGTTGGTGGTGGTGATGTTGGTGGTGGTGGTGATGGTGGTGATGTTGGTGGTGGTGGTGGTGATGTTGGTGGTGGTGATAATGTTGGTGGTGGTGATGTTAGAGGTGGTGATGGTGGTGGTGATGTTGGTGGTGGTGGTGATGTTGGTGGTGATGATGTTGGTGGTGGTGATGTTGGTGGTGGTGATGTTGGTGGTGGTGATGGTGATGGTGGTGATGTTGGTGGTGGTGATGGTGGTGGTGATGGTGATGTTGGTGGTGGTGATGTTGGTGGTGGTGATGTTGTGGTGGTGATGTTGGTGGTGGTGGTGATGTTGGTGGTGGTGATGGTGGTGGTGGTGATGTTGGTGGTGGTGATGTTGGTGGTGGTGGTGGTGATGTTGGTGGTGGTGGTGATGTTGGTGGTGATGTTGGTGGTGGTGGTCATGGTGATGTTGGTGGTGGTGATGTTGGTGGTGGTGATGTTGGTGGTGGTGGTGATGGTGGTGATGTTGGTGGTGGTGGTGGTGATGTTGGTGGTGGTGATAATGTTGGTGGTGGTGATGTTAGAGGTGGTGATGGTGGTGGTGATGTTGGTGGTGGTGATGTTGGTGGTGATGATGTTGGTGGTGGTGATGTTGGTGGTGGTGATGTTGGTGGTGGTGATGGTGATGGTGGTGATGTTGGTGGTGGTGATGGTGGTGGTGGTGATGTTGGTGGTGGTGATGTTGGTGGTGGTGATGTTGTGGTGGTGATGTTGGTGGTGGTGGTGGTGGTGATGTTGGTGGTGGTGATGGTGGTGGTGGTGATGTTGGTGGTGGTGATGTTGGTGGTGGTGGTGGTGATGTTGGTGGTGGTGGTGATGTTGGTGGTGGTGGTGGTGGTGATGTTGGTGGTGGTGGTGATGTTGGTGGTGGTGATGTTGGTGGTGATGTTGGTGGTGGTGGGGATGTTAGTGATGGTGATGTTGGTGGTGGTGGTGATGTTGGTGGTGATGTTAGTGGTGGTGGTGATGTTGGTGGTGGTGGGGATGTTGGTGGTGGTGATGTTGGTGGTGATGTTGGTGGTGGTGGTGATGTTGGTGGTGGTGATGTTGGTGCTGATGGTGATGTTGGTGGTGGTGATGTTGGTGGTGGTGGTCATGGTTATTTTGGTGGTGGTGGTGATGGTGGTGGTGGTGATGTTGGTGGTGGTGATGGTGGTGATGTTGGTGGTGGTGATGTTGGTGATGGTGGTGTTGGTGATGTTGGTGGTGATGGTGGTGGTGGTGATGGTGGTGATGGTGATGTTCATGGTGGTGGTGATGGTGGTGGTGATGTTGGTGGTGGTGATGGTGATGTTTGTGGTGGTGATGGTGATGTTGGTGGTGGTGATGGTGGTGGTGATGTTGGTGGTGGTGATGGTGGTGGTGGTGATGTTGGTGGTGGTGATGTTGGTGGTGGTGGTGGTGATGTTGGTGGTGGTGGTGATGTTGGTGGTGGTGGTGGTGGTGATGTTGGTGGTGGTGGTGATGTTGGTGGTGGTGATGTTGGTGGTGATGTTGGTGGTGGTGGGGATGTTAGTGATGGTGATGTTGGTGGTGGTGGTGATGTTGGTGGTGATGTTAGTGGTGGTGGTGATGTTGGTGGTGGTGGGGATGTTGGTGGTGGTGATGTTGGTGGTGATGTTGGTGGTGGTGATGTTGGTGGTGGTGATGTTGGTGCTGATGGTGATGTTGGTGGTGGTGATGTTGGTGGTGGTGGTCATGGTTATTTTGGTGGTGGTGGTGATGGTGATGTTCATGGTGGTGGTGATGGTGATGTTGGTGGTGGTGATGGTGATGTTTGTGGTGGTGATGGTGATGTTGGTGGTGGTGATGGTGGTGGTGGTGATGGTGGTGGTGATGTTGATGTTGGTGGTGGTGGTGATGGTGGTGGTGGTGATGGTGTTGGTGGTGGTGATGTTGGTGATGTTGGTGGTGGTGATGTTGGTGGTGGTGTTGGTGGTGGTGGTGATGTTGGTGGTGGTGATGTTGGTGGTGGTCGTGATGTTGGTGGTGGTCGTGATGTTGGTGGTGGTGATGTTGGTGGTGGTGATGTTGGTGGGGATGTTGGTGGTGGTGATGTTGGTGGTGGTGATGTTGGTGGTGGTGATGTTGGTGGTGGTGATGTTGGTGGTGGTGGTGATGTTGGTGGTGGTGGTGATGTTGGTGGTGGTGGGGATGTTAGTGGTGGTGATGTTGGTGGTGGTCGTGATGTTGGTGGTGGTGATGTTGGTGGTGGTGATGTTGGTGGTGGTGGGGATGTTGGTGGTGGTGATGTTGGTGGTGATGTTGGTGGTGGTGGGGATGTTGGTGGTGGTGATGTTGGTGGTGATGTTGGTGGTGGTGATGTTGGTGGTGGTGGTGATGTTGGTGGTGGTGATGTTGGTGATGGTGGTGTTGGTGATGTTGGTGGTGATGGTGGTGGTGGTGATGGTGGTGATGGTGATGTTCATGGTGGTGGTGATGGTGGTGGTGATGTTGGTGGTGGTGATGGTGATGTTTGTGGTGGTGATGGTGATGTTGGTGGTGGTGATGGTGGTGGTGGTGATGGTGGTGGTGGTGATGTTGATGTTGGTGGTGGTGGTGATGGTGGTGGTGGTGATGGTGTTGGTGGTGGTGATGTTGGTGATGTTGGTGGTGGTGATGTTGGTGGTGGTGTTGGTGGTGGTGGTGGTGATGTTGGTGGTGGTGGGGATGTTATTGGTGGTGATGTTGGTGGTGGTCGTGATGTTGGTGGTGGTGATGTTGGTGGTGGTGATGTTGGTGGGGATGTTGGTGGTGGTGATGTTGGTGGTGATGTTGGTGGTGGTGATGTTGGTGGTGGTGATGTTGGTGGTGGTGATGTTGGTGGTGGTGGTGATGTTGGTGGTGGTGATGTTGGTGGTGATGTTGGTGGTGGTGGGGATGTTGGTGGTGGTGATGTTGGTGGTGATGTTGGTGGTGGTGATGTTGGTGGTTGTGGTGATGTTGGTGGTGGTGATGAGGTTGGTGGTGGTGGTGATGTTGGTGGTGGTGATGGTGGTGGTTGTGATGTTGGTGGTAGTGATGTTGGTGGTGGTGATGTTGGTGGTGATGTTGGTGGTGGTGATGTTGGTGGTGATGTTGGTGGTGATGGTGATGTTGGTGGTGATGTTGGTGGTGGTGGTGGTGATGGTGATGTTGGTGGTGCTGGTGATGTTGGTGGTGGTGGTGATGTTGGTGGTGGTGTTGGTGGTGGTGGTGATGTTGGTGGTGGTGATGTTGGTGGTGGTCGTGATGTTGGTGGTGGTCGTGATGTTGGTGGTGGTGATGTTGGTGGTGGTGATGTTGGTGGGGATGTTGGTGGTGGTGATGTTGGTGGTGGTGATGTTGGTGGTGGTGATGTTGGTGGTGGTGATGTTGGTGGTGGTGGTGATGTTGGTGGTGGTGGTGATGTTGGTGGTGGTGGGGATGTTAGTGGTGGTGATGTTGGTGGTGGTCGTGATGTTGGTGGTGGTGATGTTGGTGGTGGTGATGTTGGTGGTGGTGGGGATGTTGGTGGTGGTGATGTTGGTGGTGATGTTGGTGGTGGTGGGGATGTTGGTGGTGGTGATGTTGGTGGTGATGTTGGTGGTGGTGATGTTGGTGGTGGTGGTGATGTTGGTGGTGGTGATGTTGGTGATGGTGGTGTTGGTGATGTTGGTGGTGATGGTGGTGGTGGTGATGGTGGTGATGGTGATGTTCATGGTGGTGGTGATGGTGGTGGTGATGTTGGTGGTGGTGATGGTGATGTTTGTGGTGGTGATGGTGATGTTGGTGGTGGTGATGGTGGTGGTGGTGATGGTGGTGGTGGTGATGTTGATGTTGGTGGTGGTGGTGATGGTGGTGGTGGTGATGGTGTTGGTGGTGGTGATGTTGGTGATGTTGGTGGTGGTGATGTTGGTGGTGGTGTTGGTGGTGGTGGTGGTGATGTTGGTGGTGGTGGGGATGTTATTGGTGGTGATGTTGGTGGTGGTCGTGATGTTGGTGGTGGTGATGTTGGTGGTGGTGATGTTGGTGGGGATGTTGGTGGTGGTGATGTTGGTGGTGATGTTGGTGGTGGTGATGTTGGTGGTGGTGATGTTGGTGGTGGTGATGTTGGTGGTGGTGGTGATGTTGGTGGTGGTGATGTTGGTGGTGATGTTGGTGGTGGTGGGGATGTTGGTGGTGGTGATGTTGGTGGTGATGTTGGTGGTGGTGATGTTGGTGGTTGTGGTGATGTTGGTGGTGGTGATGAGGTTGGTGGTGGTGGTGATGGTGGTGGTGGTGATGGTGGTGGTTGTGATGTTGGTGGTAGTGATGTTGGTGGTGGTGATGTTGGTGGTGATGTTGGTGGTGGTGATGTTGGTGGTGATGTTGGTGGTGATGGTGATGTTGGTGGTGATGTTGGTGGTGGTGGTGGTGATGGTGATGTTGGTGGTGCTGGTGATGTTGGTGGTGGTGGTGATGTTGGTGATAGTGATGTTGGTGGTGGTGGTGGTGATGTTGGTGCTGATGGTGATGTTGGTGGTGGTGATGTTGGTGGTGGTGGTCATGGTGATGTTGGTGGTGGTGGTGGTGGTGATGGTGGTGGTGGTGATGTTGGTGGTGGTGATGTTGATGGTGGTGATGTTGGTGGTGGTGATGTTGGTGGTGGTGGTGATGGTGGTGATGTTGGTGGTGGTGATGTTGGTGGTGGTGATAATGATGGTGGTGGTGGTGATGTTAGTGGTGGTGATGGGGGTGGTGATGTTGGTGGTGGTGGTGATGTTGGTGGTGATGATGTTGGTGGTGGTGATGTTGGTGGTGGTGATGTTGGTGGTGGTGATGTTGGTGGTGGTGATGTTGGTGGTGGTGATTGTGGTGGTGGTGGTGATGGTGATGTTGGTGGTGATGTTGGTGGTGGTGATGTTGGTGGTGGTGATGTTGGCAGTGGTGGGGATGTTGGTGGTGGTGATGTTGGTGGTGATGGTGGTGATGTTGGTGGTGATGTTGGTGGTGGTGATAATGATGGTGGTGGTGGTGGTGATGTTAGTGGTGGTGATGGTGGTGGTGATGTTGGTGGTGGTGGTGATGTTGGTGGTGATGATGTTGGTGGTGGTGATGTTGGTGGTGGTGATGTTGGTGGTGGTGATGGTGATGTTGGTGGTGGTGATGTTGGTGGTGGTGATGTTGGTGGTGATGGTGGTGGTGATGGTGATGTTGGTGGTGATGTTGGTGGTGGTGATGTTGGTGGTGGTGATGTTGGCAGTGGTGGGGATGTTGGTGGTGGTGATGTTGGTAGTGGTGATGTTGTTGGTGGTAATGGTGATGTTGGTGGTGATGTTGGTGGTGATGATGGTGGTGGTGGTGGTGGTGATGATTGATGATGTTGGTGGTGGTGGTGGTGGGAATGTTGGTGGTGATGATGTTGGTGGTGGTGATGATGTTGGTTGGTGGTGGTCGTGATGTTGATGTTGGTGGTGGTGGTGGGGATGTCGGGTGGGACAGAACAGGGCAAGGTTCCTATATAATTGGCCACTGATGTTATCCATTGCCGGGAGTTGAACTCAGGTGGATGGGGTCATGGCTCAGTGTTCTAACCACTGCACCGCTGCTTCATCCACGTTACAGACTTGAGTCTCAGCAGCTGCTGAGGAGGCCCACTGAGCTTAGTGCAGCTCTGTTGCAAAGACGACCGCAGCCCAAGGCCACCGCCTGTTGCAGGACATTGCAAGTGTGTAGAGATGCGCCTGCTGACAACAGCAAAAACAACTTACTTCCACGAAATAGTTTAAACGTTAAATTTTGATTTAAAGCTTTCGTGACTGCAGTGATTCATATTCTTAGCTCTTTTGGTAAAGTCACGTTGAAGGGAAACAATAAAATAATACAATATATAAAACATATAGGAATAGGTTTTACCCTTTTAACTGGCACAAAAAACTGACACCTTTATTCAAAGCATCATGTTTGCAATAACCACAACACAAGCAGTCAAAATGCAAACAAAAAAGACAACTCTGATAATAATATCCACTGTCCTTGAATTTTGGCGTCTTCTGGTCCAACACCAGTGGAGACTAGGCTCTAAGAAAAGCCGTCTCGGGTGTGGACCAGAAGACGTCAAAATTCAAGGAAAGTGCCAATATTATTATCAGAGTTGTCTTTTTTGTTTGCATTTTGACTGCTTGTGTTGTGGTTATTGCAAACATGATGCCTTGAATAAAGGTGTCAGTTTTTGTGCCAGTTAAAAGGGTAAAACCTATTCCTATATCTTGTTACTGGCAAAGGAGGTCTCATAATATATATGAAACTATTATTTTATTGTGTCTTCTTCAACGTGACTTTACCGAAAGAGCTAAGAGTATAGTTTAAACGTTGTTCTCAAGGCTGTGTGATGCACCGAGTCGGAGTGTGACTCTTCCAGTCCGAGTGACAGCCAGAGGAGCGCAGAACGCGCCCGAGAGTCCAACCCAGGGGTGGGCAAATTTCTTGACTCACGGTGCCACCAATGGGTTCTACAATTTGACAAGAGGGTGCCGGGCCAGGAACAGACGGATGGAGTTCTAGATTTGAAGCTTTCGTGACTGCAACGATCCATACTCTTTGGTTCTATTCGGTAAAGTCACGTAGGTAAAAGATAAAATAACAAAAATCACAACGTTTCGGTCCCTTCACCTGATGAAGGCCGCTTGTGTTGTGGCCGAAACGTCGTGATTTTTGTTATTTTATTTTTACCTACGTGACTTTACCGAATAGAACCAAAGAGTATTTACAGCCACTCTTACTTATACGAAACATACAATTTCATTCCTGTGCCGCCGCCGCTGATTTCCCGCGTATATTTTTTTACCCCACGTGGCTTTGTACCCACTGACATTTCTCGCTGTCGAAATCCGCCGCCTGCCAGCCTGACCCCGCCCCCAGACGCCATGGACGAGGCGGCGCCGCTCGAAGCCGGCGCCGGGACGGCAGCGCCGCTGACGCGCGAGGACTGCGGGAGGATCGTCGTTAACGTGTCGGGGCTGCGCTTCGAGACGCGGCTCGAGACGCTCGAGCGGTTCCCGGACACCCTCCTGGGCGACCCCGGCAAGAGGTCGCGCTTCTACGACCCCCTGCGCGACGAGTACTTCCTGGACAGGAACCGGCCGAGCTTCGACGCCATCCTCTGCTACTACCAGTCCGGCGGGCGGCTCAGGCGGCCGGCCAACGTCTCAGTCGACGTGTTCGGCGAGGAGATCGAGTTCTTCGAGCTCAGCGGCGAGGCCGTGGTCAAGTTCCGGGAGGACGAGGGCTTAATCCAGGAGGAGGAGGAGGAGCCGCTGCCATCGGACGAGTTCCAGCGGCGGGTGTGGCTGCTGTTCGAGTACTCCGAGAGTTCCGTCCCGGCCAGGGGAATTGGCATCGTTTCCGTACTGGTCATTCTCATCTCCATCGTAGTATTCTGCCTCGAGACTCTGCCTGAATTCAGGGACGAGAATAGACGGAATTTTCTCCCGGCAAAGGACGTCAACGACACGCGGGTCGAAAGTACGGATCGCAGCCCTTTCACCGATCCATTTTTTATTGTGGAAACCATTTGCATCATTTGGTTTTCTTTTGAGCTGCTGGTGAGGTTTTTGACGTGTCCCAACAAACCAGGATTTTTCAAAAGCGTCATGAACATCATCGACATCGTGGCCATTCTGCCCTTCTTCGTTACCCTCGGCACGGAGATGGCCAAGCGCCGGGGCCGTGGCCAGCAGGCCACGTCGCTGGAGATTTTGAAGGTGATCCGGCTGGTGCGAGTGTTCCGTATATTCAAGATGTCCAGGCACTCCAGGGGCTTGAAGATTCTGGGCCGGACTTTGAAGGCGAGCACGAGAGAGCTGGGCCTGTTCGTGTTTTTCCTCCTCGTCGGCGTCGTCCTCTTCTCCAGCGCCGTCTACTACGCCGAGGCCGACCAACAAAACTCGGAGTTCCGCAGCATCCCCGACGCCTTCTGGTGGGCCGTCGTAACGATGACGACGGTGGGCTACGGCGACATGTGTCCCGTGACCGCGGTGGGCAAGATCGTGGGCTCGCTGTGCGCCGTCGCCGGCGTGCTCACCATCGCCCTCCCCGTGCCCATCATCGTCTCAAACTTCAACTACTTTTACCGCCGCGAGGCGCACGGCGACGAGCGCCTCGCGGACCGCCCGGCGGAAGCCGTCCACGGGCAGGTCCAAATACACGGAGATGCACCACGGTGTGAGCAACGACGCTGCCTTCGAGGTGAAGATGCTCCTGCAAGCCGCTCGACCGCAACTGCGTCGACAAGAGGCGTCGAGGCCGATGTCTGATGCCCCCGCTTTCCAAGTCGTCACGGAATGCCATCGATGTTCTTGGTTCTCTCGGTAAAGTCACCACGTGGAAGGGAAACAATAAAAAAATTAAAATTTTCTTGCTGCGGTTTTCATAACCTGACGACGATTGCTCGTGTCGCGGTCGAAACGTCGTGAGAATTTTATTGTTTTATATATTTTCATTATTTTATTGTTTCTCTTCTACGTGGTGGCGACTTTACCGAAAGAACCAAGAATATGAATCTCTGCAGTCACGAAAGCTTCACATCAAAAAGAAATGCCTTGAGTGAATGTTTCAAACAAGCGACGTAACGCAACTCCTGCTAACGTCCGCGGCGAGTGAAACCGCAGTGGCTTCCTGTCGTGCCGCGTTGCTTTGTGGTGAACGCGTGCCAACATCGCTTACCTGTCACGCCACCGCCCCCTGTCGCTGCGCTTTAACGGTCGAGTGGGAAATTTGAGTGACGTAAAATGAATGTTTTTTTTTTAAATCAACTTCATGTCCGCGAAACGCAAGTGTTTCCGTGTACATGGTTGTCAGTGTGGCGTTATTTTGGAAGGACGTTCGCAGTGAAAACCAAGCCACCCACCCGCCCGCATTTTGCAAGCGCACCATGCAAAGGCTGCCAACGCGAACATTCCTTCCCCTCTGTGGCCACAACGCAGCCGGGTTCACGGCTTACAGTGGGGTGGTCAGTCTTAATGCAGATCTGGGATGAGTTCAATGTCGGCTTTATCACAAACTGCAATGGCTTGTGTAGAGCAATGTCAAATGAAGGTTAATGTTACCCCACGTTTATCCGCTAGGGAATTCATTTCCAACTCGTAACGACGTGGCACTTTGGTTCGTCGTGTTGCCTGCGCTGTGAAGGCAGACGCGATGAGGCGTTGCACTCGCTCGGGGAAACCCGGCCAACCTGAGCTCGAGTCCGATGCACAGTTCACGTGTTTGTGGCGAGTGATACCTGAACGGGTCAGCAATCTGCGCTGGGCAGCGTGGTGAAGTTTGTATAAAACAAGCCTCATGGCCTGCCACGTTCGCACCAAGGCGACAGCTCCCCCCATATTTGAGAATGGTACGAACATCGTCTCTCTAGTCATAGGATAGAAGTCCCCCACCCACCCTCATCTTTGAGAACAGTTTCAACATCTATAGTCTTGGGTTCTTTCAGTAAAGTCACGTAGATTGAAAAATAATTTAAAAAATGAATACAAATGTAGTGCCGTGAATTCACTCGGACGACAACCGCCTTTCTTCCACTGTCACTTTTATTCCATCGTTCCGCACACACAGTAATTCTCCTCTTCGGGCTCCGCCAACTCGGACACTCTGATTCACCTCAGCACCGTCCGCTCATACTCCTCCCACACACAGTGGTTCTCTCTCTATCTCCTCACACACAGTGTCTCCGCTATCTCTTCACACACAGTGACTCTATCTATCTCCGCACACACAGTGACTTGCCTGTCTATTCACACACAGTGACTCTATCTATCTATTCACACACAGTGACTATCTATCTCCGCACACACAGTGACTCTATCTATCTCCGCACACACAGTGACTTGCCTGTCTATTCACACACAGTGACTCTATCTATCTCTGCACACACAGTGACTCTATCTGTAACTCTCCCTGTACCTATCTCCGCCGTAACTACCTCTCCGCTAACGCTAACTCTCCCTGTCGCTATTTACTGTCCTTTGGGTTCGGCTCTCAATCTATTCTTCCCTAACATTTGCCAGCTCTCCTCTTCGTATCTCTCCACCTCTCGCCAACAACTGCCCAACAACAACTCAACTCCCCGTTCAAATCACCTAGCGTTTTATCCCCTTTTCAATTAGCCTTAATTAATTGCCACGTGGCTCGCTGGCATTTTCCCACCAGCTCCCACCTGTCCAACGGCCAGACTTCGCGACGCCGTCACTTAACGCTAACAGCCTCTTGACCAATCACAGCCCTCGTGCCATGACTCCTTTAATTACTTCGCTTTGTTTACGCCACCCGTGACTCGACCACCTGCTCGACCTTATGTGACCCACTCTGCTTGTATGTCTGTATGTACTGTATGTGGCCAATTTAATTATGCGTATCGTTTACCCCACTACATCACCCCCCCCCCCCCCCCCCGTGATGAAAGAACCTAGCCGTTCCCGGCTACGATATACTCGAATTGGAGTAGTGGAGTGAAGCGGACGGAACGATGAAAACATATATACATAACGCATTCGCAACACATAACCATTTTGTACAACCACACAACGACACGCACACAACACCTTTATACAGAATTCCCAAACCCCCAAAGTCAACGTATTGTATTCCTCCTGAAACGGGTTTCCGCTGCCGGCCCATCTCCCCTGCACGGGACACCCTGCGGTAAGGGAGGGCCTCGCTCGTCTCGCCAACGAGGGGCGCTTCTGGGCTCCACCCTGCACCCATCCCTGTCCCAGCGACACTCCACTGGCGGGGCTGTCCGTCGTTCATGGTCGGGATGGCCATTGGTCCGGATTTGCGGCCGTTCAATCGGCGTCCGGTCGGTAACCCTGCCCAAAAAGGGCGATCCTGCAGGCACACGGGGGGTAGATCTCTGGGACACGCGCACTTGTGACCTCCCCACAGGTTCGTCGGACACATCCAATACAGGCCGCATTCGGATGGGGGATGACGCATCATATGGTAACACAAATTTCTTCAAGCGCGACGGGTGAACAAACCATGTCCGACGATCGAATTTTATTCGCACACTCTGATCCCGTAAAACCTCCACAATATCAACGGGCCCCTGCCAGGGGTGGTGAAACTTCGGGGACGTTCCCACCGGCACCATGGGGCAGTGCAACCAGGCTTTATCTCCAACACTCCACGGCTCTCGTGGCTGCTGCCTGCCGTACAATCTTTCATTAGCGGCTTGTCGTGCCGTATTTTTCAATGCAGCCTCCCGGGCTTCCCTCAGACGGTCTATAAAGCCACCTGCATTGGAGCAGGCACCGTCGTAGATTTCTCTCGCTTACGAATTCCCAATTTAACAATAGCCGGCGCTTCTGGTTCCCGTCCATACATTAGAAAAAATGGCGAGTACCCCGTTGAGGCATGCGGGGGCAATCTATACTCGGCCAGCGTCGCTGCAACATGCAGGTCCCAATCATCTTGAGCGGTGTTTACTTGGTGACAAAAGCATGGACGTCAGCGTCCTATGCAGCCGCTCGACCATCCCGTCAGTCTGCGGGTCGTACGGGGACGTCCGGATCTTTTTGGTCCCCAGCGAGTCACACACGTCTTTAATCAATTTCGATGAAAATTTCTGCCTTGGTCAGTAAGCAATTGTTCCGGGGCCCCCTTATATAAGACGTACCCTTTCAAGAAAGCCTCAGCGATCAACGTCGCTGACTGGTCTACTAGCAGCCAGGCCATCGGCCAACGAGTTAAGTATTCCACCCCGACAAGCAAATATTTGTGCCCTCGGGGGGTGACGGGGAACGGACCCAAAATATCTAGTGCCACAATTTCGTTCACTCTCGAAACTTGAATCGATTGCAATGGGACACGATATGGCCGTGCCGGCGCTTTCCTCCGCGCACATTCCTGGCACGCTTTTACATGCTGTTTCACATCATTAAACATTCCCGGCCAGTAAAATTCATTCCCCACTGTCAACGCGGTCTTCTTCTCCCCCAAATGCATCAATTTCTCATGTATCTCGTTAATGAGTTTCCCCCGCAACATCCTCGGGACAACAATACAAAATTTTTGCGCTTCCACATTCCAGCGAACAAGCAACCCCTCCGTCAACATCAAAAATGGGCGATCCTCCGATCCCCTTGAACGAGAGGCACGCAGCCTCATCCTGGTCAGCGAGGAATCCTCTACCTGCAGTTGCTTCCACTGTTTCAATGACAACCCCAACAATCCAATTTCTGCTCCAGGGATTATCCCTGGCACTCCCGAACCCGCTGCAGCGACCATTTGCGGAACCTATTGCAGCGGTGGGCCGCAACGCAGCGAGCCCTCTGCGCACCGACACGTCTCAGCCGGTCGCGGCAACCTCGACAAAGCACCCGCGTTTACATGGCGCGTTCCTTTCCTGTTGGATCGTGAAAGAGTACTCCTGGAGGGTCTCAAGCCAGCGAGCCATCTGCCCCGACGGCTGATCCATGCGCAGCGAGTACTGTAGTGCCGCGTGATCAGTGCGGATCAAAAATTCCCTGCCGTACAGATACAGTCGGTACTGCCGAACAAAATGGACAATCGCTAACAATTCTCTACGCGTCACACAGTATTTTTGCTCCGCCGGCGATAACACCCGGCTGCCATATGCCACCACTCTCTCGACGCCATCAACCATTTGTGACAAAACCGCGCCTATGCCCGTATCACTGGCATCCATGTCAAGTATAAATCGCTTCGTAAAATCCGGGTATCCCAACGGTGGTGCGTCCGCCAGTGCGGCCCGCAACGCTTCAAACGATTTCTGTTCAGCAATCCCCCATTGAAACTTTACACCTTTCCCGGTCAGCGTATGCAATGGTCGAGCAATCGTGGCAAAATCCTTAACGAACCGCCGATAATACGATGCAAAGCCCACAAAGCTACGCACTTCCCCTGCTGTTTTCGGCACTGGCCATGTACGCACACAACTCGTCTTTTCCGGATCAGTGGCCACTCCTGACGCACTAACGACGTGCCCCAAATACTTCACCGATGTTCTCAACAATTGGCACTTCTGTGGTTTAAATTTCAATCCAGCGCGCCGCACTCTGCCAAAAATGGCGCGCAGCCGTTGCAAATGTTCATCGAAATTCCTACTGAAAACAATCACATCATCTAAATATATCAAACATGACTCCCACTGCAGGCCCGACAACACGAGTTCCATTAATCGCTGGAAGGTCGCCGGCGCTGAGTGGAGTCCCATCGGGAGCACGTTAAATTGATACAATCCTTGTGGTGTCCGAAATGCCGTTTTAGGTCTTGACTCTTTATCCAGGGCAATTGCCAAAAGCCCGACAACAAATCGAGGGTCGAAAAGATTCTGGCACCGGACAGGGCGTCCAGCGAATCATCAATTCGTGGAAGCGGGTATGCTTCCGCCACCAAAACTTTATTTAATTTCCGATAGTCAACACAAAATCGCATGGTTCCGTCACGTTTTTTAACAAGGACAATAGGGGCTCCCCACGGGCTGGACGATGGGGCGATAATATCCTGCTCTAGCAGTTCTTCAACAGATCGCCGAATACATTCTTTCTCAAGAGGACCTACACGATGCGAATTTAACCTGATCGGGGGTGCGTTCCCTGTGTCAATACGATGCTGCAACAACGTCGTTCGACCCACGTATTTCCCTGAACTGAACACATCCTTAAATTCCACTAGCAACGCATGCAATCTCGACCGTTGCACAGGCGATAACTCTGGGTTTTGTTCGTAAAGATCCCTTAATCATTCCGGATCGTCCTCCTCCCTTGACAACATTTCATCCTGCCCCGTAGCAAAACATGTTTTTGTTTCTGGACCCGGCGCACCCGTTGCATGCGCCAACAGAGTGCCCCCTTGAATAACAACCTCTTCGTGCCCCGCGTTTACAATTTGAATGAAGGGATCACAATAAGTTGGTATTATGGTCAAAGCTCCTACCACGGTGGGCATTCTCGACACAGCATTTGAGGGTGTCAACAGCACTCCCTCCTGTAGCTCATCCCAAGGCAATTCCTTTAACCGTAGCGGTACCAATATTTGCGATGCAGGCGGGACGCGCACGGTGCGGCTCACCACGGCCTGCACCACACCGTTCGCCACCGCAAATTTCGAAGGCGCCCCCAAAAATTTCATACATTTCCCCGACGGTAATTCCAAACAACCTTTTTCCACTGAAATCTTAATTGGCATCTTTTGCAAAAAATCCGTGCCCAACAAACACGGTACCGCCAAGGCCATTGAAACCAAAACACTTCCTGTCACAATAACCTCCCCAATTTGAATTGTCGCAACCACGCAGCCCATAATGCCCAAACTACCCCCGTTTGCCGCTACACATGGCCCTTCCACTGGCGCTAACGATCCAGGCGACGTCGGCAGCGACCGAAATGTTTGCAACGAAATGAGAGTTGCCGATGCCCCGGTATCCACAATAACCCGTACCATAACACCTTGAATACATGCCATCACATCCGACGATCCCGGCGCGGCCCCCAACACACGATGTACCAACGCGCCCCACATATCCCGGCTATGCGTACTATCCGAACCCGATGAATACGGTTGAGATGACGCGGATGAGTGATATGGATAGGGTGGCCGTGTATTGAATGCATCTCGACTCACCCGGGATCCTTGGTCTTGGGGGAACCACCCGCCGTAGTTGTTCGGCGTCCACGGAGGACCACCTCTTCGTCTCCAGCAGTCGCGGGCGAGATGACCCCTCCGCCCTCACTCGTAGCATGTCCGATGCACGCCGTCTCCATATGCCCCGGGACGACGCCGTCGGTCTCCGGTCGACACTCCGGCCGCCGCTGCCATCGGAGGCGCCTCGTCCACCACCACCGCCACCGTGCTCGCAGCCCCGGCAGGGTTCGTCAGCGACGGCTGCGCTACCGCCGCTGCTGGTTCGTCTCGTATATCAAGGTTGAATTGTATGTTCCTGGCGATCAGCAACGATGACACGTCGTCGTCATCATCCTTGTCCGGGAGCGACAAGACGACTTTCAGTTCCTTTGCCAGCTGTAACATCTTCTCTTGCAGCAGGGAGTCCCAGCCCTCCTCGTCCATCGCCGGGTACGCAACCTGGGCGAGGGCCAGCAAGGCGCTGCGAAATGCCAGGGGGGACTCCATGGCCTCCCGTTTCCTCTGTTGAAATCGACGTTTGGCGACCGACCGCGGCTCGTAGACCTTCCTCATTGCTGCAATAGCACCGTCCAATGTTTTTCTGACAGCTGCAGGGAGTCCATTAAAAGTCGCCAAGGAGTCATCATCCAATGCCGTCGGCAGTGCTCGTAACGCGGCACTCTCCGTCCACTTCAGGGACTCGTAAGCCGCACGGAATCTTCGTATGAATGCCGTCCAATCTCCCACCTTGGCCTCAAATCGTTGTACGTGTAGCCGTCGTGGCGGTCCCTCCGACTGGTCGTCTTCGTCGTCATCTTCTTCCAACCGCTCCGGCTGAGCGGCAACCTCCGGTGGTGGACCCGGTACGGGTAGTTGAATGCGGTTCTCCGTCAAGAAGTTCTGGAATTCCTCCGACAACTTCTCCATTCTGGCCTCCCACTGGGTCATGAGGACTCGCCAATCCTCCGGCGATCCTGGGCCTTCAGCATCACCCGAACCGCTGTCACCGTCCAGAGTACTGCCGGCCATCTGGCCGGGCTGCAAATCGTCGTGTCGCTGTCGCCGCCCGAGTCCACTGGCACATTTCTCTTCTTTGCCGCTTTCCTTGACATCGTGGCGTGTTCCGTACTTTTTCTGACACCAAATGTAGTGCCGTGAATTCACTCGGACGACAACCGTCTCTTTTTCCGCCGTCACTTTTATTCCATCGTTCCGTACACACAGTAATTCTCTCCGTGCTCCGCTAACTCGGACACTCCGATTTACTTCAGCATCGTCCGTGCATCCCCTTCCACACACAGTGCTTCTTCGCCTATCTCTTCACACACAGTGTCTTCCCTTCCACACACAGTGGTTCGTCTTCTATCACTTCCACACACAGTGGTTCGTCTTCTATCTATTCCACACACAATGGTTCATCGTCTATCTCCTCACACACAGTATCGCCGCTATCTCTTCACACGCAGTGACTTCCATCTATTCACACACAGTGACTCTATCTATCTCCGCTAACGCTGACTCTCCCTATCGCTATTTACTGTCTTTGGGGTCCGGCTCTCTATCTATTCTTCCCTAACATTTCCAGCTGTCTTCTCCGTATCTCTTCACCTCTCGCCAACAACTGCCCAGCAACAACTTCCCAGCAGCAACTCTCCAACAGCAACCACCAACAGCAACTCCCCTCCGTTCAAACCACCTCGCGTTTTATCCCCTCTCGCATTAGCCTTAATTAATTGCCACGTGGCTCGCTGGCCGTTTCCCGCCAGCCCGCACCTGTCCCCCTCATCAGACATTCCGACGCCACCACTTAACGCTAACAGCCTCTCGACCAATCACAGCCCTTGTGCCACGACTCCCTTAATTACTTGGGTTTGTTTACAGCACTTGCGACTCGACCACCTGTTCGACCTCGTGTGACCCGTTCTCCTTGTCTGTCTGTATGTACTGTACATGGCCAATTCCTATGCGCATTATCTACTCCACTACACCTTGAATAAAGGTGTCAGTTTTTGTGCCAGTTAAAAGGGTAAAATCTATTACTATAGGCCTGCCATTCATTCTCGGCAAGCTCTCCATCATAAATAGAAGACTGTAAGACGGTGCCCAGTGACAAAACTACGGCCCACATTGCAAATCACTGTGGCCTTGCGCTCCTTCAACGGAGGAACAGCAAAACTAAACGAATTCTCTCCTGAAGCCCCCTCTCGTGGAGAGCAGATCTCGACAAATTGGCATTTAGGTCCTGACCACATTTTCATCATACGCAGGGATGTAATAAACATTATTATAAACATTATTGTGTTATTTTATTTTATCAATTTATTATTTTATTCTCATTCTACGTGACTTTACCGAAAGAACCAAAGAAGATAGTTGATGCTTCCATGTCGTAATTACATTACATTGTGTCCATGCTGAAATTACATACAAATGCATGCATTCTTCATTTGAAGTGTCACATTGTATTATTGCTCTATAATTGTCATGCTTTTTAATGTCACGAGTGTATACCAATATACGTACGTCTGTATCGAGAGCTCAACTCATGTTACGCTCTAATTAGGCTCACGATTCCAGGTTGTTCCATTTGCAATGAATAAAAAAACACTGCCACACGTTCAGCTTGTTACATTGCAAAAAGATGCAGGGGACGCTCGATCCCATGGGAACTTGGTGACAAATTGCTAATTGCTCAGGCTGCCAAGTTTCATGGGAGATCATTAGAGAATGCATAAAACTCACCCGGTCCACACAATCGTGAACATTGGCTCTTGCCACATCTTTAGGGATTGTTTTGATTAACAAAGCACCTCACAATTCGCTTGGCCAGCCCTTTACTTAATTACATGTATAATATGACAGTAGCGGACGTTACAACTTGTTACTCGATTACATCAAGTGTTGATTATATTCATACCAGGTAAGAGCAATTCATACGTAACATTAAGAAAAAGCAATTGTTATGCAAACTAGGGGCATGAGTGGCACGGTAGTTACCACACCGCAAGTTTATCCATCGGCCCGAGTTCAATTACAGTTGTAAGCTATATGTGTTCTCATATAATGTGGTAGTTATTCTTTGGGTCTTTCGGTAAAGCCACGTAGATAGAAACAAATATGGTAGTTGCTTTCCTGAAGAACTGCGCGTTATGGAAACATCGCGTTATAACAACTTAAATGGTGGTAAATCACAATCCGCGATAACATGTGAGATGCGTATGCAAGCTGAACAAAGACTTGATGCACGTGGGTAGTATCCAGAAGCATCCCACCATGCGTGATGCTACGCAGAAACAGCCATACATTCGCTTATTCCAACTCGCATGACGAAGTTCTGTTCACTCAACCGCGTTGTATACAATTTGCAGGAAAGCGCAGCGGGAAACTTAGGGATGGCGAACCAAGCGCGCTCGCAAAACCGTCACGTACCACTTGGTGCAGATTTCTTTTTTGGCGCTGCCGGTGTTTCTGTACTATGGCGAAAAACGCGTTCTTGATTATTATGACCAGTCACGTGGTGCAGAACCTCATGCTCAAGGTCCGAGTCCCATTGTGTATGGCTTACACGCTCGCGAGTTCAGAGAGACACTTGTAAGGGTGTTCTGTACCAATAGACACGTTAGGGAGGTTAACAATCGACTCATTTTTCCCCGTTGTTCCATTTGACGATAGCGGAATAAGAAACGGCAAGTTGCGACAACCGGTGTCCCTCGATTTAGGAACGTTCGGCTCACGACATTTGGCGCTCACGCAATCACTCTTTGGTTCTATTCGGTAAAGTCACGTAGGTCAAAAAATAAAATAACAAAAATCACGACGTTTTGGCCACAACACAAGCGGCCTTCATCAGGTGAAGGGACCGTGCTGTCATGAGGACAGCGTTGGAGTGAAAACAGCCAAGCCCAGGTCGCGTCCTTTAAGCCGTGTGAGAGGAAGCAAAACGCTTTGACAAAGGAATTAGCTCACGCAATTGTACAAATTACGGACACTTTTCGATTCACGAAATCGATTTTCCGCGTGAACGAAATTTCACACTGCACGTGTCACCGGATCAATCGAGAACAGGCCGTGAGGCTGCGTCATCCATCCGCTAGAGAGTCTCAGCATCCCTACAGCACGTCAACTTTCCAGTCATTCCAACATGCAGAGATTTTTACGAGTTATAGTAATAAGTTTTACCCTTTTAACTGGCACAAAAACTGACACCTTTATTCAAGGCATCATGTTTGCAATAACCACAACACAAGCAGTCAAAATGCAAACAAAAGAGACAACTCTGATAATAATATGCACTGTCCTTGAATTTGATTGGTTCACACCCGAGACAGCTTTTCTTAGAGCCTAGTCTCCATTGGTGTTGGACCAGAAGACGCCAAAAGGCGTACAACTCAAAAACAGCGCACTATCAGAGTATTGAGGTGCTTGGGGTGAGCATTTACATTATGAGACCTCATTTGCCAGTAACAAGATATAGGAAGAGGTTTTACCCTTTTAACTGGTTAATTTTTTTTCGTCTTCGCTTTAACTTTAATATACATTTGTTTGGTATTTGTGTTCTCTATTGTAGTTTTTGTTGCGCTGTGACAAGCGATATAGGTGTGTACTTTACTGGTAGTAACGAAGTTGTAAACTGAGTGTACCAGCCTGCAATAGATTAATGTGTCCGTCCGTCCGTCCCCTTTCAATACTTTAACGAAGTGAAATCTCGTGCTGTTGGGGTGTAAAATCAGCAATAGACAGCGCAGAGACTGGTCCTACCAGCCCACCCTGCAGGGACCTGTTTTTAGGTTAGGAGTAGAGTTGGAGTGGCCGTCCGAAACGCATCCCGAAAATTAAATGAAAGTGGGAAAATCGTTAAATTTACGCAGTTTCGCTTTCCACGTGTTTTAAGTCCTTTTTTTGTTTAAGAACGGCATCCCTTTTGTAAATCGAGGGACCTGGAATGATGTGCAAGTACAAAATAACAAAGAAACTGACATTTGTCAAACACATTGCCCTAAAGAGGATGAACTTGAGTTTCAGGAATTGCTCATTGCTAAACTGCCATAGAATGGCTTTGCATTTTAGTGGCAATGCTATACAGCCAGAAATATTCCCACTTCCTCCGATTGTGGCCGATGTTAATGACCAAATATTACATTGAAATCATTGTGATAGCTATTTTTACAGGCAAGGTTATTTCATGAATTCATGATTAACTGTTTTTTTCCCGTTTTGCACAAGTGAAAATAATTTATGAAAATTAATGGTTCACATCTTTACACGCAATACGCTTACATAATAATGTTGCCGTGTATAGTGTGCTATAAAATGTCACACGCATGCTTGTAAATCATCTCAGATTTAATTAAACGATTGTTTTGCATTATAGCATATCCGCCCTCATCACTGAACCGCCAACAAAGAGTTTTGTCAGTTTAACACGTGGGCTTTCGCGACCAATATCATCCATAATTTATAGTTTTTTGGGGGTTAGATTGCATAAGCAGGAGGATTTATCCACAAATCTGGCTGTCGCCAGATAAGGCTTGTTGTAATTACTAGCGAAACGTCGTACTCAGATTGTAAATGTTGTGATTGTGCGCTCCAACACACCGATGTGCTGTACCAGTAACGAATTGGCACGTTCTGTTCACGTCACAAACCTTACTTATTGGCTGTGTTGGGTGGTGGCAGGTTTAACGACACAACATTTATATATTGACGCGATCTAACGCAAAAAAATCTGTATTATGGGATGATATTGGTCACGAAAGCCTACGACGTGTTAAACCAAATACAAGGCAGTTTACTTTTTGATTTAAAGCTTTCGTGACTGCAGGGATTAATGTTCTTGGTTCTTTCGGTAAAGTCACCACGTAGAAGGGAAACAATAAAATAATAAAAATATAAAACAATAAAATTCTCACGACGTTTCGACTGCAACACAAGCAATCATCATCAGGTGTGAAAACCACAGCAAGAAAATTTGAAAAAAGTTGCGTTTGTTTTTAACGTTTACGGTGACTTTCAGACCGCATCCATTATTTTCGTTTCCCCCCCTCCTCTTTTCCGAACATAGATGGACTCGTCCATCTGAATCACTGCCAAATCGCTCTCCGTGGTGCTATCGTTAAAAATAACTGCCACTTTTTTCAAATTTTCTTGCTGTGGTTTTCACACCTGATGATGATTGCTTGTGTTGCAGTCGAAACGTCGTGAGAATTGTACTGTTTTATATTTTTATTATACTGGTAGGAACGAAGTTGTAAACTGAGTGTACCAGCCTGCAATAGATTAATGTGTCCGTTTGTCCGTCCCCTTTCAATACTTTAACGAAGTGAAATCTCATGCTGTTGGGTGTAAAATCAGCAATAGACAGCGCAGAGACTTGATATGTCTTATTGCACCCAACATTTGGAAGTAACAATGTAATAAAATTGCGTTCCTACCAGCCCACCCTGCAGGGACCTGTTTTTGTTGTGTCCCTTCTACGTGGTGACTTTACCGAAAGAACCAGGAATACAAGGCAGTTTGTTCATATTATTTAAATCACGTACAATTTATATTCTTAGTTTTTTCGGTAAAGTCACGTTGAAGAGAAACAACAAAATAACAAAATATATATAAAACAATAAAAAAATTCTCACGACGTTTCGACCATAACTCAAACGGTCATCATCAGGTGTGTCGGTTTGCATAAATTTATTTCGAAAACGGCATATTTATTTATTTATATATATATATAAAAAATAATAACGTTTGCGTCACGCGCAACGATTGGCAGTTTGCCCAGGACTAGTCCATCTATTTTTTGAAAAGAGGAGGGGGGAGACGAAATTTGTTTTTATGTATGCTGTCTGAAAGCCACTGTAAGCGTGAACAATCAATCAAGAACTGAAATGATTTATCAAATCTTTCCAATGATTGCTAAGATAGAATCCATCTTCTCGGTTGAAATTGTCTCTGTGCTTGTATATGTGGATAGCCTCATGAACGAATCTCTCATGGAAGCCAGATGGCTTACAAAGAACCTCCGTCTTGGAAAAGTCAATGGCATGTGAGCCTACTGAATTAGAACAATGATCTGCTACGGCCGAGGTGTTGGTCCTACCGTGTTTAAGGTCTGCTTTATGTTCACGAATGCGGTCCGAGATATGGCGTTTGGTTTCTCCAATGTAACTACTACCACAGAGGCAACTTAGTTTGTAGACACCAGGGTATTGTATGTCCGGAATCACATCTTTTACAGACGGAACCAGATCACGGATTTTATGTAATGTGTTGAAACGGACCTGGATCTTGTGTTTATTCAAGATTTTGGAGATCTTTTTTGTGATCCCAGCAATGTAGGGTAAAGTGATGGTTTTGAAAGGCTCCTCAAGAGGGTTCTTCTTCATGGTTTGAGTGATAGCTTTGCGGATTGTATAGTCGGAGTAACCATTAGCCCTAAGAGCTTGGTGTACGTGCTTGAGTTCACTGCTTATGTGTTCCTGGTCGGATATGCATTGGGCTCTATGATACAGAGTCTTGATGAGAGAATTCTTCTGTGATGGATGGTGGTGGGAATCCGGTTTCAGATAAGCATCCGTATGGGTAGCTTTCCTGTAGACAGAGTGGCTCATTGAACCATCAGGTCTCTTTTTAATTAGGACATCCAAAAAAGGTATCTTGCCATCTATTTCGACTTCCATGGTAAATCTGATGGCTGGGTGTATGGAATTGATGTGGTCGAAGAATTGGTCTAGAGCAGGCCGGCCATGTGGCCAGATGACAAAAGTGTCATCCACGTACCTCTTCCATAAGGTTGGGCGCAGAGTGGCAGTCTGGATGGCGTCAGTCTCAAATTTCTCCATGAAAATGTTAGCTATAACTGGAGAAAGGGGGGAGCCCATTGGGGTGCCCTCAGTTTGTTTGTAGAAAGTTCCATTCCAAGTGAAGTATGTATTGGTTAAACAGTGTCTCACCAGGGGGGGTACCTCAGTGTTTAGTCCTTGATGAACCAAGTCTTCAATGATTGCAATGATGTCAGGTACAGGAACCTTGGTGAATAAGGAAACTACATCAAAACTGACAAGCAGGTCGTCTGGGGACAGGGAAATACCCTTGATTGTTGATACCAGGTGAGTAGAATTTTGTACCGCAGAGGTGGTCTTTCCAGTGAAAGGACGCAGGATTTCAGACAAAAAACGAGCTAGTTTGTAGGTGGGGGAGCTGATAGTAGAGACTATGGGACGAAGAGGTGTATCAACTTTATGTATTTTTGGTAAGCCGTATAATCTTGGTGGCCTGGCAGCAGAAGGTTTCAACGAAAACTGTTTAGATTGATCAATTAATGCGGTTGAATCAGAAATTATTTTGTTGGTTTGTGTGACGAGGCTGTTGGTGGGATCTCTTTTTATTTTTGTATAACTACCATCGTCGAGTAATTCTTTAATTTTGTTGTTGTATTCTATTTTATCCATGATTACAGTAGCATTGCCTTTGTCAGCTGAGAGAACTACAATATCATTCCTCTTTTTTAATTTATATAATTCAAAACGCTCATCTTTGCTGAGGTTGCTAGCTGGCATCTTAGCGTTTTTGAGGGTTGCAGCGATTTCAGATCTTGCTACGTCTGCAGCGATGTGACCCAGGCCCCTGAGAGCAACGTCTACTTGGGCAATTATATCATTAACTGGTATGTGTTTAGGTGTGACTGCAAAGTTTAGACCTTTAGCTAAAACGGATTTCAGACCATCGGAAATAGAACTGTTACTGCGATTAATTACGACTTTATTAACGTCTAACTTTTTGGTGTGTGGGTCCGGTCTTTTGTTGAAGAGGAGGTTAAATTTGGAAATCAGGTTTTCCTTACATTTGGTCGACATAGTAGCAGCTGAAGAGGCAGTCATATTGTCTACATGTTCCCAATCCGATGTGGACATTATTGCCGTCAATGATAAGTGTGATTTGTAGAGTGTCTTGTCTAACTGATCTAGTTCTGTGCGTATAAGTCTGATTTTTTCTGAGATAAGAGCTAAGCTAGTTTTGAAAAGAATTCGTTTCGCATTAGAAGAAGTTACAGTAGCAGAGGTGAGTGTAAATGCGATTGGTATTACCCCAGAGTCGCGGCATCTCTTCAGGAAGGTGAGAGACTCGATCAGCTGAGCTTTCTTATCCCGGAGTTTGTTGAAGGATCTTAAAGTTATGTGAAAACCCTCCCCGTAGAGGCGATTAAATTTTGATTTAAAGCTTTCGTGACTGCAGTAATTCATATTCTTAGTTTTTTCGGTAAAGTCACGTTGAAGAGAAACAACAAAATAACAAAATATATATAAAACACCACCGTCCATCACAGAAGAATTCTCTCATCAAGACTCTGTATCATAGAGCCCAATGCATATCCGACCAGGAACACATAAGCAGTGAACTCAAGCACGTACACCAAGCTCTTAGGGCTAATGGTTACTCCGACTATACAATCCGCAAAGCTATCACTCAAACCATGAAGAAGAACCCTCTTGAGGAGCCTTTCAAAACCATCACTTTACCCTACATTGCTGGGATCACAAAAAAGATCTCCAAAATCTTGAATAAACACAAGATCCAGGTCCGTTTCAACACATTACATAAAATCCGTGATCTGGTTCCGTCTGTAAAAGATGTGATTCCGGACATACAATACCCTGGTGTCTACAAACTAAGTTGCCTCTGTGGTAGTAGTTACATTGGAGAAACCAAACGCCATATCTCGGACCGCATTCGTGAACATAAAGCAGACCTTAAACACGGTAGGACCAACACCTCGGCCGTAGCAGATCATTGTTCTAATTCAGTAGGCTCACATGCCATTGATTTTTCCAAGACGGAGGTTCTTTGTAAGCCATCTGGCTTCCATGAGAGATTCGTTCATGAGGCTATCCACATATACAAGCACAGAGACAATTTCAACCGAGAAGATGGATTCTATCTTAGCAATCATTGGAAAGATTTGATAAATCATTTCAGTTCTTGATTGATTGTTCACGCTTACAGTGGCTTTCAGACAGCATACATAAAAACAAATTTCGTCTCCCCCCTCCTCTTTTCAAAAAATAGATGGACTAGTCCTGGGCAAACTGCCAATCGTTGCGCGTGACGCAAACGTTATTATTTTTATATATATAAATAAATAGATATGCCGTTTTCAAAATACATTTATGCAAACCGACACACCTGATGATGACCGTTTGAGTTATGGTCGAAACGTCGTGAGAATTTTTTATTGTTTTATATATATTTTGTTATTTTGTTGTTTCTCTTCAACGTGACTTTACCGAAAAAACTAAGAATATGAATTACTGCAGTCACGAAAGCTTTAAATCAAAATTTAAATTCACGTACAATTTGTCAATCAATTCCATAAAAAAATACGAAGTATTTTCTTGCTTACATAAAAAGCATCGAGTGACTCTCATCACCAATGCCAGCAACCAAACAAGGTGAAATTTCCACATTCCCATAATGGGGGGCTACGTTTGTTCACAGGATGAAAACTTTTCAATCATCATCTGCAGCAGCAGCTATGCCCAAATAACCCAGAATGTACCCGATCTAGTCAAATCCTGGAAGATAATCAGGTTTTAACTTGGATGTTGCTGGTGCAGTGCTGACCACACGCATAGCAGGTTGGCATGGGCAGCTGCAGGGGTGCAAGGTGGTCAGCTGAAGGATCCATTGTTGTACTGTACTTATATGCTCTACTCGCACTTGTGCCCATCCATTGTGTCCCGCTTTCTGTCTCGCAGCGAAATTCCCAACGTGTGCGATTGTTACATTTGATTTGTCAGTGAGTTCCGTTCCTGATCATTGTTTCAGATCACTCGCAAGACAATTGAGAGATGGACATTGGAAGGCCTTCCAGAAGCGGATAGAGAATGACTTTGATGATAAGTCATTTGACTCTCAATTCTATTTCACATTTGCTTGGTTATGGTATTTACTAAAATGCAAAATAACCCTCGAAGCTTTGTTTATCATTCAAATAATTTGAAACGAGCATGCAACCAAGATTTTGCTGCATATTGTTTTATTTGCATGTTTCATTTATAGGCTGCTATATACTGGTGGGGAGGTGGAAAGGGAGAAGTGGGGGGGGGGGGGATTGGGAGGATTTGTGTGCTGGGGGGTGGGCAGAAGCTTGTGCAAGCTGTTTTTTCTACATAACTCAATTTACTTTCTTTCATTTGTCAAACTTGCAACATTTAAATTGTTGATTTAAAGCTTTCGTGACTGCAGGGATTCATATTCTTGGTTCTTTCGGTAAAGTCACCACCACGTAGAAGGGAAGACAATAAAATAATAGAGAATTTTATTGTTTTATATTTTTATTATTTTATTGTTTCCCTTCTAGCGAGAATTTTATTGTTTTATATTTTTATTATTTGATTGTTTCCCTTCTACGTGACTTTACCGAAAGAACCAAGAATTTGCAACATTTAGTTGATATACTAAGCGACCTCTCGCGGTCTTTACATAACGTCTTGACATGTAACCTACTCCGATCATTTGTCCCCAAGTTAAAATCGCCCTAAATGCATGGAAATAATTTGACACAGCACCCACGACCACTGAAAATAAGAATGCTTGATTAAAGCACTGATGTGCGTTTATTGTTGTAACTGTTGATGATGAAAAAAGAAGCAATCCGAGCACAAAGCAACACATGGATGCACATGCAATCAGGGAATCATGTCGCAGCTCCGATTATAGCACGGTTGGCTACGTACGGTGTGAAAGACGTTCTCCACGCATACTAAATTTAATTTCACATTTGTAACGTATTTGTTGCGCAAGGTGAAAAAAATATTAACAGATGTGCACACGTATGTATTAGAATGTGAATCAATTATTGGATTATCCAGTTCATATCATGTACTCGGCAATGACACACAATGTTTGCTTTGTGATTGTATATTATGGATATTTTTTGGTCTATAATACGGTATCTTCCTCCACATTTTCAATAAGCTAAGCAATGAGAGATCAGCACATATAAATCATTAAAAGATCATTGTTTACCCAAGCTCATATTTAGTGTATCGTGATGTTGATGAAGATATATTATTGTTGTTACATGCAAGTGCTGTTGCTGAACAACTGAGAGATCAAAACAATGTCAATTAGCAAATTAATCTCCTGAACAACACCATATGGTGGGACCAGAATTATTTGTAAAGTAACCATTGTTAACAGGCATGGCAGTCAAAGAATGTAACGCATCAGTTGGGAGATGGAGCAATGAAATCAGCTCGTGTGCAGGTCATAGTTGGATTATTACATCATAGCATCGTCAAAGGTGGTGGGTTGGGGAGGCCTCCATTCATTGACCATGGCTGATGATGATGATGATATATAAAGGTGTCTCAGTTTTATTTTTGTATTATTTTCCATTAAAAAAAGTAAATACTGCATATCAACATTGTCGTCGTCATCATCATCAAGTAACATAGTATTGTATTTCTAAATCATTATGGTGATGTAAAAATAACACTTCTGCTGCACAGGAAAATTGTGTGAATTGCTCAATGCAACCTATGAACAAAAATGCATCTTGGAAAAACGCTTTGAACCTGGTAGAATATAATTAGAGACCAAAGCATCCCACAAGGAAAAATGCATTCTTATAAAATGGGATTAGCAATGATTTTTAGCCAAGGAATTTTATTTCACTCAAGAGCTTACTTATCCGGTGACAGGTACAGTGAGGGAAAAAAGTATTTGATTCCTTGCTGATTTTGTACGTTTGCTCACTGATAAAGAAATTATCAGTCTATAATTTTAATGGTAGGTGTATTTGAACAGTGAGAGACAGAAAAACAACAAAAAAATCCAGAAAAACGCATGTTAATGTTATAAATTAATTTGCATTTTAATGAGGGAAATAAGTATTTGACCCCCTCTCAATTAGAAAGATTTTTGGCTCCCAGGTGTCTTTTATACAGGTAACGAGCTGCGATTAGGAGCACACTCTTAAAGGGAGTGCTCCTAATCCCAGCTTGTTACCTGTATAAAAGACACCTGTCCACAGAAGCAATCAATCAATCAGATTCCAAACTCTCCACCATGGCCAAGACCAAAGAGCTCTCCAAGGATGTCAGGGACAAGATTGTAGACCTACACAAGGCTGGAATGGGCTACAAGACCATTGCCAAGCAGCTTGGTGAGAAGGTGACAACAGTTGGTGCGATTATTCGCAAACGGAAGAAACACAAAAGAACTGTCAATCTCCCTCGGCCTGGGGCTCCATGCAAGTTCTCACCTCGTGGAGTTGCAATGATCATGAGAACGGTGAGGAATCAGCCCAGAACTACACGGGAGGATCTTGTCAATGATCTCAAGGCAGCTGGGACCACAGTCACCAAGAAAACAATTGGTAACACACTATGCCGTGAAGGAAATCCTGCATCGCCCGCAAGTCCCCCTGCTCAAGAAAGCACATATACATGACCATCTGAAGTTTGCCAATGAACGTCTGAATGATTCAGAGGACAACTGGGTGAAAGTGTTGTGGTAAGATGAGACCAAAATGGAGCTCTTTGGCATCAACTCAACTCGCCGTGTTTGGAGGAGGAGGAATGCTGCCTATGACCCCAAGAACACCATCCCCACCGTCAAACATGGAGGTGGAAACATTATGCTTTGGGGGTGTTTTTCTGCTAAGGGGACAGAACAACTTC
This sequence comes from Petromyzon marinus, assembly GCF_048934315.1. NCBI lineage: Eukaryota > Metazoa > Chordata > Hyperoartia > Petromyzontiformes > Petromyzontidae > Petromyzon > Petromyzon marinus. Next base: position 331,092 of record NW_027423019.1, read on the forward strand.
ACTGCATCAAAGGGACGATGGACGGGGCCATGTACCGTCAAATTTTGGGTGAGAACCTCCTTCCCTCAGCCAGGGCATTGAAAATGGGTCGTGGATGGGTATTCCAGCATGACAATGACCCAAAACACACGGCCAAGGCAACAAAGGAGTGGCTCAAGAAGAAGCACATTAAGGTCCTGGAGTGGCCTAGCCAGTCTCCAGACCTTAATCCCATAGAACATCTGTGGAGGGAGCTGAAGGTTCGAGTTGCCAAACGTCAGCCTCGAAACCTTAATGACTTGGAGAAGATCTGCAAAGAGTGGCACAAAATCCCTCCTGAGATGTGTGCAAATCTGGTGGCCAACTACAAGAAACATCTGACCTCTGTGATTGCCAACAAGGGTTTTGCCACCAAGTACTAAGTCATGTTTTGCAGAGGGGTCAAATACTTATTTCCCTCATAAAAATGCAAATACATTTATTACATTTTTGAAATGCTTTTTTTTCTGGATTTTGTTGTTGTTATTCTGTCTCTCACTGTTCAAATAAACCTACCATTAAAATTATAGACTGACCATTTTTTTGTCAGTGGGCAAACGTACAAAATCAGCAGGGGATCAAATACTTTTATCCCTCACTGTACATTGTTATTAAAGGCAATGCATCCTATTGTTATAGTTACATTGTTATTGAAGACATATTCATCATATTGTTATAGTTACATTGTTATTTAAGACAATGTATCCTAGTGTTATAGTTACAATGTTATTGAAGACAATGGATCATATTGTTATAGTTACATTGTTATTGAAGACAATTCATCATATTGTAATAGTTACATTGTTATTGAAGACAATGCAACCTATTGTAATAGTTACATTGTTATTGAAGACAATGTATCCTAGTGTTATAGTTACATTGTTATTAAAGACAATGCATCATATTGTTACAGTTACATTGTTATTAAAGACAATGCATCCTAGTGTAATAGTTACATTGTTATTGAAGACAATGCATCATATTGTTATTATCAGAGCCATGTGTGTTTGCATGTTCACCCATTCACCCACCACTCACCCACGCACTTAGTCACCCACCATCGCCCCACTCTCCCCCCACTCTCCCCCCACCCTCCCCCCACTCTCCCCCCACTCTCCCCCCCCACCCCCACTCTCAGCTTCTTCTCCTTAGCGATTCTCTCCGCCCTGAGCGCTGCCACCTGGACAGGTGACAGCGGCGTCTCGTAGCTGATACCGCTGCAACAACATCAACAACATCAACAACACCATCAATAACATGAACAACATCAAAAACACCATCAACAACACTATCAATACCATCAACAACATCAACAACATCAACACCATAAACAACACTATCAATAGCATCAACACCATCAACACGATCAACAACATCAAAACCATCAACAACACCATCAACAACACCATCAACACCATAAACAACACCATCAATACCATCATCAACACCATCAACACCATCATCAACACCATCAACACCATCATCAACACCATCAACACCATCATCAACACCATCAACACCATCATCAACACCATCATCAACACCATCAACACCATCATCAACACCATCATCAACACCATCACCATCATCACCATCAGCGGTGTGGGGTGCTCACCTCTCCGACGGCACCGACACGTGCTTGGGATTCTTCTGGAAGAGATTTGTCCCCAACCTGAAAAGAGCGCAGCACACACACACACAGTCACACACACACAAAGTCACACACACGCACGCAGACACACACACACACACGCACGCAGACACACACACATGCACAGACACACACACGCACGCACGCAGACGCACACACGCACGCACGCAGACACACACACATGCACAGACACACACGCACACGCACGCAGACACACACACATGCACAGACACACGCACGCAGACACACACACATGCACAGACACACACGCACGCAGACACACACACATGCACAGACACACACGCACGCACGCAGACACACGCACACGCACGCAGACACACACACATGCACAGACACACACGGCACGCAGATTCACAGACATGCACAGACACACGCACGCACGCACGCAGACACACACACACGTAGACACACGCACGCGCACGCACACGTAGACACACGCACGCGCACGCACGCACAGGCGACGTCAGAGGGGGCGGGTGAGTGAGTGGATGAGCGGGTGGGTGGGTGAGTTTGTGGGTGAGTGAGTGGGTGAGTGGGCGAGTGAGTGGGTGAGTGGGTGAGTGAGTGGGTGGGTAGGCGAGTGAGTGGGTGAGTGAGTGGGTGGGTGAGTGGGTGGAAGAGTGTGTGTGTGGGTGGGTGGGCGGGTGAGTGGGCGGGTGAGTGAGTGGATGAGTGAGTGAGTGGGTGGGTGGGTGAGTGGGTGGGTGAGTGGGTGAGTGAGTGGGTGGGTGGGTGAGTGGGTGAGTGAGTGGGTGGGTGGGTGAGTGGGTGGGTGGGTGGGTGAGTGGGTAGGTGAGTGGGTGGGTGAGTGAGTGAGTGAGTGGGTGAGTGAGTGGGTGGGTGGGTAGGCGAGTGAGTGGGTGAGTGAGTGGGTGGGTGAGTGGGTGGAAGAGTGTGTGGGTGGGTGGGCGAGTGGGTGGAAGAGTGTGTGTGTGGGTGGGTGGGCGAGTGAATGGGTGAGTGAGTGGGTGGGTGGGTGAGTGGGCGGGTGAGTGAGTGGATGAGTGATTGAGTGGGTGGATGAGTGGGTGAGTGGATGAGTGAGTGAGTGGGTGGGTGAGTGGGTGAGTGTGTGGGTGGGTGGGCGAGTGAGTGAGTGAGTGGGTGGGTGGGTGAGTGGGTGGGTGAGTGGGTGAGTGAGTGGGTGGGTGGGTGAGTGGGTGAGTGAGTGGGTGAGTGGGTGGGTGGGTGAGTGGGTAGGTGAGTGGGTGGGTGAGTTGGTGAGTGAGTGAGTGGGCAGGTGAGTGAGTGGGTGGGTGAGTGAGTGGGTGGGTGGGTGAGTGAGTGGGTGAGTAAGTGAGTGGGTGAGTGAGTGAGTGGGTGGGTGAGTGAGTGGGTGAGTGAGTGGGTGGGTGAGTGAGTGGATGAGTAAGTGAGTGGGTGAGTGAGTGGGTCGGTGAGTGAGTGAGTGAGCGGGTGAGTGAGTGAGTGGGTGAGCGAGTGAGTGGGTGGGTGAGCGTGCGGGCACCCACACGGGTTTGAGTGACATCCTGCGCTTGGCAGCGCTGCTCCGCGCCAGCTCAAACTTGGCAGAGAAGAGCTCCGTCTGAGCCGTGTGCTCGTCCTGCGCGAAGATCTGGCTGGTGCACAGCGGCTGCCTGCTCTTCGTCTACGCGGGGAGGGAGGGGAGGGAGGGGGAGGGAGGGAAGCAGTCAAATGATCATCACCACCACCACCATGAGACCCACTACAGCCATCATCATCGCCGCCATCATCATCACCACCACCATGAGACCCACTACAGCCATCATCATCGCCGCCATCATCATCACCACCACCACCATCACCATGAGACCCACTTAGCTCACCTGCTCACCCGCTCACTCGCCTACTCACCGGCTCACCCGAGGCTCGCTCGCCCGCCCGCTCACCCACCCACCCACCCACCCGCTCACCCACTCACCCACCCACCCGCTTGCCCGCCTGCCCACTCACCCACCCATCCGCTCACCCACCCACTCGCCCACTCACCCACCCGCTCACCCACTCACCAGCGGCTCGCTCACCAGCCACTCACCTTGTAGACGCCTTTGGTCTTCTGCTTCTTCTTGGGGTGGAAGTCGTGGAGGAGCTGGGGGAGACATTGAAGGCACGAAGACGGTCAGCAGCTCACCACCACCGTCACCATGGTGATGGTGAGCTCACCACCACCATGGTGACAGTCAGCTCACCATCACCGTCAGCTCACCATCACCATGGTGACAGTCAGCTCACCATCACCGTCAGCTCACCATCAGTATGGTGACAGTCAGCTCGCCACCACCGTCACCATGGTGACAGTCAGCTCACCATCACCGTCACCATGGTGACAGTCAGCTCACCATCACCGTCACCATGGTGACAGTCAGCTCACCATCACCGTCACCATGGTGACAGTCAGCTCACCATCACCGTCAGCTCACCATCACTATGGTGACAGTCAGCTCACCACCACCGTCACCATGGTAACAGTCAGCTCACCATCACCATCACCACGGTGACAGTCAGCTCGTCACCACCATCACCGTCACCACGGTGACAGCTCACCATCACCGTCACCACCACCACTGTCACCATGGTGATAGTCAGCTCACCCACTCACTCACCCAGCCACCCATTCACCCATTCACCCACCCACCAACCCACTTACCCACCCACCCCCCCACCCAGCCACCCACTCACCCACTCACTAACCCACCCACTCACTCACCCACCCACTCACCAAACCACCCACCCACCCATCCACGCCTCACTCACTCACCCACGCAGCCACCCACCCACCCACCCACTCACCTATGCACCCACTCACTCACCCAGCCACCCACTCACTCACTCACTAACCCACCAACCTACCCACTCACCCATTCACCCACCAACCCACTTACCCACCCACCCCCCCACTAGCCACCCACACACCCACTCACTTACCCACCCACCCCCCCACCCAGCCACCCACCTTGCCCTCCTCGCGTGGCACCACAACGGCCTCGTAGCGCGAGCGGCAGTGCTTGGGTGAGCGGTAGACGCGGCTCACCACGTTCACCACATCGCTCACCAGCTCCCAGTTGGGGGTGTGCGCCGGGGACACCAGGGCCAGGTTCAGCGGCAGCTCCAGCAGCTGCTGGATCGCCTGGTGAGGAGACACGGAGGGAGGGGGGGGTTGGTGGGTGGGTGGGTGAGTAGTTGGGTGAGTGCGTGGGTGGGTGGGTGAGTGGGTGGGTGAGTGGGTGAGTGAGTGAGTGAGTGGGTGGGTGGGTGAGTGAGTGGGTGGGTGAGTGGGTGGGTGGGTGAGTGGGTGAGTGGGTGGGTGAGTAGTTGGGTGAGTGGGTTGGTGGGTGAGTGAGTGGGTGAGTGAGTGGGTGGGTGGGTGAGTGGGTGAGTGGGTTGGTGGATGAGTAGTTGGGTGGGTGAGTGGGTTGGTGGGTGAGTGGGTGGGTGAGTGGGTGGGTGGGTGAGTGGGTGAGTGAGTGGGTGGGTGAGTGGGTGGGTGGGTGAGTGAGTAGTTGGGTGGGTGAGTGGGTTGGTGGGTGAGTGGGTGGGTGGGTGAGTGGGTGGGTGGGTGAGTGGGTAAGTTTGTGTGCGTGTGTGTCTGTGGTCCGGCATGCCTAAACAGCTTTTGTTCTGCCGGATAGAGGGGGCTAAACGGGCACGGCCCGGGCCAGAGAAGAGATGGAGTGACATGGTACAGGAGGACGTGGAGCTGAGTGGACTTGCCGATGACTGGTACCAGTAGTTTCAAGATCGGATATGTTGTTGAAAGTGGTTGTGCAATTGGCGGTTTGGAGTGTCCGTCTAAGGCAGTGGTTCTTAACCTGGGTTCGATCGAACCCCAGGGGTTCGGTGAGTCGATCTCAGGGGTTCGGCAGAGCCCCCGCCACGGAGGTCCGGACACACTTGAATTATTGTGTAAATTTGTGATGACACACACGGCCCACTTGGCCATCACTGGCTGCAGATGATCATGCTACACTGCTTGGCCAATCAGCGCTGCGGGGAATTTAGTGCGTACTCAGTAGTTAACGTGTGACTGTTGTTGTCGTACGTCGTGTGATTTCTTTAATATTTTATCCATACTAACTATGTCGGGCAAAAGAAGAAAGTGGTCGGACGAATATGTACAACATGGATTCTCATGTATCACGGAACGTGATGGGAGTGAGCGTCCTATCTGCATGATTTGCAACGCCAAGTTGAGCAACTCTAGTCTTGCACCGGCAAAACTAAAGGAACACTTCTTGAAGCTGCATGGAGACGGGGAATACAAGAACACAACACTTGCTGAATTCAGGGTGAAGAGAGCCAGATTCGATGAAAAGGCCACTCTGCCTGCTCTTGGATTTGTACCTGTTAACAAACCGATCCTGACAGCATCGTACGAAGTTGCTTACCTGATCGCAAAGCAGGGCAATCCACACACCATTGGTGAACCACTTGTGAAACCAGCTGCATTAAAGATGGCGAATCTGATACTCGGAACAGCGGCCGAAGGTAAATTATCCCAAATTCCCCTTTCAAATGACACCGTCAGTGACAGAATAGAAGACATGAGTAAAGACATCTTGGCTCAAGTAGTCGCGGATCTGATTTCAAGCCCGGCAAAATTCAGCCTTCAACTCGACGAAACCACAGACGTTTCTGATCTAAGCCAGCTTGCTGTTTTTGTACGCTATGTGAAAGACGACATGATAAAAGAAGAGTTTTTATTTTGTAAGCCTCTTACAACAACAACGAAGGCAGCCGATGTGAAGAAGCTTGTGGATGACTTCTTCAGAGACAACAATCTTTCATGGGATATGGTTTCTGCAGTTTGTACGGACGGAGCTCCAGTCATGCTGGGAAGAAAGTCTGGTTTTGGTGCGCTAGTAAAGGCCGATGCACCACACATCATTGTGACGCATTGTATTCTGCACAGGCATGCGTTGGCAACAAAAACCTTACCTCCAAAAATGGCAGAAGTATTAAAAACTGTGGTGGAATGTGTGAACTATGTGCGAAAAAGTGCTCTGAGGCACCGCATCTTCAGTGAGCTGTGTAAAGAAATGGGCTCTGAATTTGAGGTACTTCTGCTCCATTCTAATATTCGGTGGTTATCCCGGGGACAGGTGCTGAATCGTGTTTTTGCCATGCGTGTGGAATTAGCCCTGTTTTTGCAAGAGCACCAACACTGCCATGCAGATTGCTTCAAAAATCCTGAGTTCATTCTCATTTTAGCGTACATGGCTGATATATTCGCAGCTCTCAATCATCTCAATCAGCAGATGCAGGGTGGTGGAGTCAATATCATGGAAGCGGAAGAACACCTGAAGGCTTTTCAAAAAAAGCTACCATTATGGAAACGACGAACAGAGAACAATAACTTCGCAAACTTCCCGCTTCTGGACGACTGTGCAAGTAAGATCGAAGATGTGTCTGGAATCGGAAATATTTCTGTATCCACGGAACTGAAGCAAACAATTGCCACGCACTTAGATGAGCTTGCAAAGTCTCTCGACGGATATTTCCCTACAAGAGAGTCATATCCAGCATGGGTGAGACAGCCGTTCACGTTTGCTGTTGAAACAGCAGATGTCAATGATGAATTCCTCGACGAAATCATTGAAATTCAGCAGAGCCAGGTTCAACAGCAACTCTTCAGAACAACAACGCTCTCAACGTTTTGGTGTCGACAAATGAACAAGTATCCAGTTATTGCTAAGAAAGCCCTGGATTTTTTATACCATTTGTTACAACATATCTTTGTGAGCAATCCTTTTCGAGGATGCTGGACATAAAAACGAAGAAAAGGAACAGACTTTGTTGTGAAAATGACATGAGAGTGGCACTTGCCAAGGTGAAGCCACGCATATCTGAACTGATCTCTCAAAGGCAACAGCAGAAGTCACATTGATTTCCAGGTATGTAATTTGTTGTGAGTTTATGCATTGTGTTGGTTTTATTCTTTGAACAAGGTAATGTTCATGCACGGCTCATTTTGTGTACCAATAAAAAACATATCTACGTCTTGAATTTGAAAAAAATCACATTTTATTTTTCACTAAAGAGGGGTTCGGTGAATGCGCATATGAAACTGGTGGGGTTCGGTACCTCCAACAAGGTTAAGAACCACTGGTCTAAGGCTTTGATGGTCTTCCAAAGTTTTGATGAGTTTTGGTGGTGTTCAAAAGATTCGACAAACTCGTGCCAGCGTTCCCTGTTTTGGCTTGATTGATTAGCGTTGTGATTTCAATATTGAAGGCCGGGAGGATTTGTGGTGATGTAGGATTGTTTGTCCTAATGGTGTTCCGTTGGTTTATTAGCGTTGAGGCTTGTTTAGGGAGGCAGGGAAGGTGTTGCTTGCAGCAACCCCCCAGCGACGGTGTGCTTGGTGGTAGTCGCGATGATGTTTCTGAAATTCTTTTCAGAGTTATTTGGGGATGTGTGGCTATGGTTGATGTTGTCGGTGAATAATTATTCTGAACCATAAGTGAAAAGTGGCCAGTTTCCTTTTTTAAAGTTGTAATACAAGCGGTTTTTAGGATTTAAATGTAGATTTAAAGCTTCCGTGACTGCAGGGATTCATATTCTGGGTTCTCTCGGTAAAGTCACCACCACGTAGAAGGGAAACAATAAAATAATAAAAATATTTTTAAAAAATCATTCTCACAACATTTGCAATCATCATTAAAAAAACGCCACTTTTTTTTTTTCAAAATCTTCTCGCTGTGGATTTCACACCTGCTGATGATTGCATGTTTGTTTAGCAATCGAAACGTCGTGAGAATTTTATTGTTTTATTATTTTATTATTTCTCTTCTACGTGACTTTACCGAAAGCATCGAGTGAACGGTTTTTAGGAGTTTGTGAATGTTTGGCGGCATTGAGGGTCAACGCAATAGGTGGGCGGTCGGCTCCAAGGGCCTCAAAAAGACTCGCCAGTCGATTGATGAAAGGAGTTTTCCTGACGCTATTGAAGGGCAAGGTGATGACGGAACTCTGGTTTGATTCTTTTCATCGAGTACCCCATAAGGGGAGCCGTTCAAGATACCAGCAATGAGGTCGCCACGTGCATCGGGGAGGGGAAGACTGCGGCCTTTTTTTGCGGGCGTCGAAATCTCCAATAACAATTGAGTCGTCGTTTGGTAAAAGTCGATATATATTGAACTCATAGTTGCGAGGGCAAGACCTCGTCGCCGAGATGTAGACGTTGATTACGGTGAGCGGGCCCAGACGGGATTTGATACGGTGATATCAGAATGAGGCATTGGGATTTTAATATCTTCAAATTGAATGCTGTCGTGGATGAGGTAAAGGGAGACCGCCACCGGCTGTTGGTCGGTCTCTCTTACGGAGGAAAGTGACATTTTGTAAGTCGGGGCACGCGAGAAGTGGATTTTAATTTTGTTTCTTTGATGGCGGCTACGTCAATGGAGTTATCTTGTAGGAAGGTGCAGAGTTCAAGAGATTTGTCGTTGACGCCGTCATGTTTTGGTCGAAGGATTTTAAGGTCGTTTTTGTCGTGGACGTTTCGTGTTGTGGTTGTGCAAGGTGGAGTTGTTGGACTGGACAATTTGCAGAACCGGCCGGAATTTGAGCTGGGGATGCGGGCTAAAGCAGCGCAGCGTTTGCGTTACGAAGCTTTGCAAACCGTCGCGTTGGATGGAATTTGCATTGACGTTCATGCCGCAGCCGCCACAAGGGAAAGACGGGGCCTGGATTAAAATCGACGTCCCCGGCAATAATGAGAAGCCAGCTCCAGCATGCGGGGAGGCCTGGGCTGGCTGGCGAAGTTGCCATGTTTCGATTTAAAGCTTTCGTGACTGCAAGGATTCATCTTCTTTGGTTCTTTCGGTAAAGTCACGTAGAATGAGAATAAAATAATAAATTGATAAAATAAATGAGAATTTTATTGTGTTATTTTATTTTACCAAATTTATTATTTTATTCTCATTCTACGTGACTTTACCGCAAGAACCCAAGAAGAAGTTGCCATCAGCAAGTGCTTTAGTAGCACTTGGGCGTCTCCACTTGGAACAAGCGACAACACCGCAGCGGTGGTTGTTGTCGAGTGGATGGGTGGCCTAAACCCCTAAACCTTAACCGTGATGTAAACCCTTAAACCCTCCCCACCTCACCCACCACCCTCACCCCCCACCGCGTCACCTGTAGCAGGGCCCAGTCCTCGTTGACAAGCCACTGCGGCTGGTCGGCGGTGAGATCCGGCGGCGGCGGCCCCACACCGCCCGCGGCCGCCGCGTCCTATTGTTATAGTTACATTGTTATTAAAGACAATGCGTCCTATTGTCATGGTTACATTGTTATTAAAGACAATGCATCCTATTGTTATGGTTACATTGTTATTAAAGACAATGCATCATATTGTTATAGTTACATTGTTATTGAAGACAATGCATCGTATTGTTATGGTTACATTGTTATTAAAGACAATGCATCCTATTGTTATAGTTACATTGTTATTGAAGACAATGCATCCTATTGTTATAGTTACATTGTTATTAAAGCCAATGCATCCTGTTGTTATGGTTACATTGTTATTAAAGACAATGCATCCTGTTGTTATGGTTACATTGTTATTAAAGAGAATGCATCCTATTGTTATAGTTACATTGTTATTAAAGACAATGTATCATATTGTCGTAGTTACATTGTTATTAAAGACAATGCATCCCGTTATTATAGTTACATTGTTATTAAAGACAGTGCATCCTATTGTTATGGTTACATTGTTATTAAAGACAATGCATCCTATTGTTATAGTTACATTGTTATTAAAGACAATGCATCCTGTTGTTATAGCTACATTGTTATCAAAGACAATGCATCCTATTGTTATGGTTACATTGTTATTAAAGACAATGTATCATATTGTTATGGTTACATTGTTATTAAAGACAATGTATCATATTGTTATAGTTACAATTTATCAATTTATTATTTTATTCTCATTCTACGTGACTTTACCGAAAAATCAAAGAAGATATAGTTACATTGTTATTAAAGACAATGCATCCTGTTTTTATGGTTACATTGTTATCAAAGACAATGTATCATATTTTATGGTTACATTGTTATTAAAGACAATGCATCCTATTGTTACAGTTACATTGCTATTAAAGACAATGCATCCTAGTGTTATAGTTACATTGTTATTAAAGACAATGCATCCTATTGTTATAGTTACATTGTTATTAAAGACAATGCATCCTGTTGTTATAGTTACATTGTTATTAAAGACAATGCATCCTGTTGTTATAGTTACATTGTTATTGAAGACAATGCATCATATTGTTATAGTTACATTGTTATTAAAGACAATGCATATTATTTTTACGGTTACATTGTTATTAAAGACAATGCATCATATCGTTATAGTTACATTGTTAGTGAAGACAATGCATCATATTGTTATAGTTACATTGTTATCAAAGACAATGTATCCTATTGTTATGGTTACATTGTTATTAAAGACAATGTATCATATTGTTATAGTTACAATTTATCAATTTATTATTTTATTCTCATTCTACGTGACTTTACCGAAAGAACCAAAGAAGATATAGTTACATTGTTATTGAAGACAATGCATCCTAGTGTTATAGTTACATTGTTATTAAAGGCAATGCATCCTATTGTTATAGTTACATTGTTATCAAAGACAATGCATCCTATTGTAATAGTTACTTTGTTATTAAAGACAATGCATCATATTGTTACAGTTATATTGTTATTAAAGACAATGCATCCTAGTGTTATAGTTACATTGTTATTAAAGACAATGCATCATATTGTTACAGTTACATTGTTATTAAAGACAATGCATCCTATTGTTACAGTTACATTGTTATTGAAGACAATGCATACTATTTTTACGGTTACATTGTTATTGAAGACAATGCATCCTAGTGTTATAGTTACATTGTTATTAAAGGCAATGCATCCTATTGTTATAGTTACATTGTTATTAAAGACAATGTATCCTAGTGTTATAGTTACAATGTTATTAAAGACAATGCATCATATTGTTACAGTTACATTGTTATTAAAGACAATGCATCCTATTGTTACAGTTACATTGTTATTAAAGACAATGCATCCTATTGTTACAGTTACATTGTTATTAAAGACAATGCATCCTAGTGTTATAGTTACATTGTTATTGAAGACAATGCATACTATTTTTACGGTTACATTGTTATTAAAGACAATGCATCATATCGTTCAAGTTACATTGTTATTGAAGACAATGCATTATATTGTTATTATCAGAGTCATGTGTGTTTGCATGTTCACCCATTCACCCACCACTCACCCACGCACTCAGTCACCCACCCTCGCCCCACTCTCCCCCCACTCTCCCCCCCCCCACCCCCCACTCTCCCCCCACTCTCCCCCCCCCACTCTCACCTTCTTCTCCTTAGCGATTCTCTCCGCCCTGAGCGCTGCCACCTGGACAGGTGACAGCGGCGTCTCGTAGCTGTTACCGCTGCAACAACATCAACAACACCATCAATAACATCAATAACATCAAAAACACCATCAACAACATAAAGAACACCATCAACAACAATCAACAACATCAACAACACCATCAATAACATCAACAACATCAAAAACACCATCAACAACATCAACACCATAAATAACACCATCAACACCACCATCAACACCATCACCATCATCACCATCAGCGGTGCGGGGTGCTCACCTCTCCGACAGCACCGACACGTGTTTGGGATTCTTCTGGAAGAGATTTGTCCCCAACCTGAAAAGAGCGCAGCACACACACACACAGTCACACACACGCACGCAGACACACACACACGCACGCAGACACACACACATGCACAGACACACACACGCACGCACGCAGACGCACACACATGCACAGACACACGCACGCACGCAGACACACACATGCACAGACACACACACGCACACACATGCACAGACACACACATGCACACACATGCACAGACACACACATGCACGCACACGCACGCAGACACACACACATGCACAGACACACGCACGCAGACACACACGTGCACACACATGCACACACATGCACAGACACACACACGCACGCACACACATGCACAGACACACGCACGCACGCAGACACCCACACACGCAGACACACACTCACACACACGCACGTAGACACACGCACACACACGCACACACGCAACGTCAGGGTGGGCGGGTGAGTGAGCGGATGAGTGGGTGGGTGAGTTTGTGGGTGAGTGGGCGAGTGAGTGGGTGAGTGAGTGGGTGAGTGGGTGGGTGGGTGAGTGAGTGAATGAGTGGGTGGGTGGGTGAGTGGGTGGGTGGGTGAGTGAGTGGGTGAGTGGGTGAGTGAGTGGGTGAGTAGGTTAGTGGGTGGGTGGGTGAGTGAGTGAGTGGGCGGGTGAGTGAGTGGGTGAGTGAGTGAGTGGGTGAGTGAGTGAGTGGGTGAGTGAGTGAGTGGGTGAGCGAGTGAGTGGGTGGGTGAGCGTGCGGGCACCCACACGGGTTTGAGTGACATCCTGCGCTTGGCAGCGCTGCTCCGCGCCAGCTCAAACTTGGCAGAGAAGAGCTCCGTCTGAGCCGTGTGCTCGTCCTGCGCGAAGATCTGGCTGGTGCACAGCGGCTGCCTGCTCTTCGTCTACGTGGGGAGGGAGGGAAGGGAGGGGGAGGGAGGGAAGCAGTCAAATGATCATCATCACCACCACCATGAGACCCACTACAGCCATCATCATCGCCGCCACCACCATCACCACCACCACTGAGACCCACTTAGCTCACCTGCTCACCCGCTCACTCGCCTCCTCACCCGCTCACCCGCTCACCCGCGGCTCGCTCGCCCGCTCATCTACCCACCTCCTCGCCCGCCTGCCCACTCACCCACCCGCTCACCCCTCTCACCCACCCACCCACCCGCTCACCTGCTAACCAGCGGCTCGCTCACCAGCCACTCACCTTGTAGACGCATTTGGTCTTCTGCTTCTTCTTGGGGTGGAAGTCGTGGAGGAGCTGGGGGAGACATTAAAGGCACGAAGACGATCAGCAGCTCACCACCACCGTCACCATGGTGATGGTGAGCTCACCACCACCATGGTGACAGTCAGCTCACCACCACCGTCACCATGGTGACAGTCAGCTCACCACCACCATGGTGACAGTCAGCTCACCATCACCGTCAGCTCACCATCACCATGGTGACAGTCAGCTCACCATCACCGTCAGCTCACCATCAGCATGGTGACAGTCAGCTCACCACCACCGTCACCATGGTGACAGTCAGCTCACCACCACCACCGTCACCACCATCACCATCACCATGGTGACAGTCAGCTTACCATCACCGTCACCACCACCACCGTGACCATGGTGACAGACAGCTCACCATCACCGTCACCATGGTGACAGTCACCACCACCGTCACCATGGTGACAGTCAGCTCACCATCACCGTCACCACCACCACCGTCACCATGGTGACAGTCAGCTCACAAACACCGTCACCACCACCACCACCGCAGTGACGGTGATGACGATGATGACGATGAAGATGCCGATAATGCTGATGATTCTGCTGAAGCCGATGATGATGCTGATGATGAAGCTGATGATGATGCTGATGATTCTGATGATGATGCTGATGATTCTGCTGAAGCTGATGGTGTGAGAAACTCATAATCAACATCATTATTGTCACCATCGTCAGCGGCAGCATCACCACCACCCACTCACTCACCCACTCACTCACTCACACACCCACTCACTCACCCACCCACCCACCTACTCACTCCCTCACCCACTCACTCACCCACCCACTCACTCACCCACCCACCCACCCACCCCCCACCCACCCGCTCACCAAACCACCCACCCATCCACGCCTCACTCACTCACCCACGCAGCCACCCACTCACCCACCCACCCACTCACCCATGAGTGGGTGAGTAGGTGGGTGGGTGAGTGGTTTGGTGGGTGAGTGGGTGAGTGAGTGGGTGGGTGGGTGAGTGGGTGGGTGAGTAGTTGGGTGGGTGAGTGGGTTGGTGAGTGAGTGGGTGGGTGGGTGAGTGGGTGGGTGAGTGGGTGGGTGAGTAGGTGGGTGGGTTGATGGGTGAGTGGGTTGGTGGGTGAGTGGGTGGGTGAGTTGGTGGGTGAGTGGGTGGGTGGATGAGTGGGTGAGTAGGTGGGTGGGTGAGTGGGTAAGTGGGTGGGTGAGTGGCTGGCTGGGTGAGTGGCTGGGTGAGTGGCTGGGTGAGTGGCTGGCTGGGTGAGTGGGTGGGTGAGTGGCTGGGTGAGTGGCAGGGTGAGTGGCTGGGTGAGCGGCTGGGTGAGTGGCTGGGTGAGTGGCTGGTTGAGTGAGTGGCTGGCTGAGTGAGCGGCTGTCACCCTGCAGCTGCAGCTGGTGCCGGGCACCACCACCACCGCTGCCCCTGGCGGTGGAGCAGATGAAATAATGGGCACGTTATTTTAATCCCCCCATCCCTCCACTCCTCTGTGCACACCGGCAGTACAAGGGGATTAAGTTAGAAATGTGTGGTTTAAGATGTGGAGCAGAGATCTCAACAAAATCATAATGGTGCATGAATGAACAAATAAAAAAAAATCGATTTTAATAAAGTATGTAATGATTGCCAGTCAGTAAGACATTCTGATTAAAATTATTAAAATTGTGTTTATTTTTACTTAACAAAGAATGCATTTATAATCACACTTACACTTCAGTCAATGAATTAGATGGACACAAGAGGGTATGTGTGTATGTTGAACGTATTTCGCATTGTACGTAACCAACCGTGCACATTGGAGGTGTGAGGTAGCAGTAGCGTTAAATGGTTTTTAACGCCAAACGGATGGATGGTTAGAAAAATGGGTTGCCATGAATAACAAAAAAAATTTTGAGCAAAAGTTGTGAATGCAACACTTCCAAAAAAGTTTATTTTTTAAAAAAAGATTAACACTTTCATTCTGTACTCTTTGGTTCTATTCGGTAAAGTCACGTAGGTAAAAAAATTAAAACAACAAAAATCACGACGTTTCGGCCACAACACAAGCGGCCTTCATCAGCTGAAGGGACCAGACTGTCACCTGATGAAGGCCGCTTGTGTTGTGGCCTGAAACGTCGTGATTTTTGTTTAAATTTTTTTACCTACGTGACTTTACCGAATAGAACCAAAGAGCGTGGATCCTTGCAGTCACGAAAGCTTCAAATCGAGAACTTTCATTCTGCCCTCTTTCGTAACGTTACGAGCACCATCCCCTCCGATGTAACATTATTGTTGTTCACGCTTCTTGACGCGGCGACGACAGCGGCCCACTTCGTGGGGCTGTCATTTGTGGTGGCCGGGGTCGCTTCTAAAACAGCGCTGCACAGCAACTCACCGGGGCCTTGCCTGGTCAAATAAAAGGCAGTTTTAGTTTGCTTTAGTAGAACGCGGTGAACCCCGCGGTGAACCCCGCGGTGGCCTCGTGTGCACGGTGGGCAGCTGCGGAGGAGGAGGAGTTCACGTCGTCCCTCTTCCACTTCACTCACTCGCTGGTGACGGCCGAGCTGCTGTCCACCCACGCTGCAGGTGAGGCTCACTCACTCACCCACTCACCCACCCGCTCACCCACCCGCTCACCCACTCAACTACTCACTCGCCCACCCGCTCACCCACCCGCTCACCCACTCACTCACCCACCCGCAGCCTCCCGTTACCTCGCGACGTCGCGCGCGTAAGCAGGTAACATGACGTCACGTCCGGGGTAAGAGACACGCCCCTCCCACAATGAGCGGCTCTGTAACTGAATAAATTATGTTAATGAGTCCGGGCCATATGTCGAGGGATGGGGCGTGGCTGCTGAACCCCTCGCAATAAACACTCAACGGCTTCAACGAATACATTATGTTAATGAACCGCCAGTCACTGCGCGTACCTTTGCCCAAATAAGGATTGGCACTGGATTGATATCGGCGGTGACCCAAGCGGAGGTGACGTCACGCTGAAGAGCGCCGTGGACGGGTTTGGGGGAATGTGAATACCTTGGTGACATGACGTCACTAGCGAGTTACACCTCCCGTAGGCACTTCATGCCGAAGAGGTCATGCTCGTGGTGACGTCACAGAGCGGGGATGGAGTTTAAGTTGATTTAGATTAATTTTCCATTGCCCCCTCCCTTGGGTGCGTGAACTCAGTAACAACGTGGACATTATTGTGTATACACACTGTGTGTACATACACACAGTGTGTATGTGTACACACACTGTGTGTGTGTACACACACACACACAGAGTGCAGCGCTACATTAAATACGCACTACAATGACAACAGTTTAAAGGGATTTGAAGCATGTTTTTTTTTGGGGGGGGGGAGGGGGGCAGAACTTTGTGACGTCATAATTGAGGGGGAGGGGTCTGACTTTGTGTGACGTCGTATGACGATGGGGGGTCAAAAATCCTCTAAAATCGCGTGACGTCATTTAAGGTCGGCCCCTTACCTGAAGCAGTCCTGAGCGTCACTTAGGTGGACTCAGCCATAATTAAGGTGGTGAGGTGGGTGGGGGTGCTAACATCAGAATTTGAGAGACAAGCGGCCAGCCGTGGTTCTGTCCACACCAGCCCCTGGTGTTGTTCCATCGCGACCCTCACCGGTGCTCGCTAACAGCGCACGCCCAGTGGGAGTCGATGAGTCCGTGGGTTTCTGTGCGAATCCGTGGGTCCACGTGTGGGTCTGTGGATGCGTCAGTCTACATTGGGGAGCCTTTGTCTTTGCAGTTTGGGGACTAGTGCAGCACTAGTGTGTAGTAGTGTATAGTGTAGTGTATAGTGTAGTGTATAGTGTATAGTGTAGTGTATAGTAGTGTATAGTAGTGTAGTGTATAGTGTAGTGTATAATAGTGTATTGTAAAGTAGTGTATAGTGTAGTGTATAGTGTAGTGTATAGTGTAGTGTATAGTGTAGTGTATAGTGTAGTGTAAAGTAGTGCATATTGTAGTGTATAAGTGTATAGTGTAGTGTAAAATAGTGTTTAGTATAGTGTAGTGTATAGTAGTGTAGTGTATAGTGTAGTGTATAGAAATGTAGTATATAGTGCAGTGTAGAGTGTAGTGTATAGTGTAGTGTATAGTGTAGTGTATAGTGTAGTGTATAGTTTAGTATACTAGTTATCACGTGACTAGTGTAGCTAGCCAGGTGGTGACCACACTCGTGCGTGCATCTCCACTCGTCCGTGTCTGCAAGTAAGCGCTCGTGTGTGTATGTGCACCCGCGTGTTTGTTCGTGTCTGTATGTACGCACACTGTTGCACATGGTTCGCTCGTGTGGGTGTGTAGTGGAACGCACTGCTCATGAAAACATTGCCTCGTTACACGGTAAATGATGCGGCACAACAGGAGGGCACTACAGGGATGAGGCTCTCCAGTCTTGGTGCTGTGAATTAAAATAGCGCCAGGGTGGAGCGTCCTGTCCCTACAGCTCGTAGCTGTGACGGAGTGAGAGTGATCAGTGGACAGCCACCATGGTTGCCAGGTAAGGGGAGACTTCACCCGGAACTCTCCTCCACACGTGTTCCCCGTGAACATTGTCGCAATAAACGTACGATCAGGAATCTTTAAAATATCCGACCTTTGTTGTTCCGCAAGAATATTAACACTCAAACTCGTATCGAACTCTTCATGAATTCACTCGGTCAAATAGTTCAGGTACTCGGCAAAGCATTTCACCACCCGGTATGCAACAGTTAAACAATCTACTCCAAATCAGCACCGAAATGTCAAATGATCATCCACCATTGACTTCCACATCAATGGAAGCCATTTGCCATGACGTCCAAGCCATTAAATACCAGAACAACGAACGTGCCATTCAAGTACATCTTGAAACCCACTATCTGAAGTAGTTTGTATTAAACAATAACTAAATAATAGAAACACGTTTACAATATTGAGCGAAGTTATAGTCACGGACTTTTTCCAACTTTAGCTCAACAGGACCACAAAAGCTCGGATGTGGTTCATAATAAATTAATCAATCTGATTGAAATCATCAACTGGCCAAACACTTTTCGATTTCAACGTCACCTTATAAAAGAATAACATTTTAAATATAAGCGCACAACTTTATCTGTGATGAGTGCTGCACTTTCCGTTGTTTTCATGCAGGGGGCGCTGCAAACCGACGCACCCCCTGCATGGACGACGGAGGCGCAGGGACAGACGTTCGATTACGTTGGAATCTATCTGCAGACGGCGGTCTTCTCGCACGGCTAGCAGCTCCGTGTCGCCTTATCTCGATCCCGCAATCCCAAACAGGTGAAAGTCCGCATCGAACCGAACCCCCGACAAGGCCATCTACTTAACGTGAATGCGTCCTTCGTGTGCAAATGTTGTGACTTTCCTGGCCTGAAGGCCGTCAATGTGTTGGACCCTTATTGGTGCACAGCGTCTCAACAACAGCAGTGGGGTTTGCTTCAACCGATAGGTAACGAACATCCAGACGTGAATCAGCAAGGAGCATTTCTAGTCCTAGTTAGACAAAATCTACGTCAACACGTAAGACAAAACTACAATTCGTGTTGTAGAGAATGTATCTCCTCCTATACGTGTAACTTTTAAGTGGTATGCCTTGTAACTGATGAATGATCCGAGTGTGCTACCTATTTCAAAGACAATGAGTTGCTCCGGATGCTTCGTGGAACACAAAAACACCGTTTGACCTGTATCACAAGAACAACGGGTCTCACCTGAGTTCTCTGTACAGGTTACTTCCAAACACACACACACACTTTGTCCTAACATCACTTATTCAATGTTTGACCCTTATAGATCAAATGTTACATGTATGCACAAAACCAGACAAGTATACATTCTAAATTAATGACAGGCATATTAACAAAATTGGATTACTGCAGTGAAATATACTGCATCACGTTACATCGTATTAACAAGAAGCTTTTAAAAAAAGTTGCACAGTCTGCTTCACAGTGTATGTAAAAATACTATTGTGTCATTCAAAACGAGTAGGCCATTGCATGCTGGCGTCTGAGTGAAAATGTAGCAAATTCTAAACATTACCTACCAACTACACAACTGAGATGACGCATCAATCATCGCCCCCTACTGACAGGCTCTTGTCCACACGCAGGCCGGTGCAGAGATACCATGTTGTGCCACACAGGGACAGCTGCTACTTGGGGATGCTCTTCGAGCGTTTGAGATGAGACACAAAACTCCGAGTTGCTGAGGCGATTAAGCAAGCACCATGTTAAAGCAATTATGATAACATAGTGAATGCTTGGGAGCTTATTGGCTCTTGCTCCTGGTTAGAGATCTACCCAACCCACGGGCCCACAAAGTGAGTGACAAAGGTGCATCGATTGTAGCGACATTGTCTCTGGCTTACACATCTACCGGGTCTCCACTTGACTTTGTATTGTCTAGGAGCAAGTCCACCCACACCTCCACTTCCACAAACTACTGGGAGTTGCCTCGCTCTGCCTCACAGTAAGAATTCTCCTCCTGCTTCACGATGTGAAGGTCCCATTTTGGAGTTGAATCTTCATCTTCACATTTCACCTTCACATCTTTGCTCTTCACCATCACTTCTTCACATTTCACCTTCACCTCTTCACATTTCACCTCGATACCTTTAAAAGTGTTAAAGCTGGGATTTTCCTCCGGTTCTTGTATCATGAGGGATGGGCTCATGGTGGCACTTTGACTTTCACAAGCTGATTTCAGACTCCACTCCTTGTGGATCTTCTGATGCTTCTGTGTTCTCTGGTGTACTTTAAGATGTGGTTGCTGTGCAAACGTTATCCCGCACGGAGTGCACCTGAAGGGTTTCTCTCCTGTGTGTGTTCTCTGGTGTACTACAAGAAGAGATGAATGTGCAAACGCCTTCCCACACACACTGCACTTGAAGGGTTTCTCTCCCGTGTGTGTTCTCTGGTGTATTACAAGAGCAGATGAACGTGGAAACGCCTTCCCACACACACTGCACTTGAAGGGTTTCTCTCCCGTGTGTGTTCTCTGGTGTTCTACTAGAGTAGATGAATGTGCAAACGCCATCCCACACACACTGCACTTGAAGGGTTTCTCTCCTGTGCGAGTTATCTTGTGCCGTGTGAAATCTCCAGTACGATCCGTGGTGTATGCACACCGGTCGCATTGTTGCCTTGTCCTACCGAGCTGCGCTGAGTGTATTTGCTCCATCAGACCAATTCTGCGGAGGAAGCGTCAGAGGAAGCGTCAGCTGCAGACAGAAAAAAATAATATCCACACCATCGACACGTCAGTATCGATGCACAGAGGAAAGCATATATACACAGTAACACGTGACTTACACGTCTATACTCATTCATATATTCATGATATAGTGGAAAAGTGTCACAAATTCATCACACGGTCTGTTATGGCACACAATGAGAGGGCAAATGGTTATAAACATGCCTGGAAGCCTTTGTATCTTCAAAATGAATGTTCACTAAAAACTCCGAGCACACAATTTCAGCTGTCTGGCTTCAAAAGGAACTTAAGAGGTGTGAAGCCAGGCACAGATGTCCTTGAATGCTGGGGATGAACAGACCCGACTTCAGCTGCACGTGTGTGCTGTGTTAACTTCCTGACTCCATTCTTACAAAGAGTTTCAGAGGAAAACAAAACTAAGCTACTGTTTTGATATAACCTCCGTGCTCAATAGAGTTAATAAACTTCACTGCAAACACAAACTTGACACTGTCACACACTCAGAGGCGAAGCCTGGATTTTCAGGTAGGGGGGCAACCCCTCCATTAATGAAAAATGATAGGAGTTGTTTGTTAGTAGTTGTTGGTAAGGAGTTGTTAGTAAGGAGTTGTTAGTAAGGAGTTATTAGTAAGGAGTTGTTAGTAAGTAAGGAGTTGTAAGGAGTTGTTAGTAAGTAAGGAGTTGTTAGTAAGGAGTTGTTAGTACGTAATGACTTGTCCCTTGCTTTTCATTCGACGCGTGTGATCGGCATTGCACTCGCTGAAGGTGTTTGCCTTCAGGGAAGTCGTGTACTCTGTATACGCAACTGTGCAAAATTCTGTGACTCACTTAAAACTGCTTTGCCGTTACTTATTGCCAATTATGGACTCGGTCTGTTGTCCTCTCATAGAGTCCCTGGCACGTAATAATATGCCACACGGTGGCAGTGGGGGACGCAAAATGCTGATTTATCTATATATATGAAAGGGAAATGTGTGGATACGTGTGTCTGTTTGAAATGTTTAGCATACTTCCCAACGTGCCACACACTTGAAATTTGGCATGTGGGTATGTTTCATACTGTACACAATGTAAAAAAATATAAAAATGGTCTTTTGTATTTTGGGGGGGGAATGACCATGAAGTGTCTGGCGTCAACCCGCAACACCTCTGAGTTAAGCGCTCTGCAATGCTTAGAGCTGTTAACAGCGTGCCGGGAGATTTTAGGTGGCGCTTCGCTCCTGGCCGATGAAGCCATTGGTTTCTCGGGAGTTCAATACATATCCTCCGTGCGAAGAACGGGTAGAACTGCTATCTTAAATATGAAGTAGAACATTTCATCTGTTTGTTTGTGCGAAGCAGCAAAAACCTCTCCAACGCCGAGCTCTGGCGTCGTGAAAATTTGCACAGCTGACGCTGTCTGGAATTTCTAAGTGAACGTGACTATTTTCAGCTCGCCACGTCATTATTCCCTTCCCCGAGTGGCCAAAATCGACCAGACATAGAAGTGGGTTAAGGTTGAATTTCCTTGAGTGAAAACATCCGATTTAGGTAAATTGATTTGTTTCGGCTTTTTTCTTTCTTGCAAGCATCAATTTTTTTCCAGGGGTTTTCAGTGAAATAGAAGGGAATGTGAAGTTAATCCAAGACAAGAATCCAAGTCCCGGGCGAAGCTGGGTAGTGAAGCTTATTACTAATAAACCCCAATAATCCTATCAAAATGAGGGATTTAGATCGGATCGTTGGGGGGGGGGGGCACGTGCCACCCCACCCCCCACTGGCTCCACCACTGTCACACACTCTCATGGTTCACAGGTGGTGGTGTGTCCAGACCCACGCCTGGCCACCTTCACCTGCTCAGTATTAATGCTTCCTCACTCCACCAAGTAGTTAATTGAGGATCAATCAACACAGCCGAGGCTGCGTTTCTCTCTCTCTCTCCCCATGGTCGTGTGGATTTCCTTCCCGAACCCCCGGTCTCCCCTCTACATGTAGAGAATGAACACCGCCACGCGTCTAAGAGTGAACACCGCCACGCGTCTAGAGTGAACACCACCACGTGTCTAGAGTGAACACCGCCACGCGTCTAGAGTGAACACCACCAAGTGTCTAGAGTGAACACCACCACGTGTCTAGAGTGAACACCACCACATGTCTAGAGTGAACACCACCAAGCGTCTAGAGTGAACACCACCACGCGTCTAGAGTGAACACCACCACGCGTCTAGAGTGAACACCACCACGTGTCTAGAGTGAACACCACCACGTGTCTAGAGTGAACACCACCACGTGTCTAGAGTGAACACCACCACACGTCTAGAGTGAACACCACCACGTGTCTAGAGTGAACACCACCCTGCGTCGAGAGAGAACACCACCACGCGTCTAGAGTGAACACCACCACACGTCTAGAGTGAACACCACTACGCGTCTAGAGTGAACACCACCACGTGTCTAGAGTGAACACCACCACGTGTCTAGAGTGAACACCACCACGCGTCTAGAGTGAACACCACCAAGCGTCTAGAGTGAACACCACCACACGTCTAGAGTGAAAACCACCACGTGTCTAGAGTGAACACCACCACGCTGTTGACAAGCCCCACCTTACACCATTGGAAACCTCATTTGCCAGTAACAAAATATGATAATTGTTTTTTTTACCCTTTTATCTGGCAACAAAACTGACACCTTTTTTACAAGGAGTCATGTGTACATTGACGACAATACCTGCGGTCGGAACGCAAACACAAAACAACAACTCTGATAATGTATGTGGCACTGTGGTGCATTGTCTATGGTCCAACACCAACGTGAGGCGAGGCTCTAAAGAAAGCTGTCTCGGGTGTGGACCAATCAATTTCAAGGACAGTGCCACATACATTATCAGAGTTGTTTTGTGTTTGTGTTCCGACCGCAGGTATTGTGGTCAATGTAAACATGACTCCTTGTAAAAAATGTGCCAGTTTTGTTGCCAGATAAAAGGGTAAAAAAAACAATTATCAAGTCCCACCTTGTTGTTGTTATTGTTGTTGTGGGCAGGTCGCTTCTGATAACAAGAGCGGTATAGCAGCTCAAGCGGGCTTGGCCTGGTGAAAAAAATAAAAACTGCGTGAATATTGACAATAAAACAAAGTTACAAAGTGGCGAGCCGGGTGAAGACAAATTAAACTTAAGAGAGATAATTAAAGTAAATGCAATCAGGCGAGGGCAGGAGGCAAGGCCCCGCGTGGCTAGGCCCTGCGTTGTAAAGTTCCAACCTGGACATCGATTCCCATGCTCGCTGCTACTCAACTGACATCCCTACGAGAGAGCGAGGCTCTACCTTGGTAAACAACAACCACAACCACCATGAGAATTTCTCACCTCGGATTTCAGTGCAAGCGCGCACACGGCAGCTTCCTGTTGCCTCGCGACAGCGGGAAGTTGTATGACGTCAATTCCCTCCCACAAGCGGCTCTGTAACTGAATAGATTATGTTAATGAGGCCTGCCCATATGTCGAGGGATGGGGGCGTGGGCACTGAACCCATCGCAATAAACTCGCGACGGCTTTAACGAACACATTATGTTAATGAGTCGCCAGTCACTGGGCGTAGCTTTGCCCAAATAAGGATTGCCACTGGACCGATATTGGTAGCGACCCGAGCGGAGGTGACGTCACGCTCAAGAGCGTGGTGGACGGGGGAGGGGTGAATACCTTGGTGACATGACGCCACTAGCGATGTACACCTCCCCCTGACGTTTCACGCCGAAGAGGTAATGCAGAGTGGTGACGTCACAGAGTTGGAGTTTAAGTTTATTTAGATTCATTTTCCATTGCTCCCTCCCTTGGGTGTGTGAGCTCAGCAACAACGTGGACATTGTTGTGTGTGCACTGTGTGTGTGTGTACACTCTGTGTGTGTACACTATGTGTATACACTGTGTGTCACTGTGTGTCACTGTGTGTGTGTCACTGTGTGTACACTGTGTGTATGTACACTATGTGTATACACTGTGTGTGTCACTGTGTGTCACTGTGTGTGTGTACACTGTGTGTGTCACTGTGTGTGTGTACACTGTGTGTGTATATATATACACTGTGTGTACCCTGTGTGTGTACACTAGGTGTATACACTATGTACACCGTGTGTACACTGTGTGTGTGTACAGTGTATACCCTGTGTGTGTGTACACTGTGTGTGTACACTATGTGTATACACTGTGTGTACACTGTGTGTGTACATTGTGTGTGTACATTGTGTGTGTGTACACTGTGTATACCCTGTGTGTGTGTACACTGTGTGTGTACAGTGTGTGTGTACACTATGTGTATACACTGTGTGTACACTGTGTGTGTACATTGTGTACATTGTGTGTGTGTACACTGTGTGTACATTGTGTGTACACTGTGTGTGTACACTGTGTGTCACTGTGTGTCACTGTGTGTGTCACTGTGTGTCACTGTGTGTGTGTCGCTGTGTGTCTGTGTGTCACTGTGCCTGGCACAAGCGTCGTGGTGACGTCACCGCCACTTAGTGGCGAATGGCGGTTGTTCTTGTGTCACTGTGTACACTGTGTGTGTCACTGTGTGTGTACACTGTGTGTGTGTACACTGTGTCACTGTGTGTGTCACTGTCACTGTGTGTATGTACACTGTGTGTATGTACACTGTGTGTGTGTACACTGTGTATGTACAGTGTGTATGTACACTATGTGTATACAGTGTGTGTACACTGTGTACACTGTGTGTGTACACTGTGTGTACAGTGTGTGTACATTGTGTGTACAGTGTATAAACTGTGTGTGTACACTATGTGTGTGTGTACACTGTGTGTGTACACTGTGTGTACACTGTGTGTGTGTACACTGTGTGTGTGTACACAGTGTATACACTGTGTGTGTATACACTGTGTGTGTGTACACTGTGTGTGTGTGTACACTGTGTGTGTACACTGTTTGTGTCCGCATTGAACCGAACCCCCGGCAAGGCCATCTACTTAATGACGAGAGAAAATTCACACGAAATGTCCTTTTCAATTAAGTCTTCCAGATGTAAATTGATACAAGCTTTTAATGAAGAAATAAAATCATCTAATTCAAAACACAACACAAGTCAAAGATGTTTCATTTTAAAACTTCAAAAGGGAGCATGGGGTACTTGTGTGAATGCGTCCTTCGTGTGCAAATGTTGTGACTTTCCTGGCCTGAAGGCCGTCAATGTGTTGGACCATTATTGGTGCACAGCGTCTCAACAACAGCAGTGGGGTTTGCTTCAACCGATGGTTACGAACATCCAGACGTCAATCAGCAAGGTGCATTTCTAGTCCTAGTTAGACAAAATCTACGTCAACATGTAAGACAAAACTACAAGTCGTGTTATAGAGAATGTATCTCTTCTACGTGTAACTTCAAGGTGGTATGCCTTGTAACTGATGAATGATCCGAGCGTGTTCCCTATTTCAAAGACAATGAGTTGCTCCAGATGCATCGTGAAACACAAAAATACCGTTTGACCTGTATCACAAGAACAACGGGTCCCACCTGAGTTCTCTGTACAGGTTACTTTCAAACACACACACACACTTTGTCCTAACATCACTTATTCAATGTTTGACCCATATAGATCAAATGTTACAAGTATGCACAAAACCAGACAAGTATACATTCTCAATTATTGACAGGCATATTAACAAAATTTGATTACTGCAGTGAAATATCCTGCATCACGTTACATCGTATTAACAAGAAGCTTAAAAAAAAAGTGGCACAGTCTGCTTCACAGTGTATGTAAAACATACTGTTGTGTCATTCAAAACGAGTAGGCCATTGCATGCTGGCGTCTGAGTGAAAATGTAGCAAATTCTAAACATTACCTACAAACTACACAACTGAGATGACACATCAATCATCGCCCCCTACTGACAGGCTCTTTTTTCGATTTAAAGCTTTCGTGACTGCAAGGATTCATCTTCTTTGGTTCTTTCGGTAAAGTCACGTAGAATCTTAGCAGCGTTGATTGTAGCTCTGTCGTCCCGACAGGTTTGTTCCTTTCACCTGAAGAAGGCCACTTGTGTTGTGGCCGAAACGGCGTGAGAATTTGATTGTTTTATTTTATTATTTTATTCTCATTCTACGTGACTTTACCGAAAGAACCAAAGAAGATGACAGGCTCTTGTCCAGGCTCTTACCACACAGGGGCAGTAGCAGCTGCCCCTGTGTGGTACAAGGGACACCACCTTGTACCACACAGGGGCAGCTGCTACTTGGGGATGCTCTTCGAGCGTGAGATGAGATACAAAACTCCGAGTTGCTGAGGCGATTAAGCAAGCACCATGTAAAAGCAATTATTATAACATAGTGAATGCTTGGGAGCTTATTGGCTCTTGCTCCTGGTTAGAGATCTACCCAACCCACGGGCCCACAAAGTGTTCAACTTCACGTTCTTGTCATTAAAGGCCTGTGACAAAGGTGCATCTATTGTAGCGACATCGTCTCTGGCTTACACATCTACCGGGTCTCCGCTTGACTTTGTATTGTCTAGGAGCAAGTCCACCCACACCTCCACTTCCAGAAACTGCTGGGAGTTGCCTCACTCTGACTCACAGTCAGAATTCTCCTCCTGCTTCACGATGTGAAGGTCCCATTTTGGAGTTGAATCTTCATCTTCAGATTTTACCTTCACTTCTTCGCTCATCACTTCTTCACATTTCACCATCACCTCTTCATATTTCACCTTGATACCTTTAAAAGTGTCCAAGCTGGGATTTTCGTCAGGTTCTTGTTTCATGAGGGATGGGCTCATTGCAGCACTTTGACTTTCACAAGCTGATTTCAGACTCCGACTCCGCTCCTTGTGGATCTTCCGATGCTTTTGTGTTCTCTGGTATCTTCGAAGAGTTGATGAATCTGCAAACGGCTTCCCGCACAGAGCACACTTGAAGGGTTTCTCTCCTGTGTGTGTTCTCTGGTGTTTTACAAGATCAGATGACTGTGCAAACGCCTTCACGCACACACTGCACTTGAAGGGTTTCTCTCCCGTGTGTGTTCTCTGGTGTATTACAAGATTACATGAATCTGAAAATGTCTTCCCACACACACTGCACTTGAAGGGTTTCTCTCACGTGTGTGTTCTCTGGTGTTTTTTAAGAGATGACCGTGAAAATGCCTTCCCACAAACACTGCACTGGAAGGGTTTCTCTCCCGTGTGTGTTCTCTGGTGTAATACGAGATGATATGACTGTGTAAACGCCATCCCGCAGATCGTGCACCTGAAGGGTTTCTCTCCCGTGTGTGTTCTCTGGTGTTTTTTAAGAGCAGATGAATCTGAAAATGTCTTCCCACACACACTGCACCTGAAGGGTTTCTCTCCTGTGTGTGTTCTCTGGTGTGATTTAAGAGCAGATGAATGTGCAAATGCCTTCACGCACACACTGCACTTGAAGGGTTTCTCTCCCGTGTGTGTTCTATGGTGTACTATAAGATGTGGTGACTGTGTAAACGCCATCCCGCAGATCGTGCACCTGAAGGGTTTCTCTCCCGTGTGTGTTCTCTGGTGTTTTTTAAGAGCAGATGAATCTGAAAATGTCTTCCCACACACACTGCACCTGAAGGGTTTCTCTCCTGTGTGTGTTCTCTGGTGTGATTTAAGAGCAGATGAATGTGCAAATGCCTTCACGCACACACTGCACTTGAAGGGTTTCTCTCCCGTGTGTGTTCTATGGTGTACTATAAGATGTGGTGACTGTGTAAACGCCATCCCGCAGATCGTGCACCTGAAGGGTTTCTCTCCCGTGTGTGTTCTCTGGTGTTTTTTAAGAGCAGATGAATCTGAAAATGTCTTCCCACACACACTGCACCTGAAGGGTTTCTCTCCTGTGTGTGTTCTCTGGTGTGATTTAAGAGCAGATGAATGTGCAAATGCCTTCACGCACACACTGCACTTGAAGGGTTTCTCTCCCGTGTGTGTTCTATGGTGTACTATAAGATGTGGTGACTGTGCAAACGCCATCCCGCACAGAGTACACTTGAAGGGTTTCTCTCCCGTGTGTGTTCTCTGGTGTTTTACAAGATTACATGACTGTGTAAACGCCATCCCGCACATCGTGCACCTGAAGGGTTTCTCTCCCGTGTGTGTTCTCTGGTGTTTTACAAGACCAGATGACTGTGCAAATGCCTTCCCGCACACACTGCACTTGAAGGGTTTCTCTCCCGTGTGTGTTCTCTGGTGTGTTTTAAGAGCAAATGAATCTGAAAATGCCTTCCCACAAACACTGCACTTGAAGGGGTTCTCTTCCGTGTGTGTTCTCTGGTGTTTTTTAAGAGCAGATGGCCATAAAAATGCCTTCCCACAAACACTGCACCTGAAGGGTTTCTCTCCTGTGTGACTCCTCTGGTGCTGTGTCAAATTTCCAGTCCGATCCGTGCTGTATGCACGCTGGTCGCATTGTTGACTTGTCGTACCGAGCTGCGCTGAGTGCCTTTGCTCCATCAGACCAAATCTGCAGAGGAAGCGTCAGATGCAGACATAAAAAAAGAATATCCACACCATCTACACGTCAGGCACAGAGAAATGCACACGTGAACACGTCTAAACTTATTAATATTTTCATGATGTAATGAAATGTTTCTCAAATTCATCAGATTTGATAAATGTGCAAACGCCTTCCCACACAGAGTGCACCTGAAGGGTTTCTCTCCACGGGCTGTTATGGCACACAATGAGAGGGCAAATGTCATTAATATGCCTGGAAGCCTTCATATCTTCAAGATGAATGTTAACCCAAAACTCTAAGCACACAATTTCGGCTGTCTGACTACAAAATGAATATTTATGAGAGCTAAATTCAGATGACATAGCAAAGGGTGTTGAAAACAATACTATTTGTGTTATGCAGAAATGCATAAATCAATGTTCAATCGCAACTTAGAGGTGTGAATCCAGGCTCAGATGACCTTGAAATGCTGGGATGAACAGATCCGACTTCAGCTGCATGTGTGTGCTGTGTTCACCTCCTGTTTCCATTCGTATAAAGAGTTCCAGAGGAAAACAAAAATAAACTATTGTTTTGATATAACCTCCTTGTTCAACAGAGTTAATAGACTTTACTGCAAACACAAACTTGACACTGTCACACACTGCCATGGGTAAACAGGTGGCGGTGTGACCAGAACCATGTCTGGCCACCTTCATCTGCTCAGCATTAATTCTTCCTCACTCCACCAAGTAATGAATCGAGGATCAATCAACATAGCCGAGGCTATCCGTGTCTCTGTCTCTCTCTCCCCGTGGTGAAGGTGTTCCCCTCCACACATTGAGTCAACAGCGGCACGCGCTTAGCGTCTTTGACCGATAGATACATTGACGCACGTATTGTTGGTTCTTTCAGTAAAGTCACGTAGATAGAAAATAAAAATAACAGATTAAATTCAATAAGATAAAGACCACTTGTGCTGCGATCGAAACGTCGTGGGTTTATTGCTTTATTTAAAAATATATATTTTTCATTTATTTTTATTATTTTATTTTCTATCTCCGTGACTTTACCGAAAGAACTAAGAATATTAATTCCTGCAGTCACCAAAGTTTTAAGTCAAAACATTCACACACGTTGACAAAGCCTCACCTTGTGTTGTTGTGGGCAGGTCGCTTCTGATAACAAGAGCGGTATAGCAGCTCAAGCAGGCTTGGCCTGGTGAAAAAAATAAAAACTTGCGTGAATATTGACAATAAAACAAAGTTACAAAAAGGCGAGCCGGGTGAAGACAAATTAAACTTAAGCGAGATCATTAAAGTGAATGCAATCAGGCGAGGGCAGGACGCAAGGCCCCACGTGGCTAGGCCTCGCGTTGTAAAGTTCCAAACTGGACATCGATTCCCATGCTCGCTGCTACTCAACTGACATCCCTACGAGAGAGAGAGGCTCTACCTTGGTAAACAACAACAACCACCACCACTACCACCATGAGAATTTCTCACCTCGGATTTCAGTGCAAGCGTGGATCAGCAGCCTCCTGTTACCTCGCGACGTCACGCGGGTAGGCAGGTAACATGACGTCACTTCCAGGGTAAGAGACACGCCCCTCCCATAATGAGCGGCTCTGTAACTGAATAAATTATGTTAATGTGACTAGCCATATATCGAGGGATGGGGCGTTGCTGCTGAACCCGACGGCTTCAACGGATACATTATGTTAATGAACCGCAGTCACTGGGCGTAGCTTTGGCCAAATAAGGATTGCCACTGGATTGATATCGGCAGTGACCCAAGCGGAGGGGACGTCACGCTCACGAGCGCTGTGGACGAGGTTGGGGGGAGTGTGAATACCTTGGTGACATGACGTCACTAGCGAGGTACACCTCCCGCTGGCACTTCATGCCGATGAGGTCATGCTGAGTGGTGACGTCACAGAGCGGAGATAGAGTTTAAGTTGATTTAGATTCATTTTCCATTGCCCCCTCCCTTGCGTGCGTGAACTCAGCAACAACAACGTGGACATTATTGTGTGTACAGTGTGTGTGTACACTGTGTGTGTGTACACTGTGTGTGTGTGTATACACACTGTGTGTGTATACACACACATACACCGCCTTTGCTCCCCACTACACGTACACACTGTGTGTACGTACACACTGTGTGTGCGTGTAGTGGGGAGCAAAGGCGGTGTATTGGCCAGTCATCTCAGTCAGTCGACCCATGGCATCTTATCATCAATTTATTTTTTTAAATTTATTATTTTTATTTGTTATTTGTATACATTTTTTGTATTTTTTGAATCTTTTATTTTGTTTTCTATCTACGTGATTTACCGAAAGAACCAGGAATATGGTAGCGTATTCTCTATTTGTTGCAGAGGTTCAAAGTTCAAATCCGACAGGCACACCTGGCTACCCCAGTAACATTCACCACAATATGCGCTGTTCTGCTTCACGGCGGATGTCAAACAGAGTATTGTGTCACTCACAACGCACAGGTCATTGCATGTTGGTGTCACAGTCAAAATTGTGGTTAATTCCAAACATTATCCAGAAACTCTACAACGTAGATGACGCGTCAATGATCGCCCCCTACCGACAGACTCATGCCACGTGCAGGCCGGTGGAGGGCCACCTTGTGCCACAAAGGGGCAGCTGTCACTTAGGGGCGCCCTTCGATTGTTTGAGATGAGGTTCGATACGAAACACCGAGTTGCTGAGGCAATTAGGCAAGCGACTTATGAGTGCAAATATGTTGTTTATAACGTAGTGAATGCTTGGGAGCTTAATTGTCCCTCGCTCCTGCTCACAGATTTACCCAGCCCGCAGATCTTACATATGAAAAGCTAATGGTGAGTGAGGTCAGCAGCACTGTAGGTTCTGGTGTCAAGGACATGGGCCTGCATTAGCGGGTCCACTGCTATATAATCCTGCGGATGTTCTTGCTTGGACCCGGCGTGAATCCACGATGTTGTCTGGATGCACAGATGCCAGAACAGCGTGTTGGCAATGACAAGCCCACAGGCTGCACAGAAGTCTAACAGCCTCCTACCGTTGTTATTGAGTTGATCTGGCCCATGCCTTCCAATCGCTCCAGACCAGGTGCCAGCATCATCACCAACTCGGGCATTGAAGTCACCCAACAGGATGACTATCCCGAGAGGCCACTTTTAGCTAACACCTGTGACAGGAGGTCATAGAAGGAATCTGAATCCACGGGCTTGCCTGCATCCCTCCACTGATGTTCATCTTCGGTGGGGGCGTAAGCAGCCACCACCACCACCACCATTCTCTGCCTCCTGTTGATGGGGAGGCGAGCCCAAAGTAGCCTGGGGCTTACAGCTTCCCACACCTCGCCGCCACCTTCCCACGCCGCCTTCATTCTTTTTTTCAGAATAAGAGCCACTCCTTGTTGTTTGGCAGTCTCCTGCCCCGAGTGGAGGACTCTGCACCCCTCATGATGATTGGAGTCAGAGCCGGTCCACTGGATCTCCTGAATGCCACAGAGATCCAGGCGGTACCGGTCCAGCTCTGTACAGAGTAGCAGCCTCTCCTCCACGTGGCCACTCTCAGTGGCTTTTTGCCATTTCTAGAGGAACCCCAAGGGTAAGGATTCAGGCATTGCTCCTCACAATGTTATCGTCTGGCAACACAACCACCAACAACACACCTGTATTTGAATTGCAAGTAACTTTAATGAACACAATGCAACCAAAACAACCGTTCGTTTGAAAAACATAGTATCCTTAATATTTCCATTCTTCTCCGTGTGAGTCCCACACACACACCCACTGCATTTAAATTCCAAATCATGTTGATAAACACACCGCCAATCATTTGAAACCGAGTCGGCGCTTAGAGGACGATGTGGGTCCCTACTGACGAGGTGAGTGTCCATATTCATGTTGTGGGTCCTGATTGAAGATATGGGTCCGGATTAAAGAGGTGAGTGTCCCTTTTGATGTGGGTCTCTATTGACAAGGCGAGCATCCCTGTTGACGATGTTGGTCCCTGATGACGATTTGGGTCCGTGTTAACGATGTTAGCACTGAATTGGTCCTCGTCTAATAGCCTATATGTTCTACCATATGTAAACCCATAAGACAATAAATGTTACAATACATAGCATGTATAAGAATTCAAATTCATGTCAACCACCACTCACCCTCCCCTCGACTCACTCCCACGCTCAGCCCTCCACTAGGGTACCCCCCCCCCCGCCCACACCGGTGGCAGAGGGCCTTGTTTGACCCAAGACACCTCTCCTTCTTTCCACAGAGCTACAAGACAATCAGAGTCTAGTCGTCCTTCACATCGTCAGCAAGATGGATGAGGTGAGCTACGTCTGGCCGTGTGTGGCGCCGAGCGTGAAGATTTTCTTCTATTCTGCAGCGTGCGTCCACGTCAACTTTCACCATCAAGCGCGCCCAGACTCCTCCACGGCTCCGCTGCCTCTCCTGCCCTCGTCCTCCTGCTTCCGCTCCGTCCGATCGCCCCCCTCTCCTCCCGCCCCTTGCCGGCTCTCTTCACACGCGCGCTCCGACCTCCCTCGCCTTCCACGTCAGGAGGTACGCCCGAGATCAATCGTCCTGCCCGCACCAACGGCTCACCCATCGTCCGACCGCGTCTCCGTTCATGCAGGTAAGGGCACCATCACAGCGTAGCGGTTAGCGGCGCTGCGCCATTCTCGCTCACGGCCAATACCAGCAACAATTAGGGGCCGTCCGTGAATAACGTCACGCACCTAGAGGGGGGGGGGGGCGGGGTCAGACGTTTGTGACGATGTGTGACAAGGGGGGGGGGTTTGAGAAAAGTGACGTCACATCAAATTGTGCAACTTTAAATAAATGTAAACACGTTCTACTTAATTAGACTTTGTAATAAATGTTTTCTACCTACAACATCAGTATGCAGCGCCACATTAACTACGCACTACAATGACAATAGTTTAAAGCGATTTGAAGCATGTTTTATCTTTTTTTTTGGGGGGGGGGGCGGAGGGGGGCAGAGCTTTGTGACGTCATATTTGAGGGGGAGGGGTCTGACTTTGTGTGACATCATGTGACGATGGGGGC
Organism: Petromyzon marinus; assembly: GCF_048934315.1. NCBI lineage: Eukaryota > Metazoa > Chordata > Hyperoartia > Petromyzontiformes > Petromyzontidae > Petromyzon > Petromyzon marinus. The sequence continues at coordinate 365,487 of NW_027423019.1, forward strand.
GGGGGGGGTCAAAAATCCTCTAAAATCACGTGACGTCATTTAAGGTCGTCCCCTCACCTGAAGCAGTCCTGAGCGTCACTTAGGTGGACTCAGCCATAATTAAGGAGGTGGTGAGGTGGGTGGGGGTGCTAACATCAGAATTTGAGAGACAAGCGGCCAGCCGTGGTTCTGTCCACACCAGCCCCTGGTGGTGTTCCATCGCGACCCTCACCGGTGCTCGCTAACAGCGCACGCCCAGTAGGAGTCGATGAGTCCGTGGGTTTCTGTGCGAGTCCGTGGGTCCACGTGTGGGTCTGTGTATGCGTCAGTCTACATTGGGGAGCCTTTGTCTTTGCAGTTTGGGGACTAGTGCAGCACTAGTGTGTAGTAGTGTATAGTGTAGTGTATAGTATAAGTGTTTAGTGTAGTGTATAGTGTAGTGTATAGTAGTGCATATTGTAGTGTATAGTAGTGTATAGTCGTGCATATTGTAGTGTATATTGTAGTGTATAAGTGTAGAGTGTAGTGTATAGTAGTGTATTGTATAGTAGTGTATAGTAGAGTGTATAGTAGTGTATATTATAGTGTAAAAGTATATAGTGTAGTGTATAGTAGTGTAGTGTATAGTAGTGTATAGTGTAGTGTATAGTGTATAATAGTGTTTAGTGTATAATAGTATTGTGTATAGTGTAGTGTATAGTAGTGTATAGTGTATAATAGTGTTTAGTGTATATAGTGTTTAGTGTATATAGTGTTTAGTGTAGTGTATAGTGTAGTGTATAGTAGCATAGTGTATAGTGAAGTGTATAGTGTAGTGTATAGTTTAATATACTAGTTATCACGTGACTAGTGTAGTTAGCCAGGTGCTGACCAGCAGGCTAGCTATACTAGTTATCACGTAACTAGTGTAGCTAGCCAGGTGGTGACCACACTCGTGCGTGCATCTCCACTCGTCCGTGCTTGCAAGTAAGCGCTCGTGTGTGTATGTGCACCCGCGTGTTTGTTCGTGTCTGTATGTACGCACACTGTTGCACATGGTTCGCTCGTGTGGGTGTGTAGTGGAACGCACTGCTCATGAAAACGTTGCCTCGTTACGCGGCAAATGCTGCGGCACAACAGGAGGGAACTGCAGGGATGAGGCTCTCCGCTCTTCGTGCTGTGAATTAAAACAGCGCCAGGGTGGAGAGTCTCGTCCCTACAGCTCGTAGCTGTGACGGAGCGAGAGTGATCAGCGGACAGCCACCATGGTTGCCAGGTAAGGGGAGACTTCACCCGGAACTCTCCTCCACACGTGTTCCCCGTGGACATTGTCGCAATAAACGTACGATCAGGAATCTTTAAAATATCCGAACTTTGTCGTTCCGCAAGAATATTAACGCTCAAACTCGTATCGAACTCTTCATGAATTCCCTTGGTCAAACAGTTCAGGTACTCGGCAAAGCATTTCACCACCCGGTATGCAACAGTTAAACAATCTACTCCAAATCAACACCGAAATGTCAAATTATCATCCACCATTGACTTCCACATCGATGGAAGCCATTTGCCACGACGTCCAAGCCATTAAACACCGGAACAACGAACGTGCCATTCAAGTACATCTTGAAACCCACTATCTGAAGTAGTTTGTATTAAACAATAACTAAATAATAGAAACACGTTTACAATATTGAGCGAAGTTATAGTCACGGACTTTTTCCAACTTTAGCTCAACAGGACCACAAAAGCTCAGATATGTGGTGCATAATAAATGAATAAATCTGATTGAAATCATCAACTGGCCAAACACTTTTCGATTTCAACATCACCTTATAAAAGAATAACATTTTAAAAATAAGCGCACAACTTTATCTGTGATGAGCGCTGCACTTTCCGTTGTTTTCATGCAGGGGGCGCTGCAAACCTACGCACCCCCTGCATGGACGACGGAGGCGCAGGGACAGACGTTCGATTACGTTGGAATCGATCTGCAGACGGCGGTCTTCCCGCACGGCCAGCTCCGTGTCGCCTTATCTCGATCCCACAATCCCAAACAGGTGAAAGTCCGCATCGAACCGAACCCCCGGCAAGGCCGTCTACTTAACGACGAGAGAAAAGTCACACGAAATGTCCTTTTCAATGAAGTCTTCCAGATGTAAATTGGTACAAGCTTTTAATGAAGAAATACAAATTATCTAATTCAAAACACAACACAATTCAAAGATGTTTCATTTTAAAACTTCAAAACGGAGCATGGGGTACTTGCGTGAATGCGTCCTTCGTTTGCAAATGTTGTGACTTTCCTGGCCTGAAGGCCGTCAATGTGTTGGACCATTAATTGGTGCACAGCGTCTGAACAACAGCATCACCTCTTCATATTTCACCTCGATACCTTTAAAAGTGTCCAAGCTGGGATTTTCGTCCGGTTCGTGTTTCATGAGGGATGGGCTCATTGCGGCACTTTGACTTTCACAAGCTGATTTCAGACTGCACTCCTTGTGGATCTTCTGATGCTTCTGTGTTCTCTGGTGTACTTGAAGAGTTGATGAACCTGCAAATGCCTTCCCACACACACTGCACTTGAAGGGTTTCTCTTCTGTGTGTGTTCTCTGGTGTGTATTAAGAGCAGATGAATCTGAAAATGTCTTCTCACACACACTGCACTTGAAGGGTTTCTCTCTCGTGTGTGTTCTCTGGTGTTTTTCAAGATTTGATGAACGTGCAAACGCCATCCCGCACATCGTGCACCTGAAGGGTTTCTCTCCCGTGTGTGTTCTCTGGTGTGTTACAAGATTACACGACTGTGCAAACGCCATCCCGCACATCGTGCACCTGAAGGGTTTCTCTCCCGTGTGTGTTCTCTGGTGTTTTACAAGATCAGATGACTGTGCAAACGCCTTCACGCACACGCTGCACTTGAATGGTTTCTCTCCCGTGTGTGTTCTCTGGTGTTTTTTAAGAGCAGATGACTGTGCAAATGCCTTCACGCACACACTGCACCTGAAGGGTTTCTCTCCTGTGTGTGTTCTCTGGTGTGTATTAAGAGCAGATGAATCTGAAAATGTCTTCTCACACACACTGCACTTGAAGGGTTTCTCTCTCGTGTGTGTTCTCTGGTGTTTTTCAAGATTTGATGAACGTGCAAACGCCATCCCGCACATCGTGCACCTGAAGGGTTTCTCTCCCGTGTGTGTTCTCTGGTGTGTTACAAGATTACACGACTGTGCAAACGCCATCCCGCACATCGTGCACCTGAAGGGTTTCTCTCCCGTGTGTGTTCTCTGGTGTTTTACAAGATCAGATGACTGTGCAAACGCCTTCACGCACACACTGCACTTGAAGGGTTTCTCTCCCGTGTGTGTTCTCTGGTGTTTTTTAAGAGCAGATGACTGTGCAAATCCCTTCACGCACACACTGCACCTGAAGGGTTTCTCTCCTGTGTGTGTTCTCTGGTGTTTTACAAGATCAGATGACTGTGCAAATCCCTTCACGCACACACTGCACTTGAAGGGTTTCTCTCCTGTGTGTGTTCTCTGGTGTTTTTTAAGAGTATATAAATCTGAAAATGCCTTCCCACACACACTGCACTTGAAGGGTTTCTTCCATGTGTGAGTTCTCTGGTGCAATGTCAAATGTTCAGTACGATCCGTGCTGTATGGACACCGGTCGCATTGATGCCTTTTTGCACCGAGCTGCACCGAGTGCCTTTGCTCCATCAGTAAAATTCTGCAGAGGAAGCGACAGCTGCAGAGAGAAAAAAATAATATCCACACCATCTACACGTCAGTATCGATGCACAGAGGAATGCATATATACAGTCACACGTGACTAACACGTCTATACTTATTCATATATTCATGTTATAGTGAAAAAGTGTCCCAAATTCATCACACGAGCTGTTATGGCACGCAATGAGGGCAAATGTCATAAACGTGCCTGGAAGTGCTCGTATCTTCAAAATGAATGTTAACCCAAAACTCCGAGCACACAATTTCGGCTGTCTGGCTTCAAAATGAATATTTATGAAAGCTAAATTCAGGTGACCTAGCAAAGGGTGTTGAAAATAATACTATTTGTGTTATGAAGAAATGCATAAATTAATGTTCAATCGCAACTTAGAGGTGTGAAGCCAGGCACAGATGTCCTTGAATGCTGGGATGAACAGTTCCGACCAGCTGCACGTGTGCTGTGATAACTTCCCGACTACATTCTTAGAAAGAGTAGCAGAGGAAAACAAAAATAAACTACTGTTTTTATATAACCTCCGTGCTCAATAGAGTTAGACTTTACTGCAAATACAAACTTGACCCTGTCACACACTCAGAGGTGGAGCCAGGATTTTCAGGTAGGAGGGGCAACCCCTTCAGCAATGAAAAATGATGAGTAAGGAGTTGTTAGTAGGGAGTTGTTAGTACGTAAGGAGTTGTTAGTAAGTAGGGAGTTGTTCGTAAGGAGTTGTTACTAAGGACTTGTCCCTTATATTCTTAGCTCTTTCGGTAAAGTCACGTTGAAGGGAAACAATAAAATAATAAATATATAAAACAATAAAAATTCTCACGACGTTTTATATATTGAATATAAATTACTGCAGTCACGAAAGCTTTAAATCAAAATTTAGCTTGTGTTGCGCCCGAAACGTCGTGATTTATTTTATTTTGTACCTACCACGTGATGACTTTAACCTGAAAGGACCAAAGAGTATCACGCTGAAGAATATTCTCCGTGTCTCTGGTGGACTGGAGTAGGCTCGTGGCTCGTGGTCACAGCTGTGGGTGACAAGCGTGGCGGATGCGGCGTGCCCAGCCGACTTGGGGACAGATCTGGCTGAAATGAAGCTTTGTACATGACCCGCAGTGGTGAAGTATGGTCAAACAACCTCCTCCCCATTACCGCCATGTAGTTGGGGAAGCCTTCATCCATTGGTGGAATGAGATGAGCGGAGTTTATTTATTCTGTATCAACGATATATTGAAATGACAAGAGGGACCTTGAAAGTGTTTCTCAGAGGGGAGAAACACCTTAGGCTTAAGTTTCAACGCGTGCCATTGAAGTATTGTTCATTGTAAGAGCTGGCTAAGTGTACATGTTGTGGCGGCTTGTAGAAGAATTAAAAAAAGATTTCCCCCAAAAAAAATATTGCTCAAAATGCCCCCCTCCCAATATATTTATATTAAAAATATTTAAACAAAAATAATAATTGCTGTGCTATGTAAATAAAAATAACAATTTTCTCAACCTTGGCCACAATATGTGGACTTGTCTTCATGTAACAATGCATAGATTTCTGTTTATATGATTGTGGTTATGAAGAAAAAAACGGAGCAAGGTTGTAATAGAATAACACTCTTAGGCATTGTTTAAAAAGTAACATGGAGTCGATTCCCGTTGCGGCTTCCGACGTTCAGATGGAGTCGATTCCCGTTGCGGCTTCCGACGTTCAGATGGAGTCGATTCCCGTTGCGGCTTCCGACGTTTTAGATGGAGTCGATTCCCGTTGCGGCTTCCGACGTTCAGATGGAGTCGATTCCCGTTGCGGCTTCCGACGTTCAAATGGAGTCGATTCCCGTTGTTGATAACATGGGAATCGATTGTTGGTGAATGGAGCTCGTGGAATCGATTTTCAATGGGGATAAAGCGGGAATCGAGATGGTAGTGATTATAGCTGATGGAATCGATTGCCATTGGGATAATATTGGTGTAGTTATATTATTGTTACTGCTCCTCTGTTTAAATATAATTTGCGTGCGAACTTTTCCGACTACACACTTATTAAAACAATGCTCTTGATAACTTTTACCCCGGGGTTTAAATATTGTTTTTGTGATTTAACAAAAAACCCCGAAAGAGCGGGAAACATTGAACACCCTGCTCACTAAATTTTGATTTAAAGCTTTCGTGACTGCAGTAATTCATATTCTTAGTTTTTTCGGTAAAGTCACGTTGAAGAGAAACAACAAAATAACAAAATATATATAAAACAATAAAAAAATTCTCACGACGTTTCGACCATAACTCAAACGGTCATCATCAGGTGTGTCGGTTTGCATAAATTTATTTTGAAAACGGCATATTTATTTATATATATAAATAACGTTTGCGTCACGCGCAACGATTGGCTGTTTGCCAGGACTAGTCCATCTATTTTTTGAAAAGAGGAGGGGGGAGACGAAATTTGTTTTTATGTATGCTGTCTGAAAGGCACTGTAAGCGTGAACAATAAATCAAGAACTGAAATGATTGATCAAATCTTTCCAATGATTGCTAAGATAGAATCCATCTTCTCGGTTGAAATTGTCTCTGTGTTTGTATATGTGGATAGCCTCATGAACGAATCTCTCATGGAAGCCAGATGGCTTACAAAGAACCTCCGTCTTGGAAAAGTCAATGGCATGTGAGCCTACTGAATTAGAACAATGATCTGCTACGGCCGAGGTGTTGGTCCTACCGTGTTTAAGGTCTGCTTTATGTTCACGAATGCGGTCCGAGATATGGCGTTTGGTTTCTCCAATGTAACTACTACCACAGAGGCAACTTAGTTTGTAGACACCAGGGTATTGTATGTCCGGAATCACATCTTTTACAGACGGAACCAGATCACGGATTTTATGTAATGTGTTGAAACGGACCTGGATCTTGTGTTTATTCAAGATTTTGGAGATCTTTTTTGTGATCCCAGCAATGTAGGGTAAAGTGATGGTTTTGAAAGGCTCCTCAAGAGGGTTCTTCTTCATGGTTTGAGTGATAGCTTTGCGGATTGTATAGTCGGAGTAACCATTAGCCCTAAGAGCCTGGTGTACGTGCTTGAGTTCACTGCTTATGTGTTCCTGGTCGGATATGCATTGGGCTCTATGATACAGAGTCTTGATGAGAGAATTCTTCTGTGATGGATGGTGGTGGGAATCCGGTTTCAGATAAGCATCCGTATGGGTAGCTTTCCTGTAGACAGAGTGGCTCATTGAACCATCAGGTCTCTTTTTAATTAGGACATCCAAAAAAGGTATCTTGCCATCTATTTCGACTTCCATGGTAAATCTGATGGCTGGGTGTATGGAATTGATGTGGTCGAAGAATTGGTCTAGAGCAGGCCGGCCATGTGGCCAGATGACAAAAGTGTCATCCACGTACCTCTTCCACAAGGTTGGGCGCAGAGTGGCAGTCTGGATGGCGTCAGTCTCAAATTTCTCCATGAAAATGTTAGCTATAACTGGAGAAAGGGGGGAGCCCATTGGGGTGCCCTCAGTTTGTTTGTAGAAAGTTCCATTCCAAGTGAAGTATGTATTGGTTAAACAGTGTCTCACCAGGGGGGGTACCTCAGCGTTTAGTCCTTGATGAACCAAGTCTTCAATGATTGCAATGGTGTCAGGTACAGGAACCTTGGTGAACAAGGAAACTACATCAAAACTGACAAGCAGGTCGTCTGGGGACAGGGAAATACCCTTGATTGTTGATACCAGGTGAGTAGAATTTTGTACCGCAGAGGTGGTCTTTCCAGTGAAAGGACGCAGGATTTCAGACAAAAAACGAGCTAGTTTGTAGGTGGGGGAGCTGATAGTAGAGACTATGGGACGAAGAGGTATATCAACTTTATGTATTTTTGGTAAGCCGTATAATCTTGGTGGCCTGGCAGCAGAAGGTTTCAACGAAAACCGTTTAGATTGATCAATTAATGCGGTTGAATCAGAAATTATTTTGTTGGTTTGTGTGACGAGGCTGTTGGTGGGATCTCTTTTTATTTTTGTATAACTACCATCGTCGAGTAATTCTTTAATTTTGTTGTTGTATTCTATTGTATCCATGATAACAGTAGCATTGCCTTTGTCAGCTGAGAGAACTACAATATCATTCCTCTTTTTTAATTTATATAATTCAAAACGCTCATCTTTGCTGAGGTTGCTAGCTGGCATCTTAGCGTTTTTGAGGGTTGCAGCGATTTCAGATCTTGCTACGTCTGCAGCGATGTGACCCAGGCCCCTGAGAGCAACGTCTACTTGGGCAATTATATCATTAACTGGTATGTGTTTAGGTGTGACTGCAAAGTTTAGACCTTTAGCTAAAACGGATTTCAGACCATCGGAAATAGAACTGTTACTGCGATTAATTACGACTTTATTAACGTCTAACTTTTTGGTGTGTGGGTCCGGTCTTTTGTTGAAAAGGAGGTTAAATTTGGAAATCAGGTTTTCCTTACATTTGGTCGACATAGTAGCAGCTGAAGAGGCAGTCATATTGTCTACATGTTCCCAATCCGATGTGGACATTATTGCCGTCAATGATAAGTGTGATTTGTAGAGTGTCTTGTCTAACTGATCTAGTTCTGTGCGTATAAGTCTGATTTTTTCTGAGATAAGAGCTAAGCTAGTTTTGAAAAGAATTCGTTTCGCATTAGAAGAAGTTACAGTAGCAGAGGTGAGTGTAAATGCGATTGGTATTACCCCAGAGTCGCGGCATCTCTTCAGGAAGGTGAGAGACTCGATCAGCTGAGCTTTCTTATCCCGGAGTTTGTTGAAGGATCTTAAAGTTATGTGAAAACCCTCCCCGTAGAGGCGATTAAATTTTGATTTAAAGCTTTCGTGACTGCAGTAATTCATATTCTTAGTTTTTTCGGTAAAGTCACGTTGAAGAGAAACAACAAAATAACAAAATATATATAAAACAATAAAAAAATTCTCACGACGTTTCGACCATAACTCAAACGGTCATCATCAGGTGTGTCGGTTTGCATAAATTTATTTTGAAAACGGCATATTTATTTATTTATATATATATATAAATAACGTTTGCGTCACGCGCAACGATTGGCTGTTTGCCAGGACTAGTCCATCTATTTTTTGAAAAGAGGAGGGGGGAGACGAAATTTGTTTTTATGTATGCTGTCTGAAAGGCACTGTAAGCGTGAACAATCAATCAAGAACTGAAATGATTTATCAAATCTTTCCAATGATTGCTAAGATAGAATCCATCTTCTCGGTTGAAATTGTCTCTGTGTTTGTATATGTGGATAGCCTCATGAACGAATCTCTCATGGAAGCCAGATGGCTTACAAAGAACCTCCGTCTTGGAAAAGTCAATGGCATGTGAGCCTACTGAATTAGAACAATGATCTGCTACGGCCGAGGTGTTGGTCCTACCGTGTTTAAGGTCTGCTTTATGTTCACGAATGCGGTCCGAGATATGGCGTTTGGTTTCTCCAATGTAACTACTACCACAGAGGCAACTTAGTTTGTAGACACCAGGGTATTGTATGTCCGGAATCACATCTTTTACAGATGGAACCAGATCACGGATTTTATGTAATGTGTTGAAACGGACCTGGATCTTGTGTTTATTCAAGATTTTGGAGATCTTTTTTGTGATCCCAGCAATGTAGGGTAAAGTGATGGTTTTGAAAGGCTCCTCAAGAGGGTTCTTCTTCATGGTTTGAGTGATAGCTTTGCGGATTGTATAGTCGGAGTAACCATTAGCCCTAAGAGCCTGGTGTACGTGCTTGAGTTCACTGCTTATGTGTTCCTGGTCGGATATGCATTGGGCTCTATGATACAGAGTCTTGATGAGAGAATTCTTCTGTGATGGATGGTGGTGGGAATCCGGTTTCAGATAAGCATCCGTATGGGTAGCTTTCCTGTAGACAGAGTGGCTCATTGAACCATCAGGTCTCTTTTTAATTAGGACATCCAAAAAAGGTATCTTGCCATCTATTTCGACTTCCATGGTAAATCTGATGGCTGGGTGTATGGAATTGATGTGGTCGAAGAATTGGTCTAGAGCAGGCCGGCCATGTGGCCAGATGACAAAAGTGTCATCCACGTACCTCTTCCACAAGGTTGGGCGCAGAGTGGCAGTCTGGATGGCGTCAGTCTCAAATTTCTCCATGAAAATGTTAGCTATAACTGGAGAAAGGGGGGAGCCCATTGGGGTGCCCTCAGTTTGTTTGTAGAAAGTTCCATTCCAAGTGAAGTATGTATTTCAACCGAGAAGATGGATTCTATCTTAGCAATCATTGGAAAGATTTGATAAATCATTTCAGTTCTTGATTGATTGTTCACGCTTACAGTGCCTTTCAGACAGCATACATAAAAACAAATTTCGTCTCCCCCCTCCTCTTTTCAAAAAATAGATGGACTAGTCCTGGCAAACAGCCAATCGTTGCGCGTGACGCAAACGTTATTTATATATATATATAAATAAATAAATATGCCGTTTTCAAAATAAATTTATGCAAACCGACACACCTGATGATGACCGTTTGAGTTATGGTCGAAACGTCGTGAGAATTTTTTTTTTATTGTTTTATATATATTTTGTTATTTTGTTGTTTCTCTTCAACGTGACTTTACCGAAAAAACTAAGAATATGAATTACTGCAGTCACGAAAGCTTTAAATCAAAATTTAATCGCCTCTACGGGGAGGGTTTTCACATAACTTTAAGATCCTTCAACAAACTCCGGGATAAGAAAGCTCAGCTGATCGAGTCTCTCACCTTCCTGAAGAGATGCCGCGACTCTGGGGTAATACCAATCGCATTTACACTCACCTCTGCTACTGTAACTTCTTCTAATGCGAAACGAATTCTTTTCAAAACTAGCTTAGCTCTTATCTCAGAAAAAATCAGACTTATACGCACAGAACTAGATCAGTTAGACAAGACACTCTACAAATCACACTTATCATTGACGGCAATAATGTCCACATCGGATTGGGAACATGTAGACAATATGACTGCCTCTTCAGCTGCTACTATGTCGACCAAATGTAAGGAAAACCTGATTTCCAAATTTAACCTCCTTTTCAACAAAAGACCGGACCCACACACCAAAAAGTTAGACGTTAATAAAGTCGTAATTAATCGCAGTAACAGTTCTATTTCCGATGGTCTGAAATCCGTTTTAGCTAAAGGTCTAAACTTTGCAGTCACACCTAAACACATACCAGTTAATGATATAATTGCCCAAGTAGACGTTGCTCTCAGGGGCCTGGGTCACATCGCTGCAGACGTAGCAAGATCTGAAATCGCTGCAACCCTCAAAAACGCTAAGATGCCAGCTAGCAACCTCAGCAAAGATGAGCGTTTTGAATTATATAAATTAAAAAAAGAGGAATGATATTGTAGTTCTCTCAGCTGACAAAGGCAATGCTACTGTTATCATGGATACAATAGAATACAACAACAAAATTAAAGAATTACTCGACGATGGTAGTTATACAAAAATAAAAAGAGATCCCACCAACAGCCTCGTCACACAAACCAACAAAATAATTTCTGATTCAACCGCATTAATTGATCAATCTAAACGGTTTTCGTTGAAACCTTCTGCTGCCAGGCCACCAAGATTATACGGCTTACCAAAAATACATAAAGTTGATACACCTCTTCGTCCCATAGTCTCTACTATCAGCTCCCCCACCTACAAACTAGCTCGTTTTTTGTCTGAAATCCTGCGTCCTTTCACTGGAAAGACCACCTCTGCGGTACAAAATTCTACTCACCTGGTATCAACAATCAAGGGTATTTCCCTGTCCCCAGACGACCTGCTTGTCAGTTTTGATGTAGTTTCCTTGTTCACCAAGGTTCCTGTACCTGACACCATTGCAATCATTGAAGACTTGGTTCATCAAGGACTAAACGCTGAGGTACCCCCCCTGGTGAGACACTGTTTAACCAATACATACTTCACTTGGAATGGAACTTTCTACAAACAAACTGAGGGCACCCCAATGGGCTCCCCCCTTTCTCCAGTTATAGCTAACATTTTCATGGAGAAATTTGAGACTGACGCCATCCAGACTGCCACTCTGCGCCCAACCTTGTGGAAGAGGTACGTGGATGACACTTTTGTCATCTGGCCACATGGCCGGCCTGCTCTAGACCAATTCTTCGACCACATCAATTCCATACACCCAGCCATCAGATTTACCATGGAAGTCGAAATAGATGGCAAGATACCTTTTTTGGATGTCCTAATTAAAAAGAGACCTGATGGTTCAATGAGCCACTCTGTCTACAGGAAAGCTACCCATACGGATGCTTATCTGAAACCGGATTCCCACCACCATCCATCACAGAAGAATTCTCTCATCAAGACTCTGTATCATAGAGCCCAATGCATATCCGACCAGGAACACATAAGCAGTGAACTCAAGCACGTACACCAGGCTCTTAGGGCTAATGGTTACTCCGACTATACAATCCGCAAAGCTATCACTCAAACCATGAAGAAGAACCCTCTTGAGGAGCCTTTCAAAACCATCACTTTACCCTACATTGCTGGGATCACAAAAAAGATCTCCAAAATCTTGAATAAACACAAGATCCAGGTCCGTTTCAACACATTACATAAAATCCGTGATCTGGTTCCGTCTGTAAAAGATGTGATTCGGACATACAATACCCTGGTGTCTACAAACTAAGTTGCCTCTGTGGTAGTAGTTACATTGGAGAAACCAAACGCCATATCTCGGACCGCATTCGTGAACATAAAGCAGACCTTAAACACGGTAGGACCAACACCTCGGCCGTAGCAGATCATTGTTCTAATTCAGTAGGCTCACATGCCATTGACTTTTCCAAGACGGAGGTTCTTTGTAAGCCATCTGGCTTCCATGAGAGATTCGTTCATGAGGCTATCCACATATACAAACACAGAGACAATTTCAACCGAGAAGATGGATTCTATCTTAGCAATCATTGGAAAGATTTGATCAATCATTTCAGTTCTTGATTGATTGTTCACGCTTACAGTGCCTTTCAGACAGCATACATAAAAACAAATTTCGTCTCCCCCCTCCTCTTTTCAAAAAATAGATGGACTAGTCCTGGCAAACAGCCAATCGTTGCGCGTGACGCAAACGTTATTTATATATATAAATAAATAAATATGCCGTTTTCAAAATAAATTTATGCAAACCGACACACCTGATGATGACCGTTTGAGTTATGGTCGAAACGTCGTGAGAATTTTTTTTATTGTTTTATATATATTTTGTTATTTTGTTGTTTCTCTTCAACGTGACTTTACCGAAAAAACTAAGAATATACCCTGCTCACTGATTGGTCCAAGCGGCACCCGGCCACCTCCCACCATCGCCTGCTCCTATTGGACGCTGCCTTCAGCAGCGTTGCGCTCCTATTGGCTCAGCAAACGCGGACCACGATTCGCGTTTCGTAATCATAGCACGACACGATTCAGGACTGAAAAGGAATCGAAACAATGGAATCGTGTTCGAGTCAAAAACATTTGATTTAAATATGGTACGTCAACAATACAACTTTTATTTTATTTTTACATTTATTTACACCGCGCGAATGCCAACGCGAGTTTTATTGTCGATGTTGAGTTTTGTAATTTCTTACTGTAAAAAAGTTTTCCTCAAAGTCGCTCCCACCTCGGAGCCAATCGGATTTGGCGTCTCCCTTCCCACGTGACGCGAAGTTTTTTTGTTTTCCCGCCAATTTGTTTTGGCTCCTCCCCGTCACCCACCGCCATATTTTTTAATCCGTGAGGGGGGTGCAGACGCCTGCAAATTTATTTTTGTTGCTCAATTAACGACGAGGAGGAGGACGACGACGAGGACCCGCTAGGAGTGTGAGGTCGCGACTTTTGAGAGAAAGCCTGAGGTAAAGAATGCCCTCTACCGTCCACTCCGTGATTTGCAGACGATTTGCAGGTGCAGCTGTTGTTGAGTCTGTGGACGCTAAAGGGGGCTGCAACTAACCCATCTATCGTGCAGTAAATCGATGTGAAAAAAAAACAAAGTATAAATTACATCAATATAATAAATGTACTCAGTATATTCTTCTTTAAGCTGAGCTATTAACACAGAGCAACTGGGTATACACTACGCTATATAATGAATGCCATATAGTAAACCAATAAAAAACTAAAATATAAACTACCTCAATGTTTTATGAGACCTCCTTTACCAGTAACAAGATATAGTAATAGGTTGTACTCTTTTAACTGGCACAAAAACTGACACCTTTATTCAAGGCATCATGTGTTGTGGTTATTACAAACATGATGCCTTGAATTTTGATTTAAAGCTTTCGTGACTGCAGTAATTCATATTCTTAGTTTTTTCGGTATTGCCGAAAAAACTAAGAATATGATGCCTTGAATAAAGGTGTCAGTTTTTGTGCCAGTTAAAAGGGTAAAACCTATTACTATACCTCAATGTTATCAATAAACTCTATATACTCTCCAACCAGCTGAGCCACCAACAATAAGTCGTTATATATCACAATGCCATATGGCGAAACAATGGGTGGATTCTTATACTAGATTTGAATCTTTCATGACTGCAAGGATCCATGCTCTTTGGTTCTATTCGGTAAAGTCACGTAGGTAACAAAAATAAAATAACAAAAATCTCACAACGTTTCGGCCACAACGCAAGCGGCCTTCATCATGACGGCACGGTCCCTTCACCTGATGAAGGCCGCTTGTGCTGTGGCCGAAACGTCGTGATTTTTTGTTATTTTATATTTTAATTAACCTACGTGGTGACTTTACCGAATAGAACCACAGAGTGTGTGGGATCCTTCCCCTCACCTCCAGCACCACGGACAGCGACGGGCCCCGTTCACACGGACGAGTCCATCCACGCTCCTCGGGACGGAGGAGGGGGGGAGAGAAACAGCCACGAGGCGCTGTTATACTCCACGTTACAAACCACAACGTTAACCGTGCTGTGAGAGGTGTTAAGAGGCGGTGCCAGCGAAAGAGCTGCGGTCTGAGGTCACCGTAAAAATACAATTAGTTAAGAACCGACGTGACTTTACCTAAAGAACCAAGAAGATTAATCCCTGCAGTCACGACAGCTTTAAATCGAAATCTATCGTGTAGTGTTGAGTCTATGGTGTAGTGTTGAGTCTATGGTGCAGTTGAGTCTATGGTGCAGTGTTGAGTCTATGGTGCAGTGTTGAGTCTATGGTGTAGTGTTGAGTCTATGGTGCAGTGTTGAGTCTATGGTGCAGTGTTGAGTCTATGGTGCAGTGTTGAGTCTATGGTGTAGTGTTGAGTCTATGGTGCAGTGTTGAGTCTATGGTGTAGTGTTGAGTCTATGGTGTAGTGTTGAGTCTATGGTGCAGTGTTGAGTCTATGGTGCAGTGTTGAGTCTATGGCGCAGTGTTGAGTCTATGGTGCAGTGTTGAGTTTATGCTGTAGTGTTGAGTCTATGGTGCAGTGTTGAGTCTATGGTGCAGTGTTGAGTCTATGGTGCAGTGTTGAGTCTATGGTGCAGTGTTGAGTCTATGGTGCAGTGTTGAGTCTATGGTGCAGTGTTGAGTCTATGGTGCAGTGTTGAGTCTATGGTGCAGTGTTGAGTCTATGGTGTAGTGTTGAGTCTATCGTGCAGTGTTGAGTCTATGGTGCAGTGTTGAGTCTATGGTGCAGTGTTGAGTCTATGGGCAGTGTTGAGTCTATGGTGTAGTGTTGAGTCTATGGGCAGTGTTGAGTCTATGGTGCAGTGTTGAGTCTATGGTGCAGTGCTGAGTCTATGGTGCAGTGTTGAGTCTATGGTGTAGTGTTGAGTCTATGGTGCAGTGTTGAGTCTATGGTGCAGTGTTGAGTCTATGGTGCAGTGTTGAGTCTATGGTGTAGTGTTGAGTCTATGGTGCAGTGTTGAGTCTATGGTGCAGTGTTGAGTCTATGGGCAGCGTTGAGTCTATGGTGTAGTGTTGAGTCTATGGGCAGTGTTGAGTCTATGGTGCAGTGTTGAGTCTATGGTGCAGTGCTGAGTCTATGGTGCAGTGTTGAGTCTATGGTGTAGTGTTGAGTCTATGGTGCAGTGTTGAGTCTATGGTGCAGTGTTGAGTCTATAGTGTAGTGTTGAGTCTATGGTGCAGTGTTGAGTCTATGGTGCAGTGCTGAGTCTATGGTGCAGTGTTGAGTCTATGGTGCAGTGTTGAGTCTATGGTGCAGTGTTGAGTCTATGGGCAGTGTTGAGTCGATGGTGTAGTGTTGAGTCTATGGTGCAGTGTTGAGTATATGGTGCAGTGTTGAGTCTATGATGCAGTGTTGAGTCTATGATGCGGTGATGAGTCTATGGGTAGTGTTGAGTCTATGGTGCAGTGCTGAGTCTATGGGTAGTGTTGAGTCTATGGTGCAGTGTTGAGTCTATGGTGCAGTGCTGAGTCTATGGTGCAGTGTTGAGTCTATTGTGCAGTGCTGAGTCTATGGTGCAGTGTTGAGTCTATGGTGCAGTGTTGAGTCTATGGGCAGTGTTGAGTCTATGGTGCAGTGTTGAGTATATGGTGCAGTGTTGAGTCTATGATGCAGTGTTGAGTCTATGATGCGGTGATGAGTCTATGGGTAGTCTTGAGTCTATGGTGTAGTGTTGAGTCTATGGTGCAGTGTTGAGTCTATGGTGCAGTGTTGAGTCTATGGTGCAGTGTTGAGTCTATGGGCAGCGTTGAGTCTATGGTGTAGTGTTGAGTCTATGGGCAGTGTTGAGTCTATGGTGCAGTGTTGAGTCTATGGTGCAGTGCTGAGTCTATGGTGCAGTGTTGAGTCTATGGTGTAGTGTTGAGTCTATGGTGCAGTGTTGAGTCTATGGTGCAGTGTTGAGTCTATAGTGTAGTGTTGAGTCTATGGTGCAGTGTTGAGTCTATGGTGCAGTGCTGAGTCTATGGTGCAGTGTTGAGTCTATGGTGCAGTGTTGAGTCTATGGTGCAGTGTTGAGTCTATGGGCAGTGTTGAGTCGATGGTGTAGTGTTGAGTCTATGGTGCAGTGTTGAGTATATGGTGCAGTGTTGAGTCTATGATGCAGTGTTGAGTCTATGATGCGGTGATGAGTCTATGGGTAGTGTTGAGTCTATGGTGCAGTGCTGAGTCTATGGGTAGTGTTGAGTCTATGGTGCAGTGTTGAGTCTATGGTGCAGTGTTGAGTCTATGGTGCAGTGTTGAGTCTATGGTGCAGTGTTGAGTCTATGGTGCAGTGTTGAGTCTATGGTGCAGTGTTGAGTCTATGGGCAGCGTTGAGTCTATGGTGTAGTGTTGAGTCTATGGGCAGTGTTGAGTCTATGGTGCAGTGTTGAGTCTATGGTGCAGTGCTGAGTCTATGGTGCAGTGTTGAGTCTATGGTGTAGTGTTGAGTCTATGGTGCAGTGTTGAGTCTATGGTGCAGTGTTGAGTCTATAGTGTAGTGTTGAGTCTATGGTGCAGTGTTGAGTCTATGGTGCAGTGCTGAGTCTATGGTGCAGTGTTGAGTCTATGGTGCAGTGTTGAGTCTATGGTGCAGTGTTGAGTCTATGGGCAGTGTTGAGTCGATGGTGTAGTGTTGAGTCTATGGTGCAGTGTTGAGTATATGGTGCAGTGTTGAGTCTATGATGCAGTGTTGAGTCTATGATGCGGTGATGAGTCTATGGGTAGTGTTGAGTCTATGGTGCAGTGCTGAGTCTATGGGTAGTGTTGAGTCTATGGTGCAGTGTTGAGTCTATGGTGCAGTGCTGAGTCTATGGTGCAGTGTTGAGTCTATTGTGCAGTGCTGAGTCTATGGTGCAGTGTTGAGTCTATGGTGCAGTGTTGAGTCTATGGGCAGTGTTGAGTCTATGGTGCAGTGTTGAGTATATGGTGCAGTGTTGAGTCTATGATGCAGTGTTGAGTCTATGATGCGGTGATGAGTCTATGGGTAGTCTTGAGTCTATGGTGTAGTGTTGAGTCTATGGTGCAGTGTTGAGTCTATGGTGCAGTGTTGAGTCTATGGTGCAGTGTTGAGTCTATGGGCAGCGTTGAGTCTATGGTGTAGTGTTGAGTCTATGGGCAGTGTTGAGTCTATGGTGCAGTGTTGAGTCTATGGTGCAGTGCTGAGTCTATGGTGCAGTGTTGAGTCTATGGTGTAGTGTTGAGTCTATGGTGCAGTGTTGAGTCTATGGTGCAGTGTTGAGTCTATAGTGTAGTGTTGAGTCTATGGTGCAGTGTTGAGTCTATGGTGCAGTGCTGAGTCTATGGTGCAGTGTTGAGTCTATGGTGCAGTGTTGAGTCTATGGTGCAGTGTTGAGTCTATGGGCAGTGTTGAGTCGATGGTGTAGTGTTGAGTCTATGGTGCAGTGTTGAGTATATGGTGCAGTGTTGAGTCTATGATGCAGTGTTGAGTCTATGATGCGGTGATGAGTCTATGGGTAGTGTTGAGTCTATGGTGCAGTGCTGAGTCTATGGGTAGTGTTGAATCTATGGTGCAGTGTTGAGTCTATGGTGCAGTGCTGAGTCTATGGTGCAGTGTTGAGTCTATGGTGCAGTGCTGAGTCTATGGTGCAGTGTTGAGTCTATGGTGCAGTGTTGAGTCTATGGGCAGTGTTGAGTCTATGGTGCAGTGTTGAGTATATGGTGCAGTGTTGAGTCTATGATGCAGTGTTGAGTCTATGATGCGGTGATGAGTCTATGGGTAGTCTTGAGTCTATGGTGCAGTGCTGAGTCTATGGGTAGTGTTGAGTCTATGGTGCAGTGTTGAGTCTATGGTACAGTGTTGAGTCTATGGGCAGTGTTGAGTCGATGGTGTAGTGTTGAGTCTATGGTGCAGTGTTGAGTATATGGTGCAGTGTTGAGTCTATGATGCAGTGTTGAGTCTATGATGCGGTGATGAGTCTATGGGTAGTGTTGAGTCTATGGTGCAGTGTTGAGTCTATGGTGCAGTGTTGAGTCTATGGGCAGTGTTTAGTCTATGGTGCAGTGTTGAGTATATGGTGCAGTGTTGAGTCTATGATGCAGTGTTGAGTCTATGATGCGGTGATGAGTCTATGGGTAGTCTTGAGTCTATGGTGCAGTGCTGAGTCTATGGGTAGTGTTGAGTCTATGGTGCAGTGTTGAGTCTATGGTACAGTGTTGAGTCTATGGGCAGTGTTGAGTCTATGGTGCAGTGCTGAGTCTATGGGTAGTGTTGAGTCTATGGGGCAGTGCTGAGTCTATGGTGTAGTGTTGAGTCTATGGGTAGTGTTGAGTCTATGGCGCAGTGCTGAGTCTATGGGTAGTGTTGGTTTTTCTCACACCAGATAACCCTCGAAATTCCGTTTGGTACAGGACCATCCAGACTGTGTGTGCCCCCTTTTATTGCAGTGCAGACGTTTGTCAGAAGTGACAGACTGAACTGTTTAATTTTTAACACGTAGGCTTTGGCGACCAATATCATCCATAATAGAGGTTGTTCTGTTTACGTGACAACCCTTACCAGTTGGCCATGTCGGGTGGTGGTGGGTTTAACATTTATATATTTTGATTTAAAGCTTTCGTGACTGCAAGGATTCATCTTCTTTGGTTCTTTCGGTAAAGTCACGTAGAATGAGAATAAAATAATAAAATAACACAATAAAATTCTCGCGACGTTTCGGCCACAACGCAAGCGCCCATCTTCACGTGAAAGGAACAGACCTGTCGAGACGACAGAGCTTCAGTGAACGATGTTAAGATTCGTAGCGACTTTTAAGCTGGTTGGGAGAAGTGAGGCACCTTGACAACATAGCCATTTCTGTGACCAGTCACAAAGCTAGTCCCTCAGCTATTTGATATGTAAACCCCTTTGTCAAGGTGCGTCACTTCTCCCAACCAGCTTAAAAGTCGCTACGAATCTTAACATTGTTCATTGAAGCTCTGTCATCCCGACAGGTCTGTACCTTTCACCTGAAGACGGCCGCTTGCGTTGTGGCCGAAACGTCGTGAGAATTTTTTTGTGTTATTTTCTTATTTTATTCTCATTCTACGTGACTTTACCGAAAGAACCAAAGAAGATTAATATATGTACGCGATCTAACCCCCAAAAAGCCTCTGTTATGGATGAATTGTTTAAACCAAACATTTCAAGTCACTAAAAGATGTCCGTTTTTAATGACGCTTGCCGCCCCAACATTTTTTTGTTCCCGCATTCAGGAGCCGTCGAAGGTGACAACAGGGGTCGTGCCATTTCCCATCGCCGGTTTTTAAACTACCCGTCGAGTCACGAGCTACGAGCCCCGGGATCTCTTCGACGCCTTGAAAGGAGAAGGCCCCGACATTTCTCGAGCGATCTTTAACAAGAGACCCCCGGGCGGACTCGTCCCTCGCAAAAGCATTCTTTTCACCCCAAATCCCCCCGTATTTTTCCCGCCGGGTCGATGCCGCACGTCGTAGACACTCGGGCCTCCCGCAGAGCGGCGTCGGCGGCGGCGAGACGCTCCGCCCCCCCGACGCCCCGCTTCGACCGGATCCCGCGACCGTCGGCCTCGAAGATGCAGAGCGAATCGGCCAGGCTGCTGTCCTTCTCCGAGGGGTGGTCCCGGTCGTCCCCCGTGCGGCCCGCGGACTTGGCGCGGGCCGGACTCTACCGCATGGGCTTCAGCGACCTGGTGGCCTGCTTCCGCTGCGGCGGGACGATGCATCACTGGGAGGAGGGGGACGACCCCGCTCGGGAGCACGCCAGGCACTTCCCCGCCTGCGCTCGCGCGGTGGGTGACGCCAGCGACGGCGCTGGTGACGTCCTGATGCTCGTTTTGGGGGGGCAAGGCCGGGTCCTTCCTAAAACTAGTGCGGGGTGCCGCTGAGAATTTGCAACGATTGGCACGAAGAGATGTGCCTTCGGGCTCTGGGTACCGATTGGAGATGATTCTAGGCGTGTTTAGACAACGATGGCGAACGAGCGGAGGCCCTTTGACTCGTTGAATCTATTGACGCGCATTCGCGGTCAGATTCGTGTTAGATTAAAAAACGATAGTCCAAAAATAAGTGTGAACATTTCTTTTTAAGCACCCTGTGCTGACACAGTTATTCTTGACCTGGCGAGGGCCCTACTCAGCGCTGCAATGACGTAGCTATTTGTCTCAGATGCCGACCCTCTCCGTCACGCAAAGCAGCGACGTTGCTCAACAAAGCGGGCTCAGCATCGTCGCGTGGACATTTATATTTGCCGAATACCCTCGCACGTGGCCTGTATTCTAAATGCGGAGGGGAGAAACCGGAGGTCCCGGGTAAAAATCCACGCGACCATGGGGGAACAGAGAGAGAGAGAGAAACACGGAAACTCCAAATAGGCAGAAGCAGGTGTCAGGGTCGGGATACCGCTGCGCCCTTGTAGATGAGTCTCAATCCTTCAATGCTTTGTGCCTGTAACCATGTTCAGTGATGAGACTTTCACGCTCCCTGCGCTGAAGAGTCGGCTCGCTCATTTGACAGCAGAGCCACGGCAACAAAATCAATTAAACTCTACCCACCGTTGTAAAGACGTTGCAGCTGCCGTGCCGTAGAGGCGATCACGTGGATTTCGGATTAACCGGGGCAACGTATTCGTTCGGTTTAAGCGCCGCGTGACTTGTAATAAAATTTTTGCAAGAATTGCCAATGTTGTATAAACTGTTTTTAGATTATTTGGACTTCAGGGGAATATCCACGAGTTCTTAATCTCCATCAAAATCTCAGGTGTGCGGTTCATACAATCGAACAAACCGCGCGCGGATCATCCAGAGTGTACTGTAATTCAAATCTAGATTCTACTGTGATATTATCTTCTCTATAAATTCCTCCACCTTTTGTATATGCCGGGTCTTGAAAATTTTAATAAAAATAATCAAAATGAAATTAAATTTGGAAAAATGCGTAATTATCTGAAATAACGTTAATTGATGTAATTATGCGCATAAGTTGTGCTAGTTATGGAGATGTAATCGTATTAAGTCATGTAAATGACTTAACCTTTTTAGGCCAGTCTAAAAAGGTTTTGTTTCGAAGATGTCGTTTAATAAAAACGATTCTAATGCCCTCACGGCTTCCTGGGGAGCCGTTCCAAAGGGCGGGGACAATTCGATGAGCTCACTGCGTCACCGTCGTCACCGTCGACGCTGCCGTCGCAGTCGTCATCGTCGTCACCGTTGTCGTCGTTGCGTTTGTCCCTGGGTGGCGCCTTTTCCCCGCAGGCCCCGTTGCCGCCGGCCACTCAGGATGGCGCCGACTCCGCTCTGTGTCCAGAGATGCGTTCGTTCGGGGCGCGAATCAGATCTTTCGCGAGCTGGCCGTACAAAGCCAATGTGTCCCCGCATGAGCTGGCCTACGCAGGCTTCTACTATTCCGGTACAGTTTGTGCTGCTGCTGCTGCTGCGTAGAAGTGGGTGGAGGCCTTCTCCGGCGCTGTAGTCGTCCCCGTTTTGTGGGGGGAGGGGCGGCTCTTTGGGGGCAAGCGCCACAGTGGCTCGGAGATGTTGGCTACCTCGCCTGGAAGGCAGGAGGTGGTGGGTTCCATCCTGACGCCTGGTGTGTATTTGGAATTTTCGTGCCTCCCTCCCCGTGGTCGCGTGGATTTTTTCTACCGGTCCTCCGGTTTTGTGCTTACACATTTAGAAACACGCGTTTAGAGTATTTGGCTGCGTTTAAATTCTCACGCGATAAGCCACTTCGTTGAGCTATCGTTTGTGATAGCCAGGTGGTCGCCTCTGAAAAAGAGCTGAATAGCAACTCAATGGTCCTAACACCTGGTATCATAAAACAGTTTCAATGTTGGTTAATAGTTTTGGTCAAACACCTGAGGGAGGTCAGAATCAGAATATTTATCTATACTGGAGGAATCCATTGAGCTGTGAAGATCTTTTTCGCATGATGTCCAGTCGGGGCACAGGGGGTAAGAACATCACGGCAACGAACAGTTTACAAAAACACGATAGGAGTGCGAAGTCCTGTCGGTTCCAAACGTGTTGTAGAGTGTGTACACGAAACACGGGGAATGCCTTTACAAGTTGTATAATCTCCTGCAGATGTAGATGACGCTGGTTCTTCACGTTCTGTAGATGTAGATGCCACTGGTTCTTCACGTTCTGTAGATGTAGAAGCCACTGGTTCTTCACGTTCTGTAGATGTAGATGCCACTGGTTCTTCATGTTCTGTAGATGTAGATGCCACTGGTTCTTCACGTTCTGTAGATGTAGATGCCACTGGTTCTTCGCGTTCTGTAGATGTAGATGACGCTGGTTCTTCACGTTCTGTAGATGTAGATGCCACTGGTTCTTCGCGTTCTGTAGATGTAGATGACGCTGGTTCTTCACGTTCTGTAGATGTAGATGCCACTGGTTCTTCACGTTCTGTAGATGTAGATGACGCTGGTTCTTCACGTTCTGTAGATGTAGATGTCACTGGTTGTTCACGTTCTGTACATATAGATGACGCTGGTTCTTCACGTTCTGTAGATGTAGATGCCACTGGTTTTTCGTATTCTGTAGATGTAGATGCCACTAGTTCTTCACGTTCTGTAGATGTAGATGCCACTGGTTCTTCACGTTCTGTAGATGTAGATGCCACTGGTTCGTCACGTTCTGTAGATGTAGATGACGCTGCTTCTTCACGTTCTGTAGATGTAGATGCCACTGGGTTTTCACATTCTGTAGATGTAGATGACGCTGGTTCTTCACGTTCTGTAGATGTAGATGCCACTGGTTTTTTGTATTCTGTAGATGTAGATGCAACTGGTTCTTCACGTTCTGTAGATGTAGATGACGCTGGTTCTTCACGTTCTGCAGATGTTGATGCCACCACTTCCATCTATTGTGAGGCGGTTGAACTTACAACTCTTGGTCCGAACGGGCAACTGGATGGGTTTGTTTATCTCTGAAAAGTCGACAGTGTCGATAAGTAGGGGAGAGGTCCCTGTAATGTGTTTTCTATTTTGAGTAGGTCACGGAGATCTTGTGAGGTGCTTCAGCTGCGACGGTCGTCTACAAGAGTGGGCGCTGGGAGACAGCGCTTGGCATGAGCACGCAAAGTGGTTTCCCAGGTGAGGCGCTTGGCACCTGCTGCGCCTGTGAAATTTATATATATACAGTGAGGGAAAAAAGTATTTGATCCTCTGCTGATTTTGTACGTTTGCCCACTGACAAAGAAATGATCAGTCTATAATTTTAATGGTAGGTTTATTTGAATAGTGAGAGACAGAATAACAACAACAAAATCCAGAAAAACGCATGTCAAAAATGTTATAAATTGATTTGCATTTTAATGAGGGAAATAAGTATTTGACCCCTCTGCAAAACATGACTTAGTACTTGGTGGAAAAACCCTTGTTGGCAATCACAGAGGTGAGACGTTTCTTGTAGTTGTCTCTCACTGTTCAAATAAACCTACCATTAAAATTATAGACTGATCATTTCTTTGTCAGTGGGCAAACGTACAAAATCAGCAGGGGATCAAATGCTTTTTTCCCTCACTGTAAATATTAAGTAATTATGTGTTCCCCAACACATCCATCGCATTATATAATAATGATGTGTTCCCCAATACAAACAACGCATTATAAGATAATAATAATAAAATAATAATAAACACAATAAAATAATAAATATAATAAATGTGTTTGTTGTATATATAGGTGTTATGAAAATTGATGAAAATAATGAAAATTAAATGAAATTTGTGATTTGCATAATTTATCCGAAATTACGTTAATCAGTGTAATTATGCGCATAAATTATGCTGATTCGAGATATAATCGTATTAATTTATGCGAGTGGGCGTGGTTATGATAATGCAGGTCGTTATGGATTATGTGGTCGAGCCTCGGTGACGTGGTTTGGTTATTAATTGGAACAACGCAATTGATCGTATGCAGTTCTGTAGGTGTTGTGAGCACGAATGAGAGAGAGAGTCGATTCGACTCTGCTATTTAATTCCGTATTATCGATAAGGATACGATTACTCTGGATTGAACATGATGAATTATGTGTGTTATGGATTATGTGTGGTGATAGTGTGCTTATGATAGGTCCCCAGGATTCAGATCTCATACGCAGAACAATATTACGCAGAATTTCAGGAAGAATCACACACAAACCTTCTGCTTTAATCAATTTTATTTTCTAGCTAACTTTAATTTTTGGATAATATGAAAACTCAATCTCGGGATTTTGGAATTTCAACACAGCGTTAACATGATACCATCACGATTACGTTGTTTCACTTTGATAACGGCACCTATGGTTAATTCCCGACGCGTAACGCAATCAATCGGTTGTTGAGAGAGAGATTAAACATGCATACTATTCTATCAAAACCTTAACCTTATAATGTAAATTCGTATTTAAACATTGCCCACACAGTACCACATCCATTCATAGACATTCAAGTCAATTCTTATCACGTTTTTAACAGTAGGACGATTGGTTATTATGCAACTCAATGACAGCAGTATTTTTCGTTATGAATTGATTTTTAATGCACCACCTTGGAGTGGCAACCCTTCTTGATTATCCCGATATGCGTATCGTGTGTCTTCGTTATCACTGGTTCAATTCTTTGCGTAAAGCAGACGCCGAGGTTAGCATCTCGTGTGTCCAAAATGTGTTTCCTGTGTGTTGCGGCGCGGTGGGGGAGTGAGGGGAAGAGTGTGGGGGAGGGGTTTGGGCATACGAACGGCTGCCAGTTTCTGTCCACTGCTGGCTGGAAGAGTCAGCATGACGCTCGCCGTCGTCGCGCCGATGGGTGTTGAGTGCGGGGCCGCTTCCTTCTCGGCCCTGGTGACGCGAAGTTGCGCGTTGTAGCACGCTGGTGGCACGCTGTTGGCACGCGCTGGTGCTGATGCTGGTGGCACGCTGGTGGCACGCTGCTGGCACGCGCTGGTGCTGGTGCTGATGGCACGCTGGTGGTGCACGCTCCCTCTCCTTGAAGATGCGCGAACGCGCCTGTGCTGGTTCGCTGATAGCAGTTTTTCTCCACTGCTGGCTAAGCTGCTGCACGCTCTTGCTTGGCGTTGCTGGCCGCGCTCTTTCTCCTTGAAGATGCGCGAACGCGCCCGTGCTGATTCGCTGACAGCAGTTTCCTCCACTGCTGGATGAGCTGCGCCGGTGCGCGCTCTTTCCGCTGCTGTAGTATCTGACGCTGCGCTCGCGGGCGACAGGTCAAGTTTTTCTTCTGCTGAGTGAGCCGAGTCGCACGCGCTCTCTTGTTGAGGTTGTTGGCGGCTCTCTGACAGCAGGTTTCCTCCACTGCTGTATTACTCAAGTCGCACGCGCTTGGTCACTGGTTTGCTGAAGTTGTTGGCGGCTGCTCGTGCTTTTCCGCTGCTGGTTAAGCCACGTTGCACGTGCTTTCTTTGTGGAGATGCTCGAGCGCTCTCAGCGCTGATTCGCTGATACTTTGTTGGCGGCTGGCCAAGCTTTTTCTTCAGTTGAGTGAGTTGAGTCGCACGTGCTCTCTCTGTTGAAGTGCGCAAACGCGCCCGTGCTGGTTCGCTGATAGCAGTTTCTCTCCACTGCTGTATGACTCACTTTTGTTGATACATCGCGACTCAGCGATCCTCGCTACTCAGCTAGGCTGGGAGCCAGCCGCTCCATGCGACTGCTCGTCCTGTGGACGTCTTGACTCGCTGATCTGTCTCGACTCTTGACTTAACTTCACTGACTTTTGAAAATGCGGCTGACCGTTATATTCAAAGACAATTCTCTCTGCGCAGTGGAAAAGGGGGGGGGCGGGGTCTGTGTGTGTGAGTTCGTGTGTGTACAGATGGCTCCTGCGATAACGATCTGTTTGCCCTGGCGTGAAATTCCTCTCTCGCGCTCTTCGGGAGAGACAAAGGTGGTCGGGAGTACCTATCTCTTTATACTTTCGACTTATTTTTCTCAAATACCATTTGGTCCCATGTTCGCCAAGACTCGTGTTTGTAACTACGTCCTCCCGACACCTCTCGGTTTACCTAGGTTCGAATTGTTATGATGGAATTATTAAAAAGAAAAATAATTTTCATCCTGAGTTTAAGAGGTCCGTTTCTTGATTGTTGGAATCCATATCCCTTGGTTCTGTAAGGTTCTATAATGGAATGTCGTGTAAGGTGAACACGTTATTATTAATGTTATATTGCAATTTCTTTAAAACTTTGTTTGCCTGGTTGCCGTGTGTGGGGTGGGGTGTGTCTCCTCATCAAACCCGGCTGGCTTTTCCAGATGGCCCCTTGTGATAAGGTGTAATTCCTGCTTCCCCGCGAGCGAGAGAGGCAAAGGTGGTTGGGGTTGCTTGGGATATTGTTTAAACTCTTTCGCAAGTTTGCCCGTTGTCTCATTCCTTCTCGAAAACCTTTGATGTGACTGTATTTTGTCTCCAAGCTTTGTTTTAACAGTAAGTATTAAAGGTGAAAATCATTTGATAGCGAATTAATCATTGGATAATAATTCACTGATGTGTCTGGTGGCCTGTTCTTAATTGGAGTGAGCGTTAGGACCGCTAATTTCATCTTATTCTTGTTGTTGCCTTTTAATTTTTTTGTTGTTTTACTGGCAAATAAGGAAAAAAAATATGTATACGATTTACCCTGTTGGCGTCTCCGTGTCTAGTCTCTTGGTGTTCTGACCTCGGAGGGACCTTTCCCAAGTGGCCCATCAAACTCTTGTTCATCTGGAGATTTTCGCCGATAGCTGTTACATCCTCGCCTTGAGAGTTTTATTATTTCTTTATTTATTTATGGCCTGTTTATGATCTCCATCTGTGTTTGCGGGTTTTTGGGCTTGTGTGTTTTTATGCATTATTTCCTTTATTATTAAAATATATATCGGCAGATATTATTGTTAATATCAATTTTGGAAAAGGCTCATATACAACAAGAGAGAGAGACACGGAGAGAGAGACACACGGGGAGAGAGACACACGGAGAGAGACACAGGGAGAGAGGGACACGGGGAGAGAGGGACACGGGGGGAGAGAGACACGGAGAGAGAGAGACACACGGGGAGAGAGACACGGGGAGAGAGAGACACGGGGAGTGAGAGACACGGGGAGAGAGACACATGGGGAGAGAGACACATGGGGAGAGAGACACACGGGGAGAGAGACACACGGGGAGAGAGACACATGGGGAGAGAGACACATGGGGAGAGAGACACATGGGGAGAGAGACACACGGGGAGTGAGAGACACATGGGGAGAGAGAGACACGGGGAGAGAGACACACGGGGAGAGAGACACACGGGGATAGAGAGACACACACAGAGACTTACACACTCACATGGAGCCATGAACACACATTGACTAACACACACACATCGACTAACACACACAAAGCAACTGACACACACATATGGACTGACACGCACACTTGGACTTACACACATGGACGTACACACACAGACATCTGGCGTTGCCCGGGCAAAAAAGACAGACACACATCGACTTACACACACACACACGGACCTAAATGTACAGACATGGACTCAAAGACACACACATCGACTCACACAGCAATCCCCGATGATGCCACAGCTAGACTAATTTTCTCTCTCTGGCGAACCTTAGCGAGGAGCAGTTTGAAAACAAAAGTCTTCCCAGTACTGGCAGGTGCATCAAGGAAACAGAAAAGACTCGATTTGTAGTCTCAATGTCTCCCAAGATTTTCGTTTAGGCTTCTATTTGTGCATCCATAAGCTTTGGTTAATTTTCCTAAGTAAATTTAAGAAGCTGTAAAGCATAATAGCATATTTAACGTAGGATCTCTTAAGCAAGGGGCATGCAGGTTGTCCCTGTGGGGGCGTTGGTAGTCCCGTAGACGTGAGGTCTTTTCCACCAATGGAGTGCAGTTTTGTCCTGAAGGAGGATGCGGGCCCAGTCTGAAGGTGACATCAGAAAAGTTGACGTCGAGGTTCATCTTCTTTGGTTCTTTCGGTAAAGTCACCGCCGTGTAGAGTGAGAATAAAATAATAAAATAACACGATAAAATTATCACAACGTTTCGGCCACAACGCAAGCGGCCGTCTTCAGGTGAAATGTACAGAAACTGTCGGGACGACGTGAGAATTTTATCGCGTTATTTTATTATTTTATTCTCATTCTACGTGGTGGTGACTTTACCGAAAGAACCAAAGAAGATGAATCCTTGCAGTCGCGAAAGCTTCAAGTCGAGGTTTGTCTTTTGCCATCGAGCTCCGTGGAGGATGTCCTCGCTCATTGCCCTCTTTGTATTTTGTGCCAGAGTCCCATGGGTTTAGATCACAGACTGCCGGGGCAAGCGCTGTTAGCGCCTATCGAGGCCGGCAACGGCACACGCGAGGGGGTTGAATGGCCAACGCGACGCCCGGGCTGTTGATGTCTGCACACGGCACCGGTTACTCAGCCAAGGCCGAGTTTGGTCGCTCGATCTAGGGAAGAATTAGAACCGCCTTTAGATAATCGACGGCGATGTTGGCCAGGAGTGGGAACTAACCTTGGGTGGGCGTGTAGCACGGCGCGCTCACCGCCGCTCCACCGCTGCTCCCCCCAAGCACCAAGGCTTCGGGGATCTGTCGGGGCGGCCGCGGGCTCCTCGCTGTCGAGGTGGGGAGAGAAAAAACTCAACCAGAGGAGCCAGCACTGAGCAAGGTGCCTGCGTGCCCGTCTTTGTGTGCGAGCGTGACGTCTGTCTTTGTGTGCGTGACGTGTCTTTGTGTGCGAGCGTGACGTCTGTCTTTTGGGGCGTGACGTCTGTCTTTGTGTGCGAGCGTGACGTCTGTCTTTGTGTGCGTGACGTCTGTCTTTGTGTACGTGACGTCTGTCTTTGTGTGTGTGATGTTTGTCTTTGTGTGCGAGCATGACTTCTGTCTTTGTGTGTGAGCATGACGTCTGTCTTTGTGTACGAGCGTGACGTCTGTCTTTGTGTGTGACGTCTGTCTTTGTGTGCGAGCGTGACGTCTGTCTTTGTGTGCGAGCGTGACGTCTGTCTTTGTGTGCGAGCGTGACGTCTGTCTTCTTTGGTTCTTTCGGTAAAGTCACCACCATGCAGAATGAGAATAAAATAATAAATTGATTAAACAAAATAACACAATAAAATTCTCACGAATTTTCGGCCACAACACAAGCGGGCCTTCATCAGGCGAAGGGACGAGACTGTCTGATGAAGGCCGCTTGTGTTGTGGCCGAAACGTCGTGAGAATTGTATTGTGTTATTTTATTTTATCAATTTGTTATTTTATTCTCATTCTACGTGGTGGTGACTTTACCGAAAGAACCAAAGAAAATGAATCCTTGCAGTCACGAAAGCTTCAAATCGAAATGTGACGTCTGTCTTTGTGCGCGTGGCCGTGGTGGGGGGGGGGGGCGGGGGAGCCACGCCGACAGTATGAGGGAACTGGGGGGGGCCGTCCGTTTGGAGCAGCGAGGTCTCCGTTGTGCCGCTGGAGTCTTCGCCACCGTCTCGGCGTCGCCGGCCAGGCGGTCTACCGGCTGCCCTGACCGGGAACCGTAGCGAGCAAGTGTGAACTGTTAAGGCCGTTTTAATAAACAGAGCGCCTCCTGCTCTTAGTGTCTCTCCGAGTCAGTTAGTACACCTGCATCGGGAAAGATAAGGCATCGTTTTCCTTTAGCCAGGCGAGGTTTGCGTGTCACGGTCGTGTATTGCAGCACAGTTATTTTGGATTTTGTGTTTGTTTTTGCTGTTGGCCAAGTGTAGATATTCGGCGGAAATCATGCACACCCAGAATGTGTGTGGCCTATAGATGGTCTAAAAAAAGTAGTCCACTCACACCGCAGGCTGAGTCTCCTGTCATTACCCCCCATGGTCACTAGTCCACTCACACTGCAGGCTGACTCTCCTGTCATTACCCCCCATGGCCACTAGTCCACTCACACTGCAGGCTGATTCTCCTGTCATTACCTCCTGTGGCCACTAGTCCACTCACACTGCAGGCTGATTCTCCTGTCATTACCTCCCATGGTCACTAGTCCACTCACACTGCAGGCTGACTCTCCTGTCATTACCCCCCGTGGCTCTAGTCCACTCACACTGCAGGCTGACTCTCCTGTCATTACCTCCCATGGCCACTAGTCCACTCACACTGCAGGCAGACTCTCCTGTCATTACCTCCCATGGCCACTAGTCCACTCACACTGCAGGCTGACTCTCCTGTCATTAACCCCCGTGGCCACTAGTCCACTCACACTGCAGGCTGACTTTCCTGTACCTCCCATGGTCACTAGTCCACTCACTCACACTGCAGGCTGACTCTCCTGTCATTACCCCCCTGTGGCCACTAGTCCACTCACACTGCAGGCTGACTCTCCTGTCATTACCTCCCGTGGCCACTAGTCCATGCATGGGTGAATGAGTGGGTGTGTGACTGAGTGGGTGAGTGGGTAAATGAGTGGGTGGGTGAGTGAGTGGGTGTGTGACTGAGTGGGTGGGTAAATGAGTGGGAGAGTTGGTGGGTGAGTGGCTAAGTGGGTTGGTCAGTAGGTCCGAGCGTCTGCGTGAGTTACACGCCTGGACATGTGACCAAGTCCAGAGACATGGTCACAATGCCGCTGTCGAGTGTGGCGATTTTGTAACATGCAACCCAAACTGTGGAAGTGCGGAGTGGAACAACAACATCAGTTTAACACGTATTTATTCATAATGAGGATTTCTGGGTACGATCGCGTAAGTAAAAATGTGTCGCAAACCTCACACCACCCGACACGGCCAATCGGTAAAAAAATTTGTGACGTTGAAGAGTGAATATTTAAAATTTGAGTGCGACGCATCGCTGGAAATTCCCAATCAACATCATAAACAACGCGATTATATTCTTTGGGTTTTTCGGTAAAGTCGCACAAAACAATAAAATCATAAAGTGAATACAAAAATAATTTAAAATATCACGACGTTTCGATCGCAACACAAGCGTTCGACATCAGGAAAAGGGTGGCAGGGGAGATCGAAACTTCGTGGGTTTTTTGTATTTTATTGTTCTATCTGCGTGACTTTACCCAAAGACCCAAAGAATATGAATTCCTGCGGGCACGAAAGCTTTTAAGTCAACAACATTATAAACACCATCAACAACATCAACACCATCAACATCATCATTATCAACAACACCATCAACAACATCAACACCATCAACATCATTATCAACAACACCATCAACACCATCAACATCATCAACACCATCATCATCAACAACATCATCAACAACATCAACATCATCAACAACATCATCAACATCTCTTCTAGATTTAAAGCTTTCGTGACTGCTAGGATCCATACTCTTTGGTTCTATTGGGTAAAGTCACGTAGGTGAAAATAAAATAACAAAAAATCACGTTTCGGCCACAACACAAGCGGCCTTCATCAGGTGAAGGGACGAGACTGTCTGGAGGACAGCGCTGGAGTGGAAGAAGCCACGCTTAGATCACGACCTTTAAGCTGTGTGAGAAGAAAAAGACCACGCGCCTTGACAAAGGAATTAGCATATAATTTAGCATTGAAATGGCTCATTGAAATAGCTAAGTTAAAGTATACACATCCGCAGAGGTACCCCTTGACAAAGGAATTAGCGCTGGAGTGGAAGAAGCCACGCTTAGATCACGACCTTTAAGCTGTGTGAGAAGAAAAAGGCCAAGTGCCTTGACAAAGGAATTAGCATATAATTTAGCATTGAAATGGCTCATTGAAATAGCTAAGTTAAAGTATACACATCCGCAGAGGTACCCCTTGACCAAGGAATTAGCATCAAATTTAGCATTGAAATAGCTGAGTAATTAGCTTGTAACTGGTCACAGAAATAGCTATGTTAAAGTTAGAGCATATACATTCACCGAGGCACCTAGTACTCATCAAACAGGATAATTTAGCGAAACACAACCACGCTCAGACATCGGACCTGTGTGCGAGCAAACAAGGTGTTCTGACAAAGAAATTAGCATAAAAATTAGCATTTGATTGGCGGATTTTAGGAAAGAGGTGGTGTACATGCCGGTGGACTTGCAGTTTGGCGTGGGGGGGGGGGGGGAAAGGGGGGATGGGGAGTTTACCTATTGATGGTGTGAAAAGGGGGAATTTATAAGAGCTGCGAAAGTTTGGGGTACCACTACTTGAAAAATATACTGTACCACTGAAATTAGTTTAATGTTTAGTTCGATTTAGAACATCTTTCCAATGGTTGCTTAATTTGAAACCATCCTCTCGGTTGAAAACGAATTCTTCTGCCGTAGCTGATCACTGTTACAACGCTGTGGGGGATCACGATATAATTTTCTCCGATACCAAGGTTCTTTGCAAACCCATGGGCTTTTGAGAGATTTGTTCATGAAGCAATTCAGATCTACAAACACAGACACAATTTAAACCGAGAGGATGGTTTCAAATTAAGCAACCATTGGAAAGATGTTCTAAATCGAACTAAACATTAAACTAATTTCAATGGTACAGTATATTTTTCAAGTAGTGGTACCCCAAACTTTCGCAGCTCTTATAAATTCCCCCTTTTCACACCATCAATAGGTAAACTCCCCCTCCCCCCTTTCCCCCCCCCCGCGCCAAACTGCAAGTCCACCGGCACGTACACCACCTCTTTCCTGAAATCCGCCAATCAAATGCTAATTTTTATGCTAATTTCTTTGTCAGAACACTTTGTTTGCTCGCACACAGGTCCGATGTCTGAGCGTGGTTGTGTTTCGCTAAATTCTCCTGTTTGATGAGTACTAGGTGCCTCGGTGAATGTATATGCTCTAACTTTAACATAGCTGTTTCTGTGACCAGTTACAAGCTAATCACTCAGCTATTTCAATGCTAAATTCTATGCTAATTCCTTGGTCAAGGGGTACCTCTGCGGATGTCTATACTTTAACTTAGCTATTTCAATGAGCCATTTCAATGCTAAATTATATGCTAATTCCTTTGTCAAGGCACTTGGCCTTTTTCTTCTCACACAGCTTAAAGGTCGTGATCTAAGCGTGGCTTCTTCCACTCCTGCGTTAATTCCTTTGTCAAGGGGTACCTCTGCGGATGTGTATACTTTCACTTAGCTATTTCAATGAGCCATTTCAATGCTAAATTATATGCTAATTCCTTTGTCAAGGCAATTTGTGTTTTTCTTCTCACACAGCTTAAAGGTCGTGATCTAAGCGTGGCTTCTTCCACTCCAGCGCTGTCCTCCAGACAGTCTCGTCCCTTCACCTTATGAAGGCCGCTTGTGTTCTGGCCGAAACGTGATTTTTTGTTATTTTATTTTCACCTACGTGACTTTACCCAATAGAACCAAAGAGTATCAACAACATCAACATCATCATCAACAACAACATCATCAACAACATCAACAACAACATCATAAACAACATCATCATCAACAACATCATCAACAACAACATCAACAACATCAACAACAACATCATCATCAACTACCACTACTGCTACAACCACTACTACTCCTACTACTGCTGCTGCTGCTGCCTCAGCTGCCTTAGCTGCCACTGCTGCCGCTGCCACAGCTGCCGCTACTGCCGCTGCTGCAGCTGCTGCTGCTGCCGCAGCTGCCACAGCTGCCACTGCCACTGGCGCTGCCACTGGTGGTGCTGCTGCTGCCACTGCTGCTGGCGCTGCTGCTGCTGCCGCTGCCGCTCCAGGCATCTCTGCGACAGGAAGTGCTCCCTGCCCCAGCCGCCATTCCTGAAGCTGTCGTGCAACTCGCGGTGAGCCCAGAGAGCGGCGAGCAGAACCTTGGCGGCAAACCGATCCTGGCTCAGCGCCGTCCTGAGGCAGCAGCAAGCATGGACACACGCCCGCCACAGACGCTCAACAAAGATACAAAGGTCCACCGTGTAGCCTTAACATACCGTAGGGGCGAGTGGTGCCGTTAGCGAGCGCCTGTGAAGGCCGGTAACGGCACGCGAGGGGGTGGGTGGCCAGAACCACGCCCGGCCGCCTTTGTCTCCCTAGTGGCGATGTTTGCTACACACAGCACCGGATACTCATTTGAGGCTGAGTCGACCTAGGGGAGACTCAGAACCGGTTCAGATAATCATCACTGGTGTTGGCCATTGAGCGGGAATCGAACCCGGGTCGCCAGGTTCCTAGCGCGGCGTAGCGCTAACCGCTACACTACCGCTCCCACATACAAGTACACACTCACAGATACACACACAGACACACACACAGACACAAAGACAAAGATCCCCCATATAGCCTTAACAGACTGTAGGGGCAAGTGCTGTTTGCGAGCACCTATAAAGGCCAGACACACACACACACAGACACACACAGATACACACACACAGATACACACAGACACACACACACACAGATACACACACACACACAGACACACACAGATACATACAGATACACATAGACACATACACACAGACACAAACACAGATACACACAGACACACACACAGATACACACACGCAGATACACACACACACACACAAAGCCAAAGATCCCCAGCTGTGTAGCCTCAGCGGAATGTAGGGGTAAGTGCTGTTAGTAGCGAGCAGTAGCGCCTATGACAGCCGGCGCTGTGACATACCATGTGGTGGGTGGTCAGCACCACGCCTGGTGAGTGGTGGTGAGTGTGGGTGGTGAGCGTGGTGAGCGTGGTGAGAGTGATGAGAGTGGTGAGTGTGGGTGGTGAGAGTGGTGAGTGTGGTGAGAGTGGTGAGCGTGGTGAGTGAGAGTGGTGAGTGTGTGTGGTGAGTGTGGGTGGTGAGAGTGGTGAGAGTGGTGGTGAGTGTGGGTGGTGAGAGTGGTGAGAGTGGTGAGCGTGGTGAGCGTGGTGAGAGTGGTGAGAGTGGTGAGGGTGGTGAGCGTGGTGAGAGTGGTGAGCGTGGTGAGAGTGATGAGAGTGGTGAGAGTGGTGAGTGTGGTGAGGGTGGTGAGCGTGGTGAGAGTGGTGAGCGTGGTGAGCGTGATGAGTGAGTGAGTGGTGAGTGAGTGGTGAGTGAGAGTGGTGAGTGAGTGGTGAGTGTGAGTGGTGAGTGAGTGGTGAGTGAGAGTGGTGAGTGGTGAGTGAGAGAGTGGTGAGTGAGTGAGAGTGGTGAGTGAGTGGTGAGTGTGAGTGGTGAGTGATGGTGGTGAGTGTGAGTGGTGAGTGAGAGAGTGGTGAGTGTGAGTGAGTGTGTGTGGTGAGTGAGTGTGAGTGGTGAGTGTGAGTGGTGAGTGAGTGGTGAGTGAGAGTGGTG
Source organism: Petromyzon marinus (assembly GCF_048934315.1). NCBI lineage: Eukaryota > Metazoa > Chordata > Hyperoartia > Petromyzontiformes > Petromyzontidae > Petromyzon > Petromyzon marinus. Next base: position 401,271 of record NW_027423019.1, read on the forward strand.
AGTGAGTGTGGTGAGTGGTGAGTGAGTGTGGTGAGTGTGAGTGTGAGTGGTGAGTGTGTACTTCCCCCCCACCCACCGGCTGGTGTGGATGTCCACGACTCGCCCCACGCCACCGCTGGCCTGCAGGCGCTGAGCGTTGGCGGCGCTGCCGCACACCAGCGCAGTGAGCGCCCAGAGCACCGCCGACACCCTGTCCTCACCCAGCCGGGAGGCCTCACCACCACCCTCACCACCCTCACCACCCTCACCACCCTCAGCACCCTCACCACCACCCTCACCACCACCCTCGCCACCCTCACCCTCACCACCCTCACCACCACCCTCCTCACCACACTCACCCTCACCACCCTCACCACCCTCACCACCACCCTCACCCTCACCATCACCCTCACCACCACCATCACCACCCTCCACGCCACCCTCACCACCCTCACCACCCTCGCCAACAACCGGCAGCATCAGGGTGAGGATCCTCACGCCATTGTACAGCCCTGGGGAGTGCGGGGAGACGGTGGTGAGCGGCCTCCATCACCACCCCCATCACCACCTGAATCATCATCGTCATGACCTCCATCACCACCCCCATCACCACCTGAATCATCACCTACATCACCACCTCCATCACCACTCCCATCACCACCTGAATCATCATCATCACCTCCATCACCACCATCATCACCTCCATCCACATCTCCATCATCACCTCCCTCCCATCACCTCTATCACCACCCCCATCACCACCTCCCTCCCATCACCTCTATCACCACCCCCATCGCCACCTCCCTCCCCCCCATCACCTCTATCACCACCCCCATCACCACCTCCCTCCACCCCCCATCACCACCTCCCCTGCGTCCCACCGATGAGTCTCTGGCTGTTGGGGTCATTCCGAGCGAGGACTCGCACAGCGTTGACCGAGGTGAACGCCAGCAGCCGTCGATGGCTCCGCAGCTGCTTCAGGAGGCAGGGCAGCCCCCCGCAGTGAGCGACAACCACGCCTGCCAACGCCGACCACTGCTCGCGACGACGCACGGCAACAAGACAGCACCACGCAGACGGCGCGTCACACGGTGAGCGTTGCTAGGGAGCGTTGCTAGGGAGCGTTGCTAGGGAGTGTTGGTAGGGAGCGTTGGTAGGGAGCGTTAGTAGCGAGTGTTGCTAGGGAGCGTTGTTAGGGAGCGTTGGTAGGGAGCGTTAGTAGCGAGCGTTGCTAGGGAGCGTTGGTAGCGAGCGTTGCTAGCGAGTGTTGGTAGGGAGCGTTGCTAGGGAGCGTTGTTAGTGAGCATTGCTAGCGAGCGTTGCTAGCGAGCGTTGCGAGCGAGCGTTGCTAGCGAGCGTTGGCAGGGAGCGTTGCTAGGGAGCGTTAGTAGCGAGCATTGCTAGGGAGCGTTAGTAGCGAGCGTTGCTAGGGAGCGTTAGTAGCGAGCGTTGCTAGCGAGCGTTGGTAGCGAGCGTTGGTAGGGAGCGTTAGTAGCGAGTGTTGCTAGGGAGCGTTGTTAGGGAGCGTTGGTAGGGAGCGTTGTTAGGGAGCGTTGGTAGCGAGCGTTGCTAGCGAGCGTTGGTAGGGAGCGTTGCTAGGGAGCGTTGTTAGCGAGCGTTGCTATGGAGCGTTGCTAGCGAGCGTTGCTAGCGAGCGTTGGCAGGGAGCGTTGCTAGGGAGCGTTAGTAGTGAGCGTTGCTAGGGAGCGTTAGTAGCGAGCGTTGTTAGGGAGCGTTAGTAGCGAGCGTTGCTAGGGAGCGTTAGTAGCGAGCGTTGCTAGCGAGCGTTGGTAGCGAGCGTTGGTAGGGAGCGTTGGTAGCGAGCGTTGGTAGGGAGCGTTGGTAGCGAGCGTTGGTAGGGAGCGTTGGTAGGGAGCGTCGATAGCGAGCATTGGTAGGGAGCGTTGGTAGGGAGCGTCGATAGCGAGCGTTAGTAGCGAGTGTTGCTAGGGAGCGTTGGTATCGAACGTTACTAGGGAGCGTTGTTAGGGAGCGTTAGTAGCGAGCGTTGGTAGCGAGCGTTGCTAGGGAGCTTTAGTAGCGAGTGTTGCTAGGGAGCGTTGTTAGCGAACGGGGGCAGGAGGAGCAACGCTCACAACAACGAGCGGAGCGCCGGGGTGGCTAAAACGCGGCGAGTTGGCGCAGTAGGGGGCACGGGTGGTGGTGCAACGGCCGGCGGTCATCTCCTCAGTCGGTTGACCCCACGGCACCTGGCGGGTCCGCACCGCGACCTCCTGCCGGCCCTAGACGTGCACACGGCCTGGCGCGGGTGTTGGTTTTATGGTGCAGTGAGCCCCCACCTCGGTGTCTCTGCTGGCCAGGGTGTAGATGATGCTGGTTGCCGATTCCAGGACGACCGGGTTGTGTGACTGCTGCAGCAGGGACACGTAGCAGCTGACCGCGTCGGGTTGGTACAGCAGCTCACAGCCTGCACAACGCCCGTACATCATAAACTACTACACACCACACTACCATACACTACACTACTATACACAATACTATACACTACTACACTACTATACAGTACTATACACTACACTACTATACACTGCAGAATACACTACACTACTATACACTACACTATACACTACTATACACTACACTATACACCACACTACCATACACTACACTACTATACACTACACTACTATACACTGCAGACTACACTACACTCTATACCATACACAACACATTATATTACACTATAAACTACACTACAGACTACACTAAACTACTATACTACACTATACACTACACCACACTACCATACACTACACTGATAATACGTTTTTCCCCTTTTTCTGGCAACAAAACAGCTGTGTTAAGATGTTAAAACACCAAACTGAAACCTTTTACAAGGAATCTGTACCAGTACACTACACTATACACAACACTATACACTACACTATACACTACTATACACTATAAACTACACTATACACTACTATACACTACACTATACAAGACACTATACACTACACTATACACTACACTATATACTACTATACACTACACTACTATACACTACACTATACACTACTATACACTACACTACTATACACTATACACTACACTAGTAGACACTACACTACACACTACTACACTACACTATACACTACACTATACACTACATTATACACTACACTACACACTAGTGCTGTACTAGTGACGAATTGGCCACGTTCTGTTTACGTGACAACCCTTACTGGGTGGCTGTGTCGGGTGGTGGTGGGTTTTAACGACTCAACATTTATATATTTACGTGATCTAACCCAAAAAAACTCTATTATGTACACTATACACGACTATACACTAACTATACATTACACTACACACGACACGAATATACACTACACTGTACACTACACTGTACACTACACTATACACTACACAGAGAGAAGTAGGCGCGCAGTTTCAGGACTCACTGTGAGGAGGAGGAGGGAGGGGTATGAGGAGGGGGGTGAGGGGGAGAAGAGTGAGAAGGAGGGGGTGAAGGAGGGGGAGGAGGAGGTCGAGGAGGGGGAGGAGGGGGGGAGGAGGATGAGCAGGAGGTGGAGGAGGAGGCGAGGATGAGAAGGAGGAAGGGAAGGAGGCTGCTGCTGTATCTGTGAGTGCTGCGACTCAGGACTGACCGCGGGGAGGAGGGAGGGGGAAGGGAGGGGGGAGGGAGGGGGAGAGGGGTGAGTGAGGGTGTGAGTGAGGGTGTGAGTGAGGGTGTGAGTGAGTGAGTGTGTGTGAGTGAGGGTGTGAGTGAGGGTGTGAGTGAGGGTGTGAGTGAGTGAGTGAGGGTGTGAGTGAGGGTGTGAGTGAGGGTGTGAGTGAGTGTGTGAGTGAGGGTGTGAGTGAGGGTGTGAGTGAGGGTGTGAGAGGGGTGTGAGTGAGTGAGGGAGTGAGTGAGGGTGTGAGTGAGGGTGTGAATGAGGGTGTGAGAGGGGTGTGAGTGAGTGAGAGGGGAGTGAGTGAGTAAGTGAGGGAGTGAGTGAGGGAGTGAGGGAGTGAGTGAGGGAGTGAGTGAGAGGGGAGTGAGTAAGGGAGTGAGTGAGGGTGTGAGTGAGAGGGGAGTGAGTGAGGGAGTGAGAGGGGAGTGAGTGAGGGTGTGAGAGGGGAGTGAGGGTGTGAGTGAAGGTGTGAGTGAGGGGGGTGACAGTGGCCACCTGTTTTACGGGTCGTGATGTGCACGCTCAGCTGGTGCATGATGCAGACTGCATCCTCCACCGCCTGCGGACACAGACAGACCACGGCAGATGAAGGCAAAGATCCCCCGTGTAGCCCGTGGCAGACCGTAGGGGACAGTGCTGTTAGTTGCTCATGAGGGGGTGGATGGCCAGCGCCGCGGACATTACACACACACACACACGCACACATACACGCAGACATACACACACACATACACACACACATACATACACACACATACATACACACACGCATACATACACACCTACACACACGTGGACATACACACACGCATACATACACACGCGCACACATACATACATACACACATACACACACGTACACATACACACATACACACGCGCACACACACATACACACATGCACACACAAGCACCTTGGTGTGGGGGTCACCTGAGTCTCGGTGTTGTGCCCTTTGAGTGCCGAGCGGATGAAGTGCAGCACGCAGTCCACCAGCCCCTCGCACTGCCGCACGCTCAGCCACATGTTCGAGCTCAACTCCCTGGAACGTCACGAACGTCACGTCAACCACGACGTCACCGCCGTGACGTCAACCCTGACGTCACCGCCGTGACGTCAACCCTGACGTCACCACCGTGACGTCAACCCTGACGTCACCGCCGTCACGTCAACCCTGACGTCACCGATGTCACATCAACCACGACGTCACCGCCGTGATATCAACCACGACGTCACCGCCGTGACGTCAACCACGACGTCACGGACGTCACAACAACCACGACGTCTCCGCCGTGACGTCAACCCTGACGTCACTGACGTCACATCAACCACGACGTCACCGACGTCACATCAACCACGTCACTCCCGTGACGTCGTGGTTGACGTCACCGCCGTGACGTCAACCCTGACGTCACCACCGTGACGTCAACCCTGACGTCACCGACGTCACATCAACCACGACGTCACCGCCGTGACGTCGTGGTTGACGTCACCGCCGTGACGTTAACCACGACGTCACAACAACCATGACGTCACCGCTGTGACGTTGTGGTTGACGTCACCGCCGTGACGTCAACCACGTCACCGACGTCACATCAACCACGACGTCACCGACGTGACGTCTGCCTCGGCGCGCCTTACCGCAGGCACTTCAGGGTGTTGCAGAATGCCGCGGAGGGCGAGGAAGGCGAGCAGGGCAAGGCGGGCGAGGTGAGCGAGGTGAGCGAGGTGGATGAGGTGGGCAAGGAGGGTGAGGTGAGCGAGGTGAGCGAGGTGGATGAGGTGGGCGAGGAGGGTGAGGTGGGCGAGGAGGGTGAGGTGAGCGAGGTGAGCGAGGTGAGCGAGGTGGGTGAGGTGAGCGAGGTGGATGAGGTGAGCGAGGTGGATGAGGTGAACGAGGTGGGTGAGGTGGGCGAGGCTCCCCGGTTGCTGATCCAGCCGCTCTCCGGCACCATCACGAGCTCCACCAGTGCCGGCAGGCAGCACACCAGTGCCACCCTCAGAGACTCGTGGTACGTCAGGTTGCACAGCGTGCCTGGGGCATCATCATCACTGGATCATCATCATCACCATATTATCATCATCATCATTACCAGATCATCATCACCAGATCATCATCATCATCACCAGATCATCATCATCACCAGATCATCATCATCACATCATCATCACCAGATCATCATCATCACCAGATCATCATCATCGTCATCACATCATCATCATCACCAGATCATCATCATCATCATCACCAGATCATCACCACCACCAGCAGGTCACCACGAAGGCTGGTGCGTTGTTACCGGTGATCCTCTCCAGGGCGTGAGGGTTTCGAGTGCGTCCCAGCAGGCTGGCGAGGGCGGCGACGCCGCCCCTGTTGCAAAGCGCCAACGCACCAACACGGCTGGAGCTGAGGGCTTGCAACGCCTCGCACACGAACACAGACACCTGTGGGGGCACGCGGAGGTGAGGAGATACACACACAAGACACACACAGACACAACAATAACAACCGCCATTCGCCACTAAGTGGCGGTGACGTCACCACGACGCTTGTGCCAGGCTATGTGCACCCTGAGGCCACGTGAAGTGTCGAACGCCCGCTGGCAGGAGGTCACGGGGCAGACCCAGGTGCCACGGGTCGACTGAGATGACTGGCTGATGCACCACCTGTGCCCCCTACTGTGCCAACCTGCTGTGCTTTCGCCACCCGGCGCTCCGCTCGTTGTTGTGAGCGTCGCTCCTCCGCCCTCCGTTGTTGTTGGAGGGCGACTACCTCCAACTGCCCAGTAGCATCCTTCACGAGCCTCCTCCACAGAGGCCGATCTTGACACCGCTGGTACCAGTCATCGGCAAGTCCACTCAGCTCCACGTTCCTCCTGTACCATATCACTCCATCTCTTCTCTAGCCCGTGCAGCGACCGCTTAGCCCCCTCAATCCGGCCAAACAAAAGCTGTTTCGGCATGCGGTGGCTGGGCATGCGGGCTACATGACCCAGCCATCGCAGCCTTGCCCGCCGGAGCTCACCGATGGGACCTTGCCCAGATCTTTCAAGGATTTGTGAGCTCCTCACACAATCCAGTCTGGTTCAACCCGGTATGGATCGTAGGCAGGCCAGCCTAAATGTTTCTAACCGGCGAAGATGTTCCATTAGGGGGGTCCACGTTTCGCAAGCGTAGAGAAGGGAGGGAATGACCGTGGCCGAGAAGACCTGATGCTTAGTGCAGAGCGACAGACCAGGTAGCTTCCACACAGCGTTACGCAACCGATGAAAGGATATTGCCGCTCGACTGATTCGGAGTGAGACCTCTGCTGTTAAACTGGAGCCAGTCATAAGCACACTGCCCAGGTATGGGAAACTCTCCACTTTCTCCACAACTGCCCCATCACCGATTGGGAGTTGTGGGGGTGGAGTGTCCGATGGTACAAAATACCCAGGCAGGTGCTTAGTTTTGGTGGGGCTGATGGTAAGGCCCCACCTCTTAGTGGCATGCTCCAGTCTCAGCAGCAGCGTCTCCAACTCCTCCTCTGACTGAGCAGCTATTACCAAATCATCAGCATACATGTGTTTGAGCAATAGGGAGCCATCCCTTGACCGCACCCGGGCATCAATCAGCCTCCCATTATATCTGTACCATATGGAGATTCCCCCGGTAGAGCTATTGAAGGCTTCACGAACTACGTGGTCAAAATAGATGTTAAATAATGTGGGAGCCAGAGGACATCCCTGTCGCACCCCAAGGTGTACAGGGAATGGCTCTGACTCCCGGGCACGTAGTTTTACCCGGGCCCGCTCACCATCATGAAGGTCCTTAATGATCGTGAGCAGAGGGTCAGGTACTCCAAAAGCACGAAGAACGACCCAGAGCCCAGGCCTACTGATGGTATCATAGGCCTTGACCAGGTCAATAAAGCAGAGATGTCGGTCTTGTTGGAATTCCCTACACTTCTGCTGTAGCAGACGGACAGAAAATATGGCATCTGTGCAGGACCGCCCTTTCCTGAAACCACATTGGGGCTCCGCAAGCCTCTCCTCAGCGTGCCTGGCAAGGCGATGCTGAATAATCCTTGCCAGGACCTTTCCTGGCACACTGAGTGAGATGCCCCTGTAGTTGTTACAGTCTGTGCGGTCCCCCTTCTTAAAAAGGGGGACCACCAGGGCATCCTTCCAATCCTGCAGAACCCGTCCAGTGGTCCAGACTGTTGTTATGATGTCATATAGGGCAGTCTGTGCACAAACGCCACCCTCCCTCAGCATTTCGCTTAGGAGATCATCTCTGCCCGCTGCCTTTCCTGGTCTCAGACTCCGGATCGCCTTCAGTACTTCCTCAGCAGATGTCACCTCAGCCAGCCACTCACAGGGGGTGACTTCTTCCAATATTTGAGGCACCGCAGCCTCAGCAGGGTTATCCTCACTTTGTGCCACGATGTTTTCCTGGCTGAGGGATTTTCCCTCCCCCAGGACCTCACAGAAATGCTCAGCAAATCTGCAAACCTGTTCCTGGGGGTCGGAGATTGGATCACCGTTTTTTCCCCTAATGATGGTAATAGGTGTGGCGCTGCAGGTTACTTTTTTGATGGAGTTAAATAGAGATTTGTGATCACGGGCCACTGAGGCAGACTCCATCTCCTCAGCAACCCGCGACCACCACCCATCCTTGCAGCGCCTCACGGCTCTCCGAACCTCCGAGCGAAGGCTGCGGTAAGCCTCCTCATTCTCTGACGTGGGATTCTGTAGCCGATGACAGTGGGCCTGTCGCTTTTTCTCAACCATCCTGAACACATCCTCTGTCAGCCAGGGTCTCTGGGGAGGTCTGGACCGCGTACCTAAAGCAGCCATTGCAGCTGCATGAGTCACAGTCCTAAACCTCGCCCATTTACCCTCGACATCAGGAGGAGTCGGGGACGATGCCAATCCCAGCCGCAAGCGATGATGAAATTCTCGCTTGCAACTTTCATCAGATAACCGAGACCAGGCCACTTTAGGTCGGAATGGGGTCCTGGGTGTACACCCACCACCGGAGTGGAAGAATGGCAGGCGCATCTTACAGATGACTAGTCGATGGTCAGAGGGCAGATCAGCTCCACGGTAGGTCCTGGTGTCAAGAACATGGGCTCGCATTCGCTGGTCCGTCACTATGTAGTCCAGCAGATGTTCTTGCTTGGACCCGGCATGCATCCATGATGTTGTGTGGATGCGCCGATTCCGGAACAGCGTGTTGGTAATTACAAGCCCATGGGCTGCACAAAAATCTAGCAGCCTCTTACCGTTGTTATTGAGCTGATCTGGCCCATGCCCTCCAATCACTCCAGACCAGGTGCCAGTATCTTGACCAACTCGGGCATTGAAGTCACCCAACATGATGACTCTATCCCGAGGTGCCACTTTAGCCAGCACCTGTGACAGGAGGTCATAGAAGGCATCTGACTCATCGGCTTTGCCTGCATCCCTCCACGGATGTTCATCTTCGGTGGGGGCATAAGTAACCACGACCATTATTCCTCGCCTCCGGTTGATGGGAAGGCGAGCCCAAAGTAGCCTGGGGCTTACAGCTTCCCACACCTCACCGCCACGCTCCCATGCCCCCTTCATTCTTTTGTTCAAAAGAAGACCCACACTCTGTTTTTTGGCAGTCTGCTGCCCCGAGTAGAGGACTGTCCACCCCTCATGGTGGCAGGAGCCAGAGCCGGTCCACCGGACCTCCTGAATGCCGCATAGATCCAGGCGGTACCGGTCCAGCTCCCGACAGAGGAGTGGCAGCCTCTCCTCTGCAGTGAGCGTTCGAACATTCCACGTGGCCACCCGTAGTGGCTTTTCGTTGTTTCTGGAGTAGCCCCGAGGGTAGGTATTCAATCTCCTGGCTCCGCCAATTGGGGTTTGGCCAGGAGACGTCATAGACGCCTGGCCCCCCGGGGCCTCCGGCACAAGCTTATTAGTTACATATTTCAGTTTAACTCGTGGTTTCGTGGTAATTAATTGAAGGTGAAGGGGTTACCAGCCCCTCGCACCCGTCCAGAGCCCCCGTTTAGCCCCTGTGGTGGACACATATGCCATGAGGGGAGGAGCCAATCAAAATTGGATCTTCCCCCACAGCACTGTCCACGACAGAGTTGCCCGTCCGGCACCGCGAGGAGGTCGGGGGTTGTTTTGCCGGACTACACACACACAGACACACACACACAGACACACACAAGACACACACACACGAACACACACACCTGTGGGGGCACGGGCAGGTGAGGAGATGCACACACACACAGACACACGCACACACACAAGACACACACACACATACAGACACACACACATACACACACACACACCTGTGGGGGCACGCGGAGGTGAGGAGATGCACACACACACATACACACACACAAGACACACACACACAAGACACACACACACATACAGACACACACATACACGCACACGAACACACACACCTGTGGGGGCACGCGGAGGTGAGGAGATGCACACACAGACAAGACAAAGATCCCCCGTGTAGCCTTAACAGACTGTAGGGGCAAGTGCTGTTAGCGAGCAGCACCTATGAAGGCCGGAACGGTACACGAGGGGGTGGGTGGCCAGCACTACGCCCGACCGCCTTTGTCTCCCTAGTGGCGATGTTTACACACCACACCAGGTACTCATTTGAGGCTGAGTCGACCTAGGGGAGGCCCGGGACCGGTTCAGATAATCGTCACCGGTGTTGACCGTGAGCGGGAATCGAACCCGGGTCGCCAGGTTCATAGCGCGGTGTAGCGCTAACCGCTACACTACCGCTCCCCACACACACAGACACACGCACACAGACAGACAAAGATACAAAGACAAAGATCCCCCGTATAGCCTGAACAGACTGTAGGGGCAAGTGCTGTTAGCGAGCACAGACAGACACACACACACAGACACACAAACAGACACACACACACACAGACACACACAGACACACACATAGACAGACACACACAGACTCCCACTGCCCCACACGTGGTCTCACCTGGTCGTCGACCTCACGGGCAGCGAGCAGCGTCAGGAGTTGGCGCAGCGACCCGGCCGCCCTCACCACCGCCAGCACCAACTCACTGGGTTGCTCGCCAACGCCAACGCCAACGCCACCGCCAACGCCACCGCCACCGCCAAAGCCCTCCCCCACGGAGCGGCGCCCTCTCGCTGCCTGCTGCAACACCCTAGTGGCGGCGGTGGTGGTGTTGGTGGTGGTGGTGTTGTTGGTGGTTTTGATGGTTTTGGCGGTGGTGTTGTTGGCGGTGTTGGAGGTGGTGTTGTTGGCGGTGTTGGAGGTGGTGGTGTTAGTGGTGTTGTTATTGGTGTTTTTGGTGGTGTTGGAGGTGGTGTTGTTGGTGTTTTTGGTGGTGTTGGAGGTGGTGTTGTTGGCGGTGTTGGAGGTGGTGGTTTTGGCGGTGTTGTTGGTGTTGGAGGAATTGTTGGTGGTGTTAGTGGTGTTGTTGTTGGTGTTTTTGGTGGTGTTGGAGGTGGTGGTGTTGGTGAAGAGGCGTCTAAAGGTTCCCAGGAAGCAGCTCCACCAGCGGTGCGGGGAGCCAGCAGCAGCAGCAGCAGCGGCGGCAGGGCGCGGGGTCATGAGGGCCGTGGTGGAGGTGACCATGATGGTGGTGGAGGTGACCATGGTGGTGGTGGTGGTGGCTGAGTCCCTCAGTCTGCGGGGGGGGGGGGAGGGAGAGTGGGGGAGAAGTGAGCGTGTGGGTGGGTGTGAGGGCAGATACTGTACACGGACAGATACTGTACACGGACAGATACTGTGCACTGACAGATACTGTACACGGACAGATACTGTACACTGACAGATACTGTACATGGACAGATACTGTACACGGACGGATACTGTACACGGGCAGATACTGTACACTGACAGATACTGTACACGGACAGATACTGTACACTGACAGATACTGTACATGGACAGATACTGTACACGGACGGATACTGTACACGGGCAGATACTGTAAACAGACCGATACTGTACACAGACACTGTACACAGAGAGTGTACAAGAAGAGACAGACTGCGTGTAGAGACAGACTGTGTGTAGAGACAGACTGTGTGTAGAGACAGACTGTGTGTAGAGACAGACTGCGTGTAGAGACAGACTGCGTGTAGAGACAGACTGTGTGTAGAGACAGACTGTGTGTAGAGACAGACTGTGTGTAGAGACACACTGTGTGTAGAGACAGACTGTGTGTAGAGACAGACTGTGTGTAGAGACAGACTATGTAGAGACAGACTGTGTATAGAGACAGACTGTGTGTAGAGACAGACTGTGTGTAGAGACAGACTGTATGTAGAGACAGACTGTATGTAGAGACAGACTGTATGTAGAGACAGACTGTGTGTAGAGACAGACTGTATGTAGAGACAGACTGTGTGTAGAGACAGACTGTGTGTAGAGACACACTGTGTGTAGAGACAGACTGTGTGTAGAGACAGACTGTGTGTAGAGACAGACTATGTAGAGACAGACTGTGTATAGAGACAGACTGTGTGTAGAGACAGACTGTGTGTAGAGACAGACTGTATGTAGAGACAGACTGTATGTAGAGACAGACTGTATGTAGAGACAGACTGTGTGTAGAGACAGACTGTATGTAGAGACAGACTGTCTCTACATACAGACTGTGTGTAGAGACAGACTGTATGTAGAGACAGACTGTCTCTACATACAGACTGTGTGTAGAGACAGACTGTATGTAGAGACAGACTGTGTGTACATACAGACTGTGTGTAGAGACAGACTGTGTGTACACACACAGACTGTATCTACACACACACAGAGTACACCACGTCAGGAACAGAGAGAGAGGGTTCGTGAGAGAGAGCTTGGCGCCTTCCCCTCGGTGAGAGAGGCGAGGGTGAGGAGGAGGTGGTGAGGAGGTGGTGAGAAGGTGGTGAGAAGGTGGTGAGGAGGTGGTGAGGAGGTGGTGAGGAGGTGGTGAGTAACAGAGAGGGAAGGGCGCACACCGTGAGTGAGTGAGAGAGAGCTTGGCGCCTTCCCCTCAGAGAGAGGTGGTGAGAGTGAGGAGGTGGTGAGGAGGAGGTGAGAGTGAGGAGGAGGTGGTGAGGAGGAGGTGAGAGTGAGGAGGAGGAGGTGGTGAATGAGGAGGTGGTGAGAGTGAGGTGGTGAGAGTGAGGAGGAGGTGGTGAGAGTGAGGAGGAGGTGAGAGTGAGGAGGTGGTGAGGGTGAGGAGGTGGTGAGGAGGTGAGAGTGAGGAGGTGGTGAGAGTGAGGTGGTGAGGAGGTGGTGAGAGTGAGGAGGTGGTGAGAGTGAGGTGAGGAGGAGGTAGTGAGAGTGAGGAGGTGGTGAGGTGGTGAGAGTGAGGAGGAGGAGGTGGTGAGGTGGTGAGTAACAGAGAGGGAAGGGCGCACACCGTGAGTGTGGTGAGAGAGAGAGCTTGGCGCCTTCCCCTCAGAGAGAGGAGGTGAGAGTGAGGAGGAGGTGGTGAGAGTGAGGAGGAGGAGGTGAGAGTGAGGAGGAGGTGAGGAGGAGGTGATGAGAGTGAGGAGGTGGTGAGAGTGAGGAGGTGGTGAGAGTGAGGAGGAGGTGGTGAGGAGGAGGAGGCGGCTGCTGCTACCTCAGCCACGAAAGTTTTAAAGTAAACATTTACCTGAGACCCGTGAAGACAATGGCGGTCGCGCTTGCTGGCGCCAAACAGGAATGAGGCGGTTAGAAGCCACTAGCCCCGCCTCCAGGGGAGGGGCCACGGCGGCGGGGGGCGTGGCTTAGGATGGCGTGAGTGGCTTAGAGCGGAAGGGGCATGGCTTAGGACGGCGGGAGTGGCTTAGAGCGGGGGGAGTGGCTTATAGCGGGGGGGGGGGGGGGGGAGTTGGCTTAGGACGGCGAGAGTGGCTTATAGCAGGGGGGCGTGGCTTAAGACGGCGGGAGTGGCTTAGCGGGGGGGGGGGAGTGGCTTAGAGCTGAGGGGGAGAGTGGCTTAGGACGGCAGGAGTGGATTCGAGCGGGGGGGGGGGGGGGAATGGCTTAGAGCGTGGGGGAGTGGCTTAGAGCGTGGGGGAGTGGCTTAGAGCGGGGGGAGTGGCTTAGAGCGTGGGGGAGTGGCTTAGAGGAGGGGGAGTGGCTTAGAGCGTGTGGGAGTGGCTTAGAGCAGGGGGGGGGGGTGCTGTTTGCACAGTCACACAAAGTCACTTTAAGATGTTTTTTTTTATTCTTAGCTCTTTCGGCAAAGTCACGTTGAAGGGAAACAATAAAATAATAAAATATATATTAAACAATAAAAATATAAAAAAATATATATTTTATTGTTTCCCTTCAACGTGACTTTACCGAAAGAGCTAAGAATATGAATTACTGCAGTCACGAAAGCTTTAAATCAAGATGTTTTTCTTGTTCGTGTTTTTGTGTTTTTGTTTGTTGTGGTTGCACTCCGATTCAAGAGCCGAATGGCTCACAGGGCTATAACCAAAATAAACTGAACTTAAAACTGAACCAGCACGCACATAGTAATCGATACTCGCTTCGTATCAAAAATTGCGAATCGATTCTTCCACCATTTCAACAAAGGGGGCGGTGGAATCAATGGTCGATGCTATGAATCGACGATCAATTATGTTGTCGTGTGGGGGAGTGGTGGGTGTAGTGGTTAGCGCTGCGCTTTGCTACGAAATTGGCGACCCGGGTTCGATTCCCGCTCACGGTCAAACACCGTCAGTGACGATTATCTGAACCGGTCCTGGGCCTCCTCTAGGTCGACTCAGACTCAAATGAGTAGCTGGTGTAGCGGTGTGTAGTAGTCAACATCGCTAGCACTGGGGAGACAAAGGCGGATGGGCGTGGTGCTGGCCACCCACCCCCTCGTGTGCCGTGCCGGCCTTCATAGGCGCTGCTACTCGCTAACAGCACTTGCCCCTACAGTCTGTTAAGGCTACACGGGGGACCTTTGTCTTTGTGAGTGAGCAAGAGAAAAAAATTCCAAAAATTTTCTTGCTGTGCTTTTCACACCTGATGATGATTGCTCGTGTTGCAGTCGAAACGTCGTGAGAATTTAATCGTTTTATATTTTTATTATTGTATCGTTTCCCTTCTACGTGGTGGTGACTTTACCGAAAGAACCAAGAATATTAATCCCTGCAGTCAAGAAAGCTTTTAAATCGAAATAAAATAATTGCATTTTAACAACTTGTGCATTCAATATTTAAATGGCAGCTATTCAAACTGGGTTTTTTTTGCCGTTGGGTTAGTTATTTGGTCCAGACTTTGGCGCGTTGCAATCAGAATATACTGGGCGAATCTGATGAGCTATGAAGCTCTTTTTCACAGACGTCCAGTACACAGATGAACCACGGCTAATATTAGCGGGGGAGTGACATCTGCATTGGTCCGGGGCAATGTTTGTATCGAGTGGAAGAGGGCCTAGGCCCTGTTAAGTCTAGGCTCTATTTACAACGAAGCATATTGGTGACCAGCCAAATACTCTAGATGATTACACTGAATGATTTACAGCATTTCTGTCGCATGCTTAGTTTAACATTGGTCTGTTTTGTTTAACAGCGCAGGTGTCAGTGCCACAGCCGTCATTTGCAGATTCAACATTCAAGTGCGTTCACTTCGAGCCCTTTGTCAGAGCTCTTGATAGAACATCGCGTTGCACGAGTATTTGAAGTGCCCATCCGGTCTTCTTTGGTTCTTTCGGTAAAGTCACCACGTGGAATGAGAATAAAATAATAAAATAAAGCAATAAAATTCCCGCGACGTTCCGTTTCATTTCATTATTTTATTCTCATTCTAGGTGATTACTTTACCGAAAGAACCAAAGAAGATGAACCCTTGCAGTCGCGAAAGCTTCAAATCGAGATGTCCACCTATCTGGTGTTCGTTTCACCACGTAGCAGGTGCCCAAATGCATTACCTGGGAAACCACGTGGCATGTTCATGCCAAGGGTCGTCACCTTGTTCCCAGTTGGGTAAACCGCAGTCACAGTGGAAGCACTTCACGCCGTCGCCATCGCCTGTGACCACACACACATATATACCGCACGTTATTCTCCTGCGCTGCATTTGACCTATCTCATGGACACGCACGCAGACATTGCTGGAGGGATACACAGAAAGTAAAAAAAAAGCGTATGTGCATATTCGATATTAATATTGTCTCGATGAATCATGTTTATGCTATGATATGCAGAGGATATTTCAATACGTTTTAATTTGTAGCTATAGATACTTCCTGAGGCACCACTGCCGAGGGAAAAATGCCCTCAGTAACACAATTAAGGATATGAGTAGAAACAGGGTGGGGGGGGGGGGGTTAATGGCAATTCCAACTCCTAATGAAGGTCAACTTTTAAAAAAATCCAAAGCAGAAGTAAACACAATCAAATATTTCATTGCCTACCCCTAATCAAAGGGACCCCCAGCTATTAGATTCCTTCTAATCAGCGACACTGGAAAGTATTTCCCAAACACCGGATTGCCAAAATAAAACGACAAAAGATAATTGGTAATAGTGCGGCGAGTTCGACCCAGTCGCAGACGTACCCTTTGGAGGCAATGCTTTTATTAACGCCAATCACACGCGATGGTGACTGCCCCTTAGCAGGACAACAACCTGTGGTGGTGACCACCGGGCTAACTACACTAATTACTCCGCCACTAGCTACAACGCACCGGACCACAGCCCGGGTGGTCCTGGTCCACGTGCAGGAGACTCTGCGGCGACGTGGACGAAGCTTTCTTCAGGACGAACAAACAACGCCGGTCCCTCCGGGGGACGCGGCCGACATCCCCTCCGCCCCTCGGCCATGACCGCCTTCCTGGAATCCTCCGGCAGAATCTCAACCCTGACACGTGACCGCCCCTAGCCCCCCCCCCACTCGGGGCCCCCGCGTAGACTTCGGTGTCCCCTGGGGTCAACCGAGAGTGCCACGGCCTACAGTGACCCCGTCTCTCCGCGGCCGGCACTCCCGCAGACCCCATCCTGTAGGGACCGGCGCTGCACGCCGAGCGTGGTGCCATCCAGCGCTCTAGGGCCGGTGCCGCACCCACACCCAGGTGGTGTCCGCGATGTCGCTACACCGCACGCCTCTCTAGGGCCGGCACCACACACTGACATCCCGCCATGTCACTACAGTAGTATTCAACATTTTTTACTTGCTGACAAGTCCTTGTTAGAAGTGTAGTGACATGGGACGGGCCGCCATGGCGCGTAGCGCTGGCTGCTGGCAGAGAAGGGGATCCGCCGTTGTAGCAACCCTGTCCGCCAGCAGGTCACGTGATAAGCCGGAGAGAGGGAAGTGGGGCAAAGGTGACAGAGGCAAAGCCCGGGAACCTTCTGGTAGCTTCTAGAAGGAGGGGAGTGGCCGAGGGCGGAGCCGTCGGTTGAACCGAGGTCCTTGCTGTGCCCGCGGGCTGTGGCACGCCGACGGTCATTGGGGGTTACATATCCCCGGCGGCCGGGTCATTGCCATGCATTCGCGATCATTTTGTAATCGTTCCGGTTACTTACTGTTCTCGTTAATTTAGCTCGCGAGCGGGGATGATGGTTGCCGTTGTTGCGTTCGTTGTCCCGCCGCTATGCGAGGTGCGGAGGTCAGCCGGGACGGCTGTTTTTGTTCGCGGGGGAGGGGGGGGGCGATGTAGCGCCGTGTGTTGGCAAGGAAGGGGGTCTTGGCCCTCGGTTTAAAAAAAAAAAACAGGGTTAGGACCACCACACATTTACACGTCAGAGAATGTTCCCGCCATACCAGTGTAACAGAAGCCAGCGATCGCAAGTCGCTGCGCAGCTACACAGGCAGTGGACGGCCAGGGCTGGTAGGTTGCAAGCTGCGCCACCACCGAATGCATTTCTGGATTCCTGGCCCTCGTCCTCGCCGTGGGAGATGCGGAGCGCGCACTGTTCTGAGCGCCAGGCAAAAATGAGACCTGCTAGAAGACGCGCACCAAAAAATAACACGACTACTCATGGAATGTTACATTCTTATTGACGTTCAGCACTTTCTGTCAAGCGATGTCATCAGGATTCAACAACGTACGGGGTGATCCAGTTATAAATACCCCACCAAATAGCATGGAGAAATTAGGGAGAAATGTGATTTCAATACACTCGTTAGATCGTTTAACACTCTCCTCTGTAAGATATGGAGGCATGGCTTTCACAATATTCACTCTGACCTGTTGGGAAGAGAGTTATAAAAAAAAATCAGTAGGGTGTCTATAAACGCAAAGCAAGACATGGCCCAAATGTCGTTGTTATTTTGTAGGATAAATGTAAAAGACATCATCCTGGGTAATGCAAATTAAGGTATTGACCGTGCCCGGTGCCAATAAAGCTATTGAAATCTGGTTACACGTCATTAAAGTGGCCATGGCAGCAATAAAGGCCACATACCTAATTATAAAATTCACCCTCAACTTACTGCTTTTAATTGTCGATTTAAAGCTTTCGTGACTGCAAGGATTCATCTTCTTTGGTTCTTTCGGGTAAAGTCACCACCACGTAGAATGAGAATAAAATAATAAATTGATAAAATAACACTATAAAATTCTCACGACGTTTCGGCCACAACACAAGCGGCCTTCATCAGGTGAAGGGACGAGACTGTCTGGAGGACAGCGCTGGAGCGAACACAGCCAAGCTCAGACCGCGACCTTTAAGCTGAGTCACCTGACTTCCAATGACCGATCACTCCTTTGCAGGAGAAGCATTCAACAATGTCTTCCTTTCCGATGTAAAAACAAATCCAGCTTTGGCCAGATCCTGCATCAGCGGCTGTAAGTTTGATGGGCAATTTACAAACCGGCCAAGGCGATAAATGTGTTTGAAAGGTCGTCGATGGGAAGGGACATGCTTCCTTTCTTCACTTTGAGAACTCCTACAAATGGAAAACAAGTTGGATGAAAGTAATTAAGAACCAATAATATGTTTCAGTCACTTTAAATATTTTGTTTTAAAAAATATATATTTCATTGGTTTCTGTAAGGCTTTGAGCGCTACCCTTTATAAACCAACCTTCTAAACGTTTACAAAAAATAAACATTCAATAACACTGCCTGAAATGAAATATACAGGGTGATATTTATTTTAACAAATCACATCGGCTAATTTAATTTATTTTAACAAATAGTTCAAACTGACTTCCATTAACGTTAATGCACGTGTGAATTCTAAGGAGGAGGCGCTGAGAAGGACACACACAGACACACCACACAGTCACACACCACACACACACAGTCACACACACCACACACACAGTCACATACACCACACACACAAACACCACACACACCACACCACACAGACACACCACACAGTCAACAACAACAACAACAACCGCCATTCGCCACTAAGTGGCGGTGACGTCACCACGACGCTTGTGCCAGGCTATGTGCACCCTGAGGCCACGTGAAGTGTCGAACGCCCGCTGGCAGGAGGTCACGGGGCAGACCCAGGTGCCACGGGTCGACACAGTCACACACACCAACACACACAGTCACACACACAGACACAACACACACACCACACACAGACACACACACAGACACACCACACACAGACACACACAGACACACCACACATAGACACACCACACACAGACACACCACACACACCACACACAGACACACCACACATAGACACACCACACACAGACACACCACACACAGACACACCACACACACACACCACACAGACACACCACACACACACCACACACAGACACACCACACACAGACACACCACACACAGACACACCACACACACCACACACAGACACACCACACACCACACACACACCACACACAGACACACACACCACACACACCACACACAGACACAGACACCACACACACACAGACACCACACACACAATACACACACACCACACACACACCACACACACCACACACACACCACACACACACCACACACACACAGACACCACACACACACATCACACACACACCACACACACACAGTGCGCTAACCACTGCACCACCGCTCCCCACACACACAGTGCGCTAACCACTGCACCACCGCTCCCCACACACACAGTGCGCTAACCACTGCACCACCGCTCCCCACACACACACAGTGCGCTAACCACTGCACCACCGCTCCCCCCTCACACACACAGTGCGCTAACCACTGCACCACCGCTCCCCACGTGGCTGCACCACGTGACGAGGTGGAGGACGAAGAGTTTCCGCATCGCCATTCACAACACGCCAAGTCACGTGCAGAGAAAATCGATTTAAGGTTCGATTAACTATACACGCGTCGATTCCTCGTGGGATAACATTAGGAATCGATTATAGTAAAGTAATCATGTATGGAGTCGCTTTCCTTTGGGATAACATGGGAATCGATTTATAGTGGAATAGGCTAATGAAATCTATTTCCGTTGTGATAACATGGGACTCAACAGTGGTCTAAAATGAACCTTCATTAATCGATTCCAACTGTAAATACGTGGGAATCGACCGTGTTAGACGATCACGTGTGTGGGCGTGGTCTCTCAACGTCAATCAACCAGGTAGGGTGTTGACTGTTGTGTGAGACGTCTCTCTGTGTGTGATTTATTGAATTATATTAATATTATTAACTTTACTAGGTTCGTTTTCTCTTTCATTTAAACCTGATCACGATCGAAACGTCGTCTTGCCATTATTTAATGTGTTATTTTCTCGTTTCTACGTGGACTTTCACGAAATAATCGAGCAGTTTGACCACGAGTTATTGTGAGATATGCCGTGTAAAATAATTATTATTATACCGTGATACTTACAAATTGCTTCTTCGTCTCATCATACGACGGCTTTGAAATAAATTGAACAGAACAAAAGATTCTACGAGACAGTAATTTTTTTGTTTTTTTTGTGCCGTTTGTCGGAAGCCCAGGGTTTAATTTGGCGCGCGTCCTAACCGCGCGGATGACGTCATGTCTTTTAAATGTGACGTCATGTTGTTTAAACGTGATGCCGTTTAAACGTGATGTTTAAATCGCCCGCTCGCAGCTGGTATGAATTAACCAATTAATTATTTCACTAAGCCGTTGTGTCAACAAGCCGCCCGGCGGCTCGGAATCAATCAATTAATGAATCTCTGCGCGGGCGTTGGTCTGTTTAATTATTTATTTAGTACGTGGGATCACGTGGTACCCACACTGATCGGAGTCACCCAGACACACAGCGGTGACGCCGATCGCTGTCCCACCGCTCCTTTGAGCCCTCTTCACGCGCAACGCGTCGGCCGGCCAGTCCGGCGCCAAGGTTTTTACTCCCGGTGTGAATGGCGACCCCTTGGCTTGCGGGCCTCCCCTCCAGCCGGCTCCCTGCGGACCGCGCCCTGACCTCTTGCCGCCTATCCTCGGCGGAGAGCGACCGTCCCCCCCGGCCGGGGCTCGCCGCGAACTGGGCCCGGATCGGCCGCCCGTGCTCGCTCGCCTTTCCAGCTGCGCGCCGGCGGGGGGGGGGGCGTTGTTGGCGTGGAAGACGCTCGCCTCGGAGACTTTGCTCCGGGCGGTCGTCGTCGGCCGAACCCAGCCCTGGAGGCGTCCCCCGCGGACCGCCGAGGGCGGCCGGTCTTCTCTTTCTCCGCTCCAGAAGAACCCCGATCCCAATTTGCCCTCCCCCTTACGTTCTCAAAGCCCGTCAATTCCCAGGTCACGTGACGTCATCCCGCGCATCCACTCGAATCCTTCCCGCGGACGTTTTGAGCGCTCTGCGTTCCCCCGCCGCCGCCGACTCGCCGACAATCCCCTCGGTCCCTCGCTCTCTCAGATCCTCCTAGGGGCCGTTCCCTCCCACGCCGCCGTGCGTAATTCGGTCTGGGGGGGGCTCGGACAATTTCCCGGTCCGGGGAAACCGCGGGACGTCCCCGCTAGCGGGGGCCCTCGGGTCAAAACCCACCGTGCCGGGTGGTCCCTCCTCGAGACCCTACGGGGGTGTGTGTGGGTGTTTAGTGGGGCGTGCGTGTGGGTGTCTAGTGGGGCGTGCGTGTTTAGTGGGGCGTGTGTGTGGGTGTTTAGTGGGGCGTGCGTGTGCGTGTTTAGTGGGGCGTGTGTGTGGGTGTTTAGTGGGGCGTGCGTGTGGGTGTTTAGTGGGGCGTGCGTGTGGGTGTTTAGTGGGGCGTGCGTGTGGGTGTTTAGTGGGGCGTGCGTGTGGGTGTTTAGTGGGGCGTGCGTGTGGGTGTTTAGTGGGGTGTGCGTGTGGGTGTTTAGTGGGGCGTGCGTGTGGGTGTTTAGTGGGGCGTGCGTGTGGGTGTTTAGTGGGGCGTGCGTGTGGGTGTCTAGTGGGGCGTGCGTGTGGGTGTTTAGTGGGGCGTGCGTGTGGGTGTTTAGTGGGGTGTGCGTGTGGGTGTTTAGTGGGGCGTGCGTGTGGGTGTTTAGTGGGGCGTGCGTGTGGGTGTTTAGTGGGGCGTGCGTGTGGGTGTTTAGTGGGGCGTGCGTGTGGGTGTTTAGTGGGGCGTGCGTGTGGGTGTTTAGTGGGGCGTGCGTGTGGGTGTTTAGTGGGGTGTGTGTGTGGGTGTTTAGTGGGGCGTGCGTGTGGGTGTTTAGTGGGGCGTGCGTGTGGGTGTTTAGTGGGGCGTGCGTGTGGGTGTTTAGTGGGGCGTGCGTGTGGGTGTTTAGTGGGGCGTGCGTGTGGGTGTTTAGTGGGGTGTGCGTGTGGGTGTTTAGTGGGGCGTGCGTGTGGGTGTTTAGTGGGGCGTGCGTGTGGGTGTTTAGTGGGGCGTGCGTGTGGGTGTCTAGTGGGGCGTGCGTGTGGGTGTTTAGTGGGGCGTGCGTGTGGGTGTTTAGTGGGGTGTGCGTGTGGGTGTTTAGTGGGGCGTGCGTGTGGGTGTTTAGTGGGGCGTGCGTGTGGGTGTTTAGTGGGGCGTGCGTGTGGGTGTTTAGTGGGGCGTGCGTGTGGGTGTTTAGTGGGGCGTGCGTGTGGGTGTTTAGTGGGGCGTGCGTGTGGGTGTTTAGTGGGGTGTGTGTGTGGGTGTCTAGTGGGGCGTGCGTGTGGGTGTTTAGTGGGGCGTGCGTGTGGGTGTTTAGTGGGGCGTGCGTGTGGGTGTCTAGTGGGGCGTGCGTGTGGGTGTTTAGTGGGGCGTGCGTGTGGGTGTTTAGTGGGGCGTGCGTGTGGGTGTTTAGTGGGGCGTGCGTGTGGGTCTTTAGTGGGGCGTGCGTGTGGGTGTTTAGTGGGGCGTGCGTGTGGGTGTTTAGTGGGGCGTGCGTGTGGGTGTCTAGTGGGGCGTGCGTGTGGGTGTCTAGCGGGGCGTGCGTGTGGGTGTCTAGCGGGGCGTGCGTGTGGGTGTTTAGTGGGGCGTGCGTGTGGGTGTTTAGTGGGGCGTGCGTGTGGGTGTTTAGTGGGGCGTGCGTGTGGGTGTTTAGTGGGGCGTGCGTGTGGGTGTTTAGCGGGGCGTGCGTGTGGGTGTCTAGCGGGGCGTGCGTGTGGGTCTTTAGTGGGGCGTGCGTGCGGGTGTTTAGTGGGGTGTGCGTGAGTTCGTGGGGGGGGGGGTGTTACGAGAGGGGACCGCCGGCCCAGTTGCTCCGGAGCGATGGAAACCACACTTCGCGTTGCTTCCGTCAAACGTCGTGATTTAATTTGATTACTTTTTTTTGCATTTCGATTTAAAGCTTTGGTGACTGTGAGGATTCATCTTCTTTGGTTCTTTCGGTAAAGTCACCACCACGTAGAATGAGAATAAAATAATAAATTAAAAGAATACAATTCTCACGACGTTTCGGCCACAACACAAGTGGCCTTCTTCAGGTGAAGATTGTAGCTCACTACACTACACTATACACTACACTATACACTACACTGTACACTACACACTACACTATACACTACACTGTACACTATACACTACATTATACACTACACTACTATACACTACACTATACACTACTATACAATACACCATACACTACACTATACACTACACTATACACTACACTATACACTACATTATACACTACTATACACTACACTATACACTACACTATACACTACACTAGGAGTCTGCGTGCGGTGATCGTGGCAGGTGGCCATGCGGCGATCTCCATCTCCGTGAGGCCGCTGGTCGAGGTGGAACTGGGACGCCCTCTGGTGGTCCCCTGCACGTACAACGTCTCCGTGGCTAGCGGCGTGGTCACCCAGTGGTACATCGTGAGTACCGCCACCTCCACTAGTCACGGGCGGCTACGTACGGTGAGCAAAAGACTCAACACTGCTACCCATAGACTCAACACTGCCACCCATAGACTCAACACTGCCACCCATAGACTCAACACTGCCACCCATAGACTCAACACTGCCACCCATAGACTCAACACTGCCACCCATAGACTCACCACTGCCACCCATAGACTCAACACTGCCACCCATAGACTCACCACTGCCCATAGACTCAACACTGTCACCCATAGACTCAACACTGCCACCCATAGACTCACCACTGCCCATAGACTCAACACTGTCACCCATAGACTCAGCACTGCCACCCATAGACTCAACACTGCTACCCATAGACTCAACCCTGCCACCCATAGACTCAGCACTGCTACCCATAGACTCAACACTGCACCATAGACTCAACACTGCTACCCATAGACTCAGCACTGCTACCCATAGACTCAACACTGCACCATAGACTCAACACTGCCCATAGACTCAACACTGCACCATAGACTCAACACTGCACCGTAAACTCAACACTGCCCATAGACTCAACACTGCACCATAGACTCAACACTGCCCATAGACTCAACACTGCACCATAGACTCAACACTGCACCATAGACTCAACACTGCCCATAGACTCAACACCGCACCATAGACTCAACACTGCACCATAGACTCAGCACTGCTACCCATAGACTCAACACTGCCCATAGACTCAACACTGCACCATAGACTCAACACTGCACCATAGACTCAACACTGCCCATAGACTCAACACCGCACCATAGACTCAACACTGCACCATAGACTCAGCACTGCTACCCATAGACTCAACACTGCCCATAGACTCAACACTGCCACCCATAGACTCAGCACTGCTACCCATAGACTCAACACTGCCCGTAGACTCAACACTGCTGCCCATAGACTCAACACTGCCACCCATAGACTCAACACTGCACCATAGACTCAACACTGCTACCCATAGACTCAACACTGCTACCCATAGACTCAACACTGCCACCCATAGACTCAACACTGCTACCCATAGACTCAACACTGCTACCCATAGACTCAACACTGTCACCCATAGACTCAGCACTGCCACCCATAGACTCACCACTACCCATAGACTCAGCACTGCCACCCATAGACTCACCACTACCCATAGACTCACCACTGCTACCCATAGACTCAACACTGCCACCCATAGACTCAACACTACCCATAGACTCAGCACTGCCACCCATAGACTCACCACTACCCATGGACTCACCACTGCTACCCATAGACTCACCACGCTGTCATCCGCCCGACCACCGTCGCCAAAACCCCCCCCTGGCGCAGATTTCGACAACTTCGCGAGTGAGGATATCGTACCGCGACTCACGACGCTTCGTGGCCGACGGGGACACCGGCTACATGGACCGCATTGATGCCCAACGCGACGATTCCGCCCTGGCGCTGGACGCGACGGTGGTCGCGGATGAGCGAGTCTTCATCTGCCAGGTGTTTGCGGGGAGGGCCGGCGTGGCAGAGGCGACCACAAGAGTGCGGCTGTTTTGTAAGCGAGCTCACTGTCGGGGCTACTCACTTTAGAATGACGCGCAGTGGGGGGGGACGTCCCCTACGACGTGGACCCCCCTTACTTACGGACGTTGCTACGGAGACTCCTTAGTGGACATTACGAGGACCCCCCTTACTTACGGACGTTGCTACGGAGACTCCTTAGTGGACATTACGAGGACTCCCCTTACTTACGGACGTTGCTACGGAGACTCCTTAGTGGGCATTACGAGGACTCCCCTTACTTACGGACATTGCTACGGAGACTCCTTAGTGGACATTACGAGGGCTCCCCTTACTTACGGACGTTGCTACGGAGACTCCTTAGTGGACATTACGAGGACTCCCATTACTTACGGACATTGCTACGGAGACTCCTTAGCGGACATTGCGAGGACTCCCCTTACTTACGGACGTTGCTACGGAGACTCCTTAGTGGACATTGCGAGGACTCCCCTTACTTACGGACATTGCTACGGAGACTCCTTAGTGGACATTACGAGGACCCCCCTTACTTACGGACATTGCTACGGAGACTCCTTAGTGGACATTGCGAGGACTCCCCTTACTTATGGACGTTGCTACGGGGACTCCTTAGTGGACATTACAAGGACTCCCCTTACTTACGGACGTTGCTACGGAGACTCCTTAGTGGACATTGCGAGGACTCCCCTTACTTACGGACATTGTTACGGAGACTCCTTAGTGGACATTGCGAGGACTCCCCTTACTTACGGACGTTGCTACGGAGACTCCTTAGTGGACATTACGAGGACTCCCCTTACTTACGGACGTTGCTACGGAGACTCCTTAGTGGACATTGCGAGGACTCCCCTTACTTACGGACGTTGCTACGGAGACTCCTTAGTGGACATTGCGAGGACTCCCCTTACTTACGGACGTTGCTACGGAGACTCCTTAGTGGACATTGCGAGGACTCCCCTTACTTACGGACGTTGCTACGGAGACTCCTTAGTGGACATTGCGAGGACTCCCCTTACTTACGGACGTTGCTACGGAGACTCCTTAGTGGACATTGCGAGGACCCCCCTTACTTACGGACGTTGCTACGGAGACTCCTTAGTGGACATTGCGAGGACTCCCCTTACTTACGGACGTTGCTACGGAGACTCCTTAGTGGACATTACAAGGACTCCCCTTACTTACGGACGTTGCTACGGAGACTCCTTAGTGGACATTAAGAGGACTCCCCTTACTTACGGACGTTGCTACAGAGACTCCTTAGTGGACATTGCGAGGACTCCCCTTACTTACGGACGTTACTACGGAGACTCCTTAGTGGACATTACGAGGGCTCCCCTTACTTACGGACGTTGCTACGGAGACTCCTTAGTGGACATTACTCCCCTGTTTATGAACGTTACTGCGTGACGCCTCTACTTACGAACGTTACCACAGTGACTCACTCGCGAACATTTTTGCGTAGTCTCTACTACTTGCGAACGTTACTGCAGTGGGCTTCCCCGCTTACGAACGTTGCCCACATACGAACAAGCCGGGATCCAGAGGGCCCACGTTCGTTAGTCGATTTTGCCCGTGAGTCCAACTTCGCTCCCGTCAATTCCACACGCGTCGCACGGCGTGCACAGCGCTGCCGCTGTACACGACGCACTACCCGACCACAATTCGGAGTGAGGTCGGACTCGCGAGCAAGTGGCCGATGACGGCCCCGCGACAAATTGACGCACGGGACGGCCCCTCCCCTCGCTTCCCTTCCAGCGGCCCCCACGGTGGCCGTGACGGCGAGCAGGCGGCCCGTGCTGCTCAACGGACAGCGCCACGAGGTGAGCCCTTGGCCTACGTTGACATTCTCTTTGGTTCTATTCGGTGAAGTCACCACGTAGGTAAAAAAGTAAAACGACAAAAATCACGACATTTCAGCCACAACACTAGCGGCCTTCATCAGGTGAAGGGATCAGGTTGTCTCACGGTCTGAGCGTGGCTGTGTTTCACTCCAGCGCTGTCCTCGAGACAGCCTGATCCCTTCACCTGATGAAGGCCGCTTGTGTTGTGGCCGAAACGTCGTGATTTTTGTTTTATTTTTTACCTACGTGGTGACTTTACCGAATAGAACCAAAGAGTATGGATCCTTGCAGTCACGAAAGCTTTAAATCTAGAATACGTTGCCATTTTTTTAATTTCAAATTCCTGTTGCGCCATCCGCTGACGGTCATTTAAGGGTTGTTATTTTTTTTAACCTTCACGGCGTCCCCTTCGTGAAAACGGCCGCACGCCAACGGCTGTGCTGTAGACGCCACCGATTCGTGCGTAGATTCAAACGTGGTTTAGTTTTGGTTAGGGGGATGTTGCCTACCTCGCCTGGTACGCAGGTCGTGGGTTCGATCCCGACGTGGATAATGCTACTACCCTGGCAACCCGGGTTCGATTCCCGCTCACGGCCAATACCGGTGACGATGATCTGAACCGGTTCCTGTGCCTCCCCTAGGTCGACTCGGCCTCAAATACCTGGTGCGGTGCGCAAAAACATCGCCAGCACCGGGGAGACAAAGGCGACCGGGCGTGGTGCTGGCCACCCACCCCCTCGTGTGCCGTTCTGGCCTTCATAGGTGCTCGCTAACAGCACTTGCCCCTACAGTCTGTTAAGGCTATACATGGGTTCTTTGTCTTTGTTGTGTGTGTTGGTCTGTGTGTGTTTCTGTGTGTGAGTGTCTCTCTGTGTCTCTGTGTGTGTCTCTCTGTGTGAGTGTCTCTCTGTGAGTGTCTGTGTGTGTCTCTGTGTGAGTGTCTCTGTGTGTGAGTGTGTGTGTCTCTGTGTGAGTGTCTCTGTGTGAGTGAGGAGCGGTAGTGTAGCGGTTAGCGCGCTGCGCTATGAACCTGGCGATCCGGGTTCGATTCCCGCTCACGGCCAACACCAGTGACGATTATCTGAACCGGTCCCGGACCTCCCCTAGGTCGACTCAGCCTCAAATGAGTACCTGGTGCGGTGTGTAAACATTGCCACTAGGGAGACAAAGGCAGTCGGGTGTGGTGCTGGCCACCCACCCCCTCATGTACCGTTCCGGCCTTTATAGGTGCTCGCTAACAGCACTTGCCCCTACAGTCTGTTAAGGCTATACAGGGGTTCTTTGTTGTGTGTGTTGGTCTGTTTCCCTCTCGTGCAGATTGGTAAATGTTTCGTGCACAACGCTTACCCAGAGCCCCACATCACCTGGTACAAGGCTTCCCTGCCCCTGTTGCCATCACCTGGTAAGTATATCTGCTGGTGAATATATCTGTTGGTTAATGTATCTGTTGGTGAATATATCTGTTGGTTAGTGTATCTGCTGGTGAATATATCTGCTGGTGAATGTATCTGTTGGTTAGTGTATCTGCCGGTGAATATATCTGCTGGTGAATGTATCTGTTGGTTAATGTATCTGTTGGTGAATATATCTGTTGGTTAATGTATCTGCTGGTTAATGTATCTGCTGGTGAATATATCTGTTGGTTAATGTATCTGCTGGTGAATATATCTGCTGGTGAATATATCTGTTGGTTAATGTATCTGCCGGTGAATATATCTGCTGGTGAATGTATCTGTTGGTTAATGTATCTGCTGGTGAATATATCTGTTGGTTAATGTATCTGTTGGTTAATATATCTGTTGGTTAGTGTATCTGCTGGTGAATATATCTGCTGGTGAATGTATCTGTCGGTTAATGTATCTGTTGGTGAATACGTCTGCTATAGTGCCGTGTATTGCATAGTGTACACTATTACGTGGTGCAGTGAGTAAACATCGCTAGCGCCGCGGGGACAAAGCTGGCGGGGCGTGGTGCCGGCCGCCCACCCCCCTCGCGTGTCGTGCCGGGCTGCTACTCGCTAACAGCACTTGTCCCAACAGTCTGTTGAGGCCACATGGGGGATCTTTGTCTTTGTGTGCGTGGCTAGACGTGAAAGTGATGCGGACGGTAGCGACGGAGGCCAACGGCACCTTCGCCGTGACATCCGTCCTGAGCTACAAACCGGAGGAGCGGGATGTGGGAGCCGGGTACCGCTGCGTGGTGAACTACACGATGCCGGGCGGCAGGAACGAGGCCGTTGCCTCGGAGACCATCCACGTGGCGGTGCATTGTGAGTACACGGGACACCAGGCAGACGCCGGTGCACAACGGACGTGTGTGACGTGCACAACAGACAAATGTGTGTGACGTGCACAACAAAAAATACATGCCTGACGGACCGTCTTATTGGGTTAAGGTCAAACTAAACACAGAGACTACCACTACCTATGAACATTTGACTTATGAACGTTCAGAGAGACGCTCAAACCTGTTTGTAAGTCCAGTTGCCTGTTCGGAAGGAGAGTCGTAAGTTCAACCGCCACGCAATAGATGGCGGTGGTGGCTTTTACATCTGCAGAACATGAAG
Organism: Petromyzon marinus; assembly: GCF_048934315.1. Lineage (NCBI taxonomy): Eukaryota > Metazoa > Chordata > Hyperoartia > Petromyzontiformes > Petromyzontidae > Petromyzon > Petromyzon marinus. Next base: position 431,016 of record NW_027423019.1, read on the forward strand.
AACCAGTGGCATCTACATCTACAGAACGTAAAGAACCAGAGGCATCTACATCTACAGAACGTGGAGAACCAGTGACATCTACACCTGTAGAACGTGAAGAGCCAGTGGCATCTACAGCTGCAGAACGTGAACAACCAGTGGCATCTACATCTGCAGAACGTGAAGAACCAGAGGCATCTACATCTACAGAACGTGGAGAACCAGTGGCATCTACATCTGCAGAACGTGAAGAACCAGTGGCATCTACATCTGAAGAACGTGAAGAACCAGTGGCATCTACATCTGCAGAACACGAAGAACCAGTGGCATCTACATCTGCAGAACGTGAAGAACCAGTGGCATCTACATCTGTAGAACGTGAAGAACCAGTGGCATCTACATCTGCAGAACGTGTAGAACCAGTGACATCTACATCTGCCGAACGTGAAGAACCAGTGGCATCTACACCTGTAGAACGTGAACAACCAGTGGCATCTACACCTGCAGAACGTGAAGAACCAGTGACATCTATATCTGCAGAACTTGAAGAACCAGTGGCATCTACATCTACAAAACGTGAAGAACCAGTGGCATCTACATCTACAGAACGTGAAGAACCAGTGGCATCTACATCTGTAGAACGTGAAGAACCAGTGGCATCTACATCTACAGAACGTGAAGAACCAGTGGTTTCTACATCTGGAGAACGTGAAGAACCAGTGGCATCTACATCTGCAGAACGTGAAGAACCAGTGGCATCTACATCTGCAGAATGTGAAGAACCAGTGGCATCTACATCTGTAGAACGTGAAGAACCAGTGGCATCTACATCTGCAGAACGTGAAGAACCAGTGGCATCTAGATCTACAGAACGTGGAGAACCAGTGGCATCTACATCTGCAGAACGTGAAGAACCAGCGTCATCTACATCTACAGAAGGTGAAGAACCAGTGGCATCTAGATCTACAGAACGTGGAGAACCAGTGGCTTCTACATCTGCAGAACGTGAAGAACCAGCGTCATCTACATCTACAGAACGTGAAGAACCAGTGGCATCTACATCTGTAGAACGTGAAGAACCAGTGGCATCTACATCTGTAGAACGTGAAGAACCAGTGGCATCTACATCTACAGAACGTGAAGAACCAGTGGCATCTACATCTGCAGAACGTGAAGAACCAGCGTCATCTACATCTACAGAACGTGAAGAACCAGTGGCATCTACATCTACAGAACGTGAAGAACCAGTGGCATCTACATCTGCAGAACGTGAAGAACCAGTGGCATCTACATCTGCAGAACGTGAAGAACCAGTGTCATCTACATCTACAGAACGTGAAGAACCAGTGGCATCTACATCTACAGAACGTGAAGAACCAGTGGCATCTACATCTGTGGAACGTGAAGAACCAGTGGCATCTACATCTACAGAACGTGAATAACCAGTGGCATCTACATCTGCAGAACGTGAAGAACCAGTGGCATCTACATCTACAGAACGTGAAGAACCAGTGGCATCTACATCTACAGAACGTGAAGAACCAGTGGCATCTACATCTGCAGAACGTGAAGAACCAGTGGCATCTACATCTGCAGAACGTGAAGAACCAGTGGCATCTAGATCTACAGAACGTGGAGAACCAGTGGCATCTACATCTGCAGAACGTGAAGAACCAGCGTCATCTACATCTACAGAAGGTGAAGAACCAGTGGCATCTAGATCTACAGAACGTGGAGAACCAGTGGCTTCTACATCTGCAGAACGTGAAGAACCAGCGTCATCTACATCTACAGAACGTGAAGAACCAGTGGCATCTACATCTGTAGAACGTGAAGAACCAGTGGCATCTACATCTGTAGAACGTGAAGAACCAGTGGCATCTACATCTACAGAACGTGAAGAACCAGTGGCATCTACATCTGCAGAACGTGAAGAACCAGCGTCATCTACATCTACAGAACGTGAAGAACCAGTGGCATCTACATCTACAGAACGTGAAGAACCAGTGGCATCTACATCTGCAGAACGTGAAGAACCAGTGGCATCTACATCTGCAGAACGTGAAGAACCAGTGTCATCTACATCTACAGAACGTGAAGAACCAGTGGCATCTACATCTACAGAACGTGAAGAACCAGTGGCATCTACATCTGTGGAACGTGAAGAACCAGTGGCATCTACATCTACAGAACGTGAATAACCAGTGGCATCTACATCTGCAGAACGTGAAGAACCAGTGGCATCTACATCTACAGAACGTGAAGAACCAGTGGCATCTACATCTACAGAACGTGAAGAACCAGTGGCATCTACATCTGTAGAACGTGAAGAACCAGTGGCATCTACATCTACAGAACGTGAAGAACCAGTGGCATCTACATCTACAGAACGTGAAGAACCAGTGGCATCTACATCTGCAGAATGTGAAGAACCAGTGGCATCTACATCTGTAGAACGTGAAGAACCAGTGGCATCTACATCTGCAGAACGTGAAGAACCAGTGGCATCTACATCTACAGAACGTGAAGAACCAGCGTCATCTACATCTACAGCACGTGAAGAACCAGTGGCATCTACATCTGCAGAACGTGAAGAACCAGCGTCATCTACATCTACAGAAGGTGAAGAACCAGTGGCATCTAGATCTACAGAACGTGGAGAACCAGTGGCTTCTACATCTGCAGAACGTGAAGAACCAGTGGCATCTACATCTGCAGAACGTGAAGAACCAGCGTCATCTACATCTACAGAACGTGAAGAACCAGTGGCATCTACATCTACAGAACGTGAAGAACCAGTGGCATCTACATCTGCAGAACGTGAAGAACCAGTGGCATCTACATCTGCAGAACGTGAAGAACCAGTGTCATCTACATCTACAGAACGTGAAGAACCAGTGGCATCTACATCTACAGAACGTGAAGAACCAGTGGCATCTACATCTGTAGAACGTGAAGAACCAGTGGCATCTACATCTACAGAACGTGAAGAACCAGTGGCATCTACATCTACAGAACGTGAAGAACCAGTGGCATCTACATCTGCAGAACATGAAGAACCAGCGTCATCTACATCTACAGAACGTGAAGAACCAGTGGCATCTACATCTACAGAACATGAAGAACCAGTGGCATCTACATCTGCAGAACGTGAAGAACCAGCGTCATCTACATCTACAGAACGTGAAGAACCAGCGTCATCTACATCTACAGAACGTGAAGAACCAGTGGCATCTACATCTACAGAACGTGAAGAACCAGTGGCATCTACATCTGCAGAACGTGAAGAACCAGTGGCATCAACATCTGCAGAACGTGAAGAACCAGTGGCATCTACATCTACAGAACGTGAAGAACCAGTGGCATCTACATCTGCAGAACGAGAAGAACCAGTGGCATCTACATCTGTATAACGTGAAGAACCAGTGGCATCTACGTCTGTAGAACGTGAAGAACCAGTGGCATCTACATCTGCAGAACGTGAAGAACCAGTGGCATCTACATCTGTAGAACGTGAAGAACCAGTGGCATCTACATCTACAGAACGTGAAGAACCAGTGGCATCTACATCTACAGAACGTGAAGAACCAGTGGCATCTACATCTGTAGAACGTGAAGAACCAGTGACATCTACATCTGCAGAACGTGAAGAACCAGTGGCATCTACATCTACAGAACATGAAGAACCAGTGGCATCTACATCTGCAGAACGTGAAGAACCAGTGGCATCTACATCTGCAGAACGTGAAGAACCAGTGGCATCTACATCTACAGAACGTGAAGAACCAGTGGCATCTACATCTACAGAACGTGAAGAACCAGTGGCATCTACATCTGCAGAACGTGAAGAACCAGTGGCATCTACATCTACAGAACGTGAAGAACCAGTGGCATCTACATCTACAGAACGTGAAGAACCAGTGGCATCTACAATAGGCGGCATCCCGGGACGGAATGGCGCGTTGTATTATTTGAGTTGTTGTTTTGTTGTTGTTTTGTTGTTGTGTTGTTGTTTTGTTGTTGTGTTGTTCTTGTGTTGTTGTTGTTGTGTTGTTGTTATTGTTGTTGTTGCTACGAGGCGGGAGAGATGCCCTGGCCCAGGCGTCGAACCCACGTCGCCTGGGGACGACTTTCCTCGCGCTGAACCGTCGCCTCTCGCGCGTCGCGCGTTGGGGGAATCCCGGTGGGGGTGGGCGCGACGGCTCGTTCCACCCCGTTCCACCTCGTATCGTCGTTCCACCTCGTTTCACCTCGTTGTATCGTCGTTCCACCTCGCTCCACCGCGTTCCACCGCGTTCCACCTCGTTGTATCGTCGTCGTCACCGCGAGACGAGGTGGAGGCGACCCCGACTTGGACGTCTGGGACACGCCGAGAGCCCCGTGGCTCCGCGGATTCCTCCGCCGGCGGCTCCTCGGGGGGGACGTCGCGAGCGGGCGGCGCCGCTTGGCCGCGAGTGAGCGGGCGGTCGTCTTCTTCGGTCCTTTCGGTAAAAGTCGCCGCCGCCGCCGCGTGGAATGAGAATGAAAATAATAAATCGATGAAATAAAATGACGCGATGAAAATCCTCACGACGTATCGGCCACGACGCAAGCGGCCTTCGTCAGGTGAAGGGACGAGACCTGTCTGGAGGACAGCGCTGGAGCTCCAGCTGCATGAGTCACTCCACAAACATGAGACAGTCTCGTCCCTTCACCTGATGAAGGCCGCTTGTGTCGTGGCCGAAACGTCGTGACAATATTATCGCGTTATTTTATTTTATCGATTTATTATTTTATTCTCATTCTACGTGGTGGTGACTTTACCGAAAGAACCAAAGGAGATGAATCCTTGCAGTCACGAAAGCTTCAAATCGAGATTTCAGCGGGGGGTTGTCGTCTGTCCTCCTCGCCAGACCCGGAAGACGTGAGGCTTGGCCCCACCGGGGCGACCCAGGTCACGGCCGGGGCGACCCAGGTCACGGCCGGGGCGACCCAGGTCACGCCCTCGTCGTCCGGGATACCCGACTACAAGTGCGCAGAGGTACCCAGTCGCTGCGTCACGATCACCACCAGCACCACCACCAGCGTACCACCACCACCAGCGTGCCACCACCACCACCGTGCCACCACCGTGCCACCACCACCACCACCGTGCCACCACCACCACCGTGCCACCACCACCACCGTCACCACCACCAGCGTGCCACCACCACCACCGTGCCACCACCACCGTGCCACCACCACCACCGTGCCACCACCACCGTGCCACCACCGTCACCACCACCACCACCAGCGTACCACCACCACCGTGCCACCACCACCACCGTCACCACCACCAGCGTACCACCACCACCAGCGTGCCACCACCACCACCGTGCCACCACCACCACCACCGTGCCACCACCACCACCAGCGTGCCACCACCACCACCGTCACCACCACCACCACCACCGTGCCACCACCACCAGCGTGCCACCACCACCACCGTCACCACTGTCACCACCACCACCGTCACCACCACCGTCACCACCACCACCACCACCACCGTGCCACCACCACCACCACCGTGCCACCACCACCACCAGCGTGCCACCACCACCACCGTGTCACCACCATAACCACCGTGCCACCACTACCGTGCCACCACCACCACCACCTGAGTTTGATTCCCGCTCACAGCCAACAGCAGTGATAGCGATTATCTGAACCGGTCCTGGGCCTCCCTTAGGTCTACTCAACCTCTAATGAGTACTTGTAGTAAACATCGCTAGCACGGGGGAGACAAAGACGGCGGTGGTGACGGTGGTGGTGACGGTGGTGGTGGTGACGGTGGTGACGGTGGTGACGGTGGTGACGGTGGTGGTGACGATGGTGGTGACGGTGGTGACGGTGGTGGTGACGGTGGTGGTGACGGTGGTGGTGACGGTGGTGGTGGTGACGGTGGTGGTGACGGTGGTGGTGACGGTGGTGACGGTGGTGACGGTGGTGATGGTGGTGCGTGACATTTACGAAGATGAGAATGAGGTGAGTGGCACAGTAGGGGGTACAGGTGGTGCACCGTGCCAGTCATCTCAGTCGACCCATGGCACCGTGGCACCTGCTGGGTCTGCCTCGTGAACCTCCTGCCCGCGGGCGTTCGACACTTCACGTGGTGGCCTCGACGTGCACACGGCCTGGCACGAGCGCCACGGTGACGTCACCGCCACTTGGCGGTGACGCGTGTGGGCGCGTCGTCGCGTGTCGGTGAGCGTTCGCGTGTCGGTGAGCGTTCCGGGGGGGGGGGGGGGGTGGTGTAGCAGAGAGAGCGCCCGACGCTCCGTGGAGCCTCACGGCCGTCGCCTTCCCGGCGCTCTGCGTGCCTCAGGCCGGGGAGGCGGTGTCCGGCGGGGCCACGCCGGCCCCGCGGCACGCGAGGCCGTCCGGGGGGAGCGGCGGCGACGGCCGCTCCCGGTGCGTCACTTCGCCGCCCTCCGTGCCGGGCCTGGTGAGGTCGCGATCCGTCAAGGTCACAGTGGAAGGTAACCGGGGCGGCAGGAGAGAGAGAGACTCAGCGATGACGCTGAGTCTCTCTCTCTCTCTCACATACCACTAGCAGAGACGCCACTCTCTCTCTCCACTCTCTCCACACTCTCCACTCTCTCTCCACTCTCTCTCCACTCTCTCTACTCTCTCTCCACTCTCTCTACTCTCTCCACTCTCTACTCTCTCCACTCTCTCCACTCTCTCCACTCTCTCCACTCTCTCTCCACTCACCACTCTCTCCACTCTCTCTCTACTCTCTCTCCACTCACCACTCTCTCTCCACTCTCTCCTCTCTATCTGTCTCCACTCTGTCCTCTCTCTCTCTCCACTCTCTATGTTCTCTCCTCTCTCTGCTCTCTCTCCACGCTCTCTGCCCACGCCGTCTCTCTCCACTCTGTCCTCTCTCTTCACTCTCTCTTCTCACCATTCTCTCCTCTATCTCTCTCCACTCTCTCTCCTCTCTATCTCTCTCCACTCACCACTCTCTCTCTCTCTCCACTCTCTCTCCACTCTCTCCACTCACCACTCTCTCTCCACTCACCACTCTCTCCTCTATCTCTCTCCACTCTCTCTCCACTCTCTCTCCTCTCTATCTCTCTCCACTCACCACTCTCTCTCCACTCTCTCTCCACTCTCCTCTCTATCTGTCTCCACTCACCACTCTCTCTCTCCACTCACCACTCTCTCTCTCCACTCGCTCTCCTCTCTATCTGTCTCCACTCTTTCCTTTCTCTCTCCTCTCTCCTCTCTCCACGTTCTCTCCTCTCTATCTCTCTCCTCTCTATCTGTCTCCACTCTGTCCTCTCTCTCTCTCTCCACTCTCTCCACGTTCTCTCCTCTCTATCTCTCTCCTCTCTATCTGTCTCCACTCTGTCCTCTCTCTCTCCACTCTCCACGTTCTCTCCTCTCTATCTCTCTCCACTCACCACTCTCTCCTCTCTCTCTGCTCTCTCTCCGCGCTCTCTGCCCACACCGTCTCTCTCCACTCGCAGGAGGAGCGGAGGAAGCGGAGGAGTCGGGACGTGGTCTACCGTGGATCATCATCATCCTCACCATCATCTTCGTGATCGTCCCCCTCCTCGTCGTCATCATTTCGGCCCTTCATCACGTTTGCTCGGGAGAGTCGGAAGAGGAGGGATCGGGAGGAGGAGAGGCGGCGATCGCGGTCGGCTTCGTCGCGAGCGAGGAGGAGGAGGGCGGTGGCCACACGCTGGCGCTGCACAGGGCCACGGGCGCGGCCACCAGGCACGGCCGCAGGTCGCTGGCCGAGATGTGCGGTCGTCACTGACGAGGCAGCAGCGGTGTTGACGGCCTGCCGCTGCCTCCAAGACACACGGAGCCGTGAGGCAGGCCTGCAAGCGGGCTCCTCGCCACCGCCGCCGCCGCCATCGCTATCGTCAGCGCCAACACCGCCGTCGTCAACATCACAACCATCGTCACCATCATCACCACCATCATCATCACCTTGTGTCTTTTGTGTTTTGAGCTCAGGTCGCAAACACGGATCGAGCCGTGACATTTTGAAGATCAGTGTCTCTTATTTGTTTAAACACGAATCTAACTGACATTTTGTAGATCAGTGTCTCTTATTTGTTTAAACACGGATCTAACCGTGACATTTTGAAGGTAAGTGTCTCTTATTTGTTTAAACACGAATCTAACCGTGACATTTTGAAGGTCAGTGTCTCTTATTTGTTTAAACACGGATCTAACCGTGACATTTTGAAGGTCAGTGTCTCTTATTTGTTTAAACACGGATCTAACCGTGACATTTTGTAGATCTGTGTCTCTTATTTGTTTAAACACGGATCTAACCGTGACATTTTGAATATCAGTGTCTCTTATTTGTTTAAACACGGATCTAACCGTGACATTTTGAAGGTCAGTGTCTCTTATTTGTTTAAACACGGATCTAACCGTGACATTTTGAAGGTCAGTGTCTCTTATTTGTTTAAACACGGATCTAACCGCGACATTTTGAAGAACCGTGAGCAAACAGCCAAGGAACAGGGAAAGCTGATACCCTTAGACAATGCAATTTGTTTTTACGCAGAGATGGTTACAGTAAATCAAAGAGTACAGTTACTTAATCAATTTTCCAGTAGCAAACAGCCAGTTTCACCTTAGACTCCACCCTGATTAGCCAAATGTGTCTGAGCACATGTTTAATGTGCAGTTGTATTTTTTATTTTACTATTTTTCTGAATGCTTAACTATTTATGTTCCGAATTGTAATATCGAAGCCAATACACAAGGCAGGGAAATTCCTACTGGCAGCAGATCGATGTCTCAATTAGTAAAGATGCCACAAGAAACACCACGAGAATATCTTCTGGCATCTCTTCAAGAGGTCACACTTAACCAGCACATTCCTGTGCTCCATTAGAGCAGTTCAATGCGTGTCAGTCATCTGACATGTGCTACTTATATCTCACTCTCAGAGTTGGTCGAATCCAAATTAAGTGAAAATGCAAGGTAGCTCTCTGATGTAGGTGTAACAATGATGTCACTAGTTGCACCTCGTGATTAGATGAATTGCCGCAATTTAAATAAAATCATCTATCCGTTTTTTATAACATTGTGAATTTAGCAGTGGTCTTGGGCCCATTGCATAAACATTCAGATAAAAATAATCCATTGTTTTCATATTCGATTCAATGCATGCTTAATTAAATGCGAAATCGATATTGATATCAATGGATCAATCCATCATTCCATTTTTCTGTCTGTCATTAAAAACGGTGCTGGCTCATTCTAATGTGGGTATTAGCTACCCCAAGTGATACAGCCAACTTCGAGGGATGGATGAGTAAAGAATCCGCTTATTTGGCTAATCTTAGCAAAGGTCAAGGCAATCGTCGAGAAGACTTAAACCTATCACCTGGCTCTCCTGTGGAGTCACGCCGTGAAATAGGTGGCGTTGGGTCATTACGACGTCTTCCTTCTATTTAAACAGTAACATGAAAGTAATATATATACTGTACACAAGCAAGTGGAACAAATCTTGGCAACAAATCTCAGCAATGATCACTTGCATTGTCTTTAGTCACAGAAACAGTAATCTGAGATGCACATTGAATAATGGAAGGTGATTTAATCCTTTGAGCAAGTAATTTATTTCTTCAACAGATGTAATTTTTCATACAGTTAGCTTGCAAAGAAAAAACACATTTTCATTTTGAACTCATCTATATTCCCGCATTGTATTTTATTAGCATTATTGGTTCGTGCCTTTGAAATTAAATGATGTCGCATTTGATTTACAATCAGGTATAACCTTCATTAAAACTGCACAGGGCTTAGAGTGAATAAATAAGGTTGGTTGCTGTGTCCATATTCTTTGAAGTCTATGGGAGACTTTAACATTGAAGTCTATGGGAGACTTTAACATTGAAGTCTATGGGAGACTTTAGCATTGAAGTCTATGGGAGACTTTAACATTGAAGTCTATGGGAGACTTTAACATTGAAGTCTATGGGAGACTTTAACATTGAAGTCTATGGGAGACTTTAGCATCGAAGTCTATGGGAGACTTTAACATTGAAGTCTATGGGAGACTTTAACATTGAAGTCTATGGGAGACTTTAACATTGAAGTCTATGGGAGACTTTATCATTGAAGTCTATGGGAGACTTTAACATTGAACTCTATGGGAGACTTTAACATTGAAGTCTATGGGAGACTTTAGCATTGAAGTCTATGGGAGACTTTAACATTGAAGTCTATGGGAGACTTTAACATTTAAGTCTATGGGAGACTTTAACATTGAAGTCTATGGGAGACTTTAACATTGAAGTCTATGGGAGACTTTAACTCCTTGAGTCTCGAGATATTCGTGTCGAGAATACTGCCATTGGGATGCTGTGATGACGTTAATCGGCGCCTGCAAACGTGGGAGGAGGAGCACCCGGAGAAGATTCCTGACCTTCACGCTTCAAGGTCGCCCCTTCTTCATATTTCACCGTCACTCGTGGCCACGTAGCGAAGCGTTTTTCTGAATTTTGTTGTTGTTGTTCTGTCTCTCACTGTTCAAATAAACGTATCATTAAAATTATAGACTGATCATTTCTTTGTCATGGGGCTAACGTACAAAACCAGCAGGGGACCAAATACTTTTTTCCCTCACTGTAGACTCAACACTACCATAGACACAACACTACCATAGACTCAACACTACCATAGACTCAACACTACCATAGACTCAACACTACCACAGACTCAACACTACCATAGACTCAACACTACCACCCATAGACTCAACACTACCACCCACAGACTCAACACTACCATAGACACAACACTACCAGACACAACACTACCACCCATAGACTCAACACTACCATAGACTCAACACTACTATAGACTCAACACTACCATAGACTCAACACTACCACCCATAGACTCAACACTACTATAGACACAACACTATTATAGACTCAACACTGCACATACAATCAGCACTGCCCATAGACTCAGCACTACCCATGGACTCAACACTGCCACCCATAGACTCAACACTGCTACCCATAGACTCAGCACTACCCATGGACTCAACACTACCACCCATAGACTCAACACTGCCATAGACTCAACACTACCCACAGACTCAAAACTGTCTACACACTCAGCACTACCCATAGACTCAACACTTCCATAGACTCAACACTGCCATAGACTCAACACTGCCCATAGACTTATGGACCACAAAGCCTGTGTCACCAGACTTATGGACCACAACCCCTCTGTGTCACCAGACTTATGGACCACAACGGCTCTGTGTCACCAGACTTATGGACCACAACGCCTGTGTCACTAGACTTATGGACCACAACGCCTCTGTGTCACCAGACTTATGGACCACAACGCCTCTGTGTCACCAGAATTATGGACCACAACGCCTCTGTGTCACCAGACTTATGGACCACAACGCCTCTGTGTCACCAGAATTATGGACCACAACGCCTCTACGTGTACAAATATTTTTTATTTACCAATTCCACTTAACGTATAAATAAAAAAGACTGCTTACAAATATCAGCTCTATGTTTTCAAGTAAATACAGTTTGGGTAGTGAAAAAATTATAGTCTAAATAAGCTACACATGACGAATTGTAGGCAATTATAGTTATAATCAAAGACATTTTTAAACAATCACGTGGTCCCTGTAGTCGCCGTTAGAGACAATCTGCTTGAAAACAGTTTATCAACATATATGAATACATTGATTCGAATAAGCAGAGTTAATTTCCTATTTATGGCATGCCAGTTGTGTGTCAGTTTTCGATATCAACATCACCTGACACGTGGAGCGATTTCATTGTTTCGTCTCCCCACTGGGCATCCTCTCGGGTGACCCCCTCGCCGCCCATCGGCATCACTCGCCCCCTTCGCGCCCTCCACCGTCACCCTCAACTCCACCCGCGGTGGTTTCAACAGCCTGGTTGGCCACTGGAACGGTATCCCGGACAGTGCCGGATTAAGCTCATGCGGGTCCTGTGGCATGTATTATAAAGGTGCCCAAAATAAAATTAAAAAACAATTATTAAAACGCAAAGTTTACACATCTACCGGGTCTCCATTTGACTTTGTATTGTCTAGGAAGTCCACCCACACCTCCACTTCCACAAACTGCTGGGAGTTGCCTCGCTCTGCCTCACAGTCAGAATTCTCCTCCTGCTTCACGTTGCCTCCATCGATGTGAAGGTCCCATTTTGGAGTTGAATCTTCAGCTTCACATTTCACCTTCACTTCTTCCCTCTTCACCATCACTTCCTCACATTTCACCTTCACTTCTTCCCTCTTCACCATCACTTCTTCCCTCTTCACCATCACTTCTTCCCTCTTCACCATCACCTCTTCATATTTCACCTCGTTACCTTTAAAAGTGTCCAAGCTGGGATTTTCTTCCGGTTCGTGTTTCATGAGGGATGGGCTCATGGTGGCCCTTTGACTTTCACAAGCTGATTTCAGACTCCACTCCTTGTGGATCTTCTGATGCTTCTGTGTTCTCTGGTGTACTTGAAGAAGAGATGAATGTGCAAACGCCTTCACGCACACACTGCACCTGAAGGGTTTCTCTCCTGTGTGTGTACTCTGGTGTATTACAAGAGCAGATGACTGTGCAAACGCCTTTCCACACACACTGCACTTGAAGGGTTTCTCTCCCGTGTGTGTTCTCTGGTGTATTACAAGAGTAAATGAATGTGCAAACGCCTTCCCACACACACTGCACTTGAAGGGTTTCTCTCCCGTGTGTGTTCTGTGGTGTGCTACGAGATTTGATGAACGTGCAAACGCCTTCCCACACACACTGCACCTGAAGGGTTTATCTCCCGTGTGTGTTCTCTGGTGTTTTACAAGATAAGATGAACGTGCAAACGCCTTCACGCACACACTGCACCTGAAGGGTTTCTCTCCTGTGTGTGTCCTCTGGTGTATTACAAGAGCAGATGACTGTGCAAATGCCTTTCCACACACACTGCACTTGAAGGGTTTCTCTCCCGTGTGTGTTCTCTGGTGTATTACAAGAGTACATGAATGTGCAAACGCCTTCCCACACACACTGCATTTGAAGGGTTTCTCTCCCGTGTGTGTTCTCTGGTGTACTTCAAGATTTGATGAACGTGCAAACGCCTTCCCACACACACTGCACTTGAAGGGTTTCTCTCCCGTGTGTGTTCTCTGGTGTACTTCAAGATTTGATGAACGTGCAAACGCCTTCCCACACACACTGCACCTGAAGGGTTTATCTCCCGTGTGAGTTCTCTCGTGCCGTGTCAAATCTCGAGTACGATCCGTGCTGTATGCACACCGGTCGCATTGTTGCCTTGTCCTACCGAGCTGCGCTGAGTGCATTTGCTCCATTCTGCGGAGGAAGCGTCAGAGGAAGTGTCAGCTGCAGACAGAAAAAAATAATATCCACACCATCTACACGTCAGTATCGATGCACAGAGGAAAGCATATATACACAGTAACACGTGACTTAGACGTCTATACTTATTCATATATTCATGATATAGTGGAAAAGTGTCCCAAATTCATCACACGGGCTGTTATGGCACACAATGAGAGGGCAAATGGTCATAAACATGCCTGGAAGCCCTCGAATCTTCAAAATGAATGTTCACCCAAAACTCCGAGCACACAATTTCGGCTGTCTGGCTACAAAAGGAATATTTATGAGCTAAATTCAGCTGACATAGCAAAGGGTGTTGAAAACAATACTATTTGTGTTAGGCAGAAATGCATAAATTAACGTTCAATCGCAACTTAGAGGTGTGAATCCAGGCTCAGATGTCCTTGAATGCTGGGATGAACAGTTCCGACTTCAGCTGCATGTGTGTGCTGTGTTAACTTCCTGTTTCCATTCATATAAAGAGTTCCAGAGGAAAACAAAAGTAAACTATTGTTACGCTATAACCTCCGTGTTCAACAGAGTGAATAGACGTTACTGCAAACACAAACTGTACACTGTCACTGGGTAAACAGGCGGTGGCGTGTCTAGAATCACGCCTGGCCACCTTCATCTGCTTGGCATGAATGCTTCCTCACTCCACCAAGTAATTAATTGAGGATCAACGAACATATCTGAGGCTAACTGGAGTTTGCGTGTCTCTCTCCGTGGTGAGATGTTAACTACATCACCTGGTGTACAGGAAGTCGTGGGTTCGATCCCGACCCTGACACCTGCTGTATATTTGGAGTTTGCGCGTCACTCCGTTTAGCGTCTTTGACCGATAGACATTGACACACGTATTCTTGGTTCTTTCGGTAAAGTTACGTAGATAGAAAATAACAATAACAGATAATACAATTACATTAAATAAAGACCACTTGTGTTGCGATCAAAACGACGTGAGTTTTTTTCCTTTATTTACATTTTTTTGTTAGTTTCATTTAATTTTCTATCTACGTGACTTTACCGAAAGAACCAAGAATATTAATTCCTACAGTCACCAAAGTTTTAATTCAAAACATTCACACACGTTGACAAAGCCTCACCTTGTGTTGTTGTGGGCAGGTCGCTTCTGATAACAAGAGCGGTATAGCAGCTCAAGCGGGCTTGGCCTGGTAACAAAATAAAATAAAAACTGCGTGAATATTTACAATAAAACAAAGTTACAAAGTGGCGAGCCGGGTGAAGACAAATTAAACTTAAGCGAGATAATTAAAGTGAATGCAATCAGGCGAGGGCAGGAGGCAAGGCCCCGCGTGGCTAGGCCCCGCGTTGTAAAGTTCCAACCTGGACATCGATTCCCATGCTCGCTGCTACTCAACTGACATCCCTACGAGAGAGAGCGAGGCTCTACCTTGGTAAACAACAACAACAACAACCCAACCACCACCACAACGACCACCACCACCACAACGATGAGAATTTCTCACCTCGGATTTCAGTGCAAGAGCGCAGGCGACAGCAGGAAGTAGTATGACGTCACTTCCCTCCCACGAGCGGCTCTCTAACTGAATAAATTATGTTAATGAGGCCGGCCCATATGTCGAGGGATGGGGTCGTAGGCGCTGAACCCGTCGCAATGAACTCGCAACGGCTTAAACGGTTGCATTATGTTAATGAGCCACCAGTCACTGGGCGTAGCTTTGCCCAAATAAGGATTGCCACTGGAAACACATCGGCAGCGACCCAAGCGGAGGTGACGTCACGTTCAAGAGCACGGTGGACGGATGAATACCTTGGTGACATGACGTCACTATCGAGGTACACCTCCCCATGGCGTTTCACGCCAATGAGGCAATGCAGAGTGGTGACGTCACAGAGCGGGGTTGGAGTTTAAGTTGATTTAGATTCATTTTCCATTGCTCCCTCCCTTGGGTGTGTGAGCTCAGCAATAACGTGGACTGTGTGTGTGTGTACACTGTGTGTGTGTACACTGTGTCACTGTGTGTCACTGTGTGTGTACACTGTGTGTGTGTACACTGTGTGTGTACACTGTGTGTGTGTACAGTGTGTGTGTACACTGTTTGTGTCCGCATTGAACCGAACCCCCGGCAAGGCCATCTACTTAACGACGAGAGAAAATTCACACGAAATGTCCTTTTCAATGAAGTCTCCCAGATGTAAATTGATACAAGCTTTTAATGAAGAAATAAAATCATCTAATTCAAAACAACACAATTCAAAGATGTTTCATTTTAAAACTTCAAAACGGAGCATGGTGTACTTGCGTGAATGCGTCCTTCGTGTGCAAATGTTGTGACTTTCCTGGCCTGAAGGCCGTCAATGTGTTGGACCATTATTGGTGCACAGCGTCTCAACAACAGCAGTGGCGTTTGCTTCAACCGATAGGTACGAACATCCAGACGTCAATCAACAAGGAGCATTTCTAGTCCCAGTTAGACAAAATCTACGTCAACACGTAAGACAAAACTACAATTCGTGTTGCAGAGAATGTACCTCCTCCTATACGTGTAACTTTCAAGTGGTATGCCTTGTAACTGATGAATGATCCGAGCGTGCTCCCTATTTCAAAGACAATGAGTTGCTCCAGAGGCAGACGCTTCGTGAAACACAAAAGTACCCTTTGACCTGTATCACAAGAACAACGGGTCTCACCTGAGTTCTCTGTACAGGTTACTTCCAAAACACACACACACACACACGTTGTCCTAACATCACTTATTCAATGTTTGACCCTCAGACAAAATGTTACATGCACGCGCACAATCAGACAAGTATTAATTCTAAATCATTGACGGGCATATTAACAACATTGAATTACTGCAGCGAAATTGACTGCATCACGTTACATCGTATTAACAAGACGTTATTTTACAAATACGCACCATCTGCTTAACAGTGTATGTACAACGTACTATTGTTGCGTCATTCAAAACGAGTAGGCCGTTGCATGCTGGCGCCTGGGTCAAAATAAGAAGAAACTGCTGGAGTAGGCGCCTACTACTTCAGCAGTTTCTCTTGCTGTGGTTGTCCCACCTGATGACGATTGTTCGTGTTGCGATCTAAACGCCGTGATCTGTTATGTTTCTATCCACGTGGTGACTTTACCGAAAGAACTCAAGAGTGTGGATTCCTGCAGTCACGAAAGCTTCGAATCAAGATTACCTACAAACTACACAACTGAGATGACGCATCATCACCCCCTACTGACAGGCTCTTGTCCACATGCAGGCTGGTGCAGGGCAACCACCTTGTGCCACACAGGGGCAGCTGCTACTTGGGGATGCTCTTCGAGTGTTTCAGACGAGGTACGACACAAATCTCCGTGTTGCTGAGGCGGTTAAGCAAGCACCGTGTAAATGCAAATATTATAACATAGTGAATGCTTGGGAGCTTATTGTCTCTCGCTCCTGGTGAGAGATTGACCCAACCCACAGGTCCACAAAGACTGGCCGCTCTTACTCTGCAGGATGAACCTAGGAGCTGAGTGTTCAACTTCACATTCTTGTCATTAAAGGCCTATCACAAAGGTGCATCTATTGTAGCGACATTGTCTCTGGCTTACACATCTACCGGGTCTCCACTTGACTTTGTATTGTCTAGGAAGTCCACCCACACCTCCACTTCCACAAACTGCTGGGAGTTGCCTCGCTCTGCCTCACAGTCAGAATTCTCCTCCTGCTTCACGTTGCCTCCATCGATGTGAAGGTCCCATTTTGGAGTTTCATCTTCATCTTCACATTTCACCTTCACTTCTTCACTCTTCACCATCACCTCTTCCCTATTCACCATCACTTCTTCCCTCTTCACCATCACTTCTTCCCTCTTCACCATCACCTCTTCATATTTCACCTCGATACCTTTAAAAGTGTCCAAGCTGGGATTTTCTTCTGGTTCTTGTTTCAAGAGGGATGGGCTTATTGTAGCACTTTGACTTTCACAAGCTGATTTCAGGCTCCACTCCTTGTGGATCTTCTGATGCTTCTGTGTTTTCCGGTGATCTATAAGATGTGGTTGCTGTGCAAACGCCTTCCCGCACGGAGTGCACCTGAAGGGTTTCTCTCCCGTGTGTGTTCTCTGGTGTATTACAAGATTATATGACTGTGTAAACGCTATCCTACACATCGTGGACCTGAAGGGTTTCTCTCCCGTGTGTGTTCTCTGGTGTATTACAAGAGTAGATGAAAGTGTAAACGCCTTCCCACACAGAGTACACTTGAAGGGTTTCTCTCCCGTGTGTGTTCTCTGGTGTATTACAAGAGCAGATGACTGTGCAAACGCCTTTCCACACACACTGCACTTGAAGGGTTTCTCTCCCGTGTGTGTTCTCTGGTGTATTACAAGAGCAGATGACTGCGCAAATGCCTTCCCACACTCACTGCACTTGAAGGGTTTCTCTCCCGTGTGTATTCTCTGGTGTTCTACAAGAGTAGATGACCATGCAAATGCCTTCCCACATACACTGCACTTGAAGGGTTTCTCTCCTGTGTGTGTTCTCAGGTGTTCTACAAGAGCAGATGACTGTGAAAATGCCTTCACACACACACTGCACTTGAAAGGTTTCTCTCCCGTGTGTGTTCTCTGGTGTACTTTAAGAGCAGATGGCCATGCAAAAGCCTTCCCACACACACTGCACTTGAAGGGTTTCTCTCCTGTGCGAGTTCTCTGGTGCTGTGTCAAATTTCCAGTCCGATCCGTGCTGTATGCACGCTGGTCGCAATGTTGACTTGTCGTACCGAGCTGCTGTGCTGACTGCCTTTGCTCCATCAGACCAGCGTCAGCTGCAGACAGAAAAAAATAATATCCACACCATCTACACGTCAGTATCGAGGCACAGAGGAATGCATATATAGTCACATGTGACTTACACGTCTATACTTATTCATATATTCATGATGTAGTGAAAAAGTGTCCCAAATTCATCACACGGGCTGTGATGGCACACAATGAGAGGGCAAATGGTTATAAACATGCCTGGAAGCCCTCGTATCTTCAAAATGAATGTTAACCCAAAACTCTAAGCACACAATTTCGGCTGTCTGGCTACAAAATGAATATTTATAAGAGCTAAATTCAGCTAACATAGCAAAGGGTGTTGAAAACAATACTATTTGTGTTATGCTGAAATGCATGAATTAATGTTCAATCGCAACTCAGATGTCCTTGAATGCTGGGATGAACAGTTCCGACTTCAGCTGCATGTGTGTGCTGTGTTCACCTCCTGTTTCCATCCTTAGTAAGAGTTCCAGAGGAAAATAAAAATAAACTATTGTTTTGATATAATCTCCGTGTTCAATAGAGTTGATAGACTTGACTAAAAATACAAATTTTACACTGTCACACACTGGCGGTGGCGTGTCTAGAATCATGCCTGGCCACCTTCATCTGCTCAGCATTAATGCTTCCTCACTACACCAAGTAATTAATCGAGGATCAATTAACATAGCCGAGACTAACTGGTGAGATGTTAACTACCTCACCTGGTATACAGGAAGTCATGGGTTCGATCCCGACACTGACGCCTGCTGTATATCTGGAGTTTGCGCGTCTTTGACCGATAAACATTGACACACGTATTCTTGGTTCTTTCTGTAAAGTTACGTAGACAGAAAATAACAATAACAGATAATACAATTACATTAAATAAAGACCACTTGTGTTGCAATCAAAACGTGGGTTTTTTTGCTTTATTTACTATTTTTTACGTTTATTGTTATTTCATTTTCTATCTACGTGACTTTACCGAAAGAACCAAGAATATTAATTCCTACAGTCACCAAAGTTTTAAGTCAAAACATTCACACGTTGACAAAGACTCACCTTGTGTTGTTGTGGGCAGGTCGCTTCTGATAACAAGAGCGGTATAGCAGCTCAAGCGGGCTTGGCCTGGTAACAAAAGAAAATAAAAACTGCGTGAATATTTACAATAAAACAAAGTTACAAAGTGGCGAGCCGGGTGAAGACAAATTAAACTTAAGCGAGATAATTAAAATGAATGCAATCAGGCGAGGGCAGGAGGCAAGGCCCCGCGTGGCTAGGCCCCGCCTTGTAAAGTTCCAACCTGGACATCGATTCCCATGCTCGCTGCTACTCAACTGACATCCCTACGAGAGAGGCTCTACCTTGGTAAACAACAACCACCACCACGAGAATTTCTCACCTCGGATTTCAGTGCAAGCGCGGATCGGCAGCCTCCTGTTACCTTGCGACGTCACGCAGTAGCAGGGAACATGACGTCACTTCCAGGGTAAGAGACACTTCCCTCCCATGAGCCGCTCTGTAACTGAATAAATTATGTTAATGAGTCTGACCCATATGTCGAGGGATGGGGCGTGGCTGCTGAACCCGTCGCAATAAACTCTCGACGGCTTCAACGGATACATTATGTTAATGCACCGCCAGTCACTGGGCGTAGCTTTGCCCAAATAAGGATTGCCACTGGATTGATATCGGCAGTGACCCAAGCGGAGGTGACGTCACGCTCAAGAGCGCTGTGGACGGGGTTGGGGGAGTGTGAATACCTTGGTGACATGACATCACTAGCGAGGTACACCTCCCGCTGGCACTTCATGCTGATGAGGTCATGCTGAGTGGTGACGTCACAGAGCGGGGATGGAGTTTAAGTTGATTTAGCTTCATTTTCCATTGTCCCCCTCCCTTGGGTGCGTGAGCTCAGCAACAACAACGTGGACATTATTGTGTATATACTGTGTGTACGTACACACTGTGTGTGTGTGTGTATGTACACACACACACACACAGTGTGTGTACATACACAGTGTGTGTGTGTACACTGTGTATGTGTACGTACACAGTGTACGTACGTACACACACACTGTGTGTACGTACGTACACATACACACACAGTGTGTACGTACAGTGTGTGTGTAGTGTACATACACACGCACAGTGTGTACGTACACACTGTGTGTGTGTAGTGGAGGGCAAAGGCGGTGCATTGGCCAGTCATCTGAGTCAGTAGACCCATGGCATCTTCTCATCAATTATTTTTTTTAAATGTATTATTTTTATTTGTTATTTGTATTAACTTTTTCATTTTTAAATCTTTTATTTTGTTTATTTTTTGTTTTCTATCTACGTGACTTTACCGAAAGAACCAGGAATATGGTAACGCATTCTCTATTTGTTGCAGAGGTTCAAAGTTCAAATCCGACAGGCACACCTGGCTACCCCAGTAACATTCACCACAATATGCGCTGTCTGCTTAACAGCGGATGTCAAACAAACCACTGTGTCACTCACAACGCACATTGCATATTGGGGTCACGGTCAAAATTGTGGCAATTCCAGTAACACTATCCAGAAACTCCACAAGGGAGATGACGCGTCAATGATCGCCCCCTACCGACAGACTCATGCCCACGTGCAGGCCGGTGCAGGGCCACTTTGTGCCACACAGGGGCAGCTGCCACTAGGGGGCGCCCTTCCATTGTTTGAGATGAGGTTCGATACGAAGCACCGAGTTGCTGAGGCAATTAGGCAAGCGACTTATGAGTGCAAATATGTTGTTTATAACGTAGTGAATGCTTGGGAGCCTAATTGTCTCTCGCTCCTGCTCATAGATTTACCCAGCCCACAGCTCCACAGATACCAGCCGCTCCTCCTGGGCAGGTTCGGTTACGTACGGTGCGAAATAAGTTCCAGATACACACAGAGACTCACACAGAGACCCATAGATTAACACGGTTGGCTAGGAATGGTGCGAAAGAAGTTATGTACACACACACAGAGACCCATGGATTAACACGGTTGGCTACGTACGGTGCGAAAGTTACAAATAAACAAGTTTGAGTCGCGGGCCGTGGAAGTTGACCGGGCGCGTGTTGCTACGGACAGTCGTTGAATACAGTTGGATAGACGCTGATAGAGAGACACACACAGACAAGACAGGCGGACAGACACAGACAAGAGGAACACAGAGACGACAGAGAGACACAGGCAGAAAGAAACACAGAGGCAAACAGATGACACAGACGGACAGAGACAGAGAGATGTTGAATCGAACACACTGAACTCCCTCCATTGAAAGAGATTCCTCGATCATCGCAATGCCCGGAAGTCGTTCTTATTTTTATTGATTTAATTGCGTGTGGTGTGTACGTGCAAGCAATGTGGGATATCGATGTACACAGATATGAACAAGATCAGCAGATAAGACGTCTTTAATTTAATCGGTCTCTCCACTAAACAAAGGAATGTTGAACACGAAATATAAATCCCACGGCCTTCGTGCGAGTCCATAATTACTGCAGCATTGATTCAGTGCAAGCCAACTGTGGACCGGTTTTGGTGGACAATGTCTCAACAGCAGTGGGGCTTGCTTCAAGCCATGGTTGTGAACATCCAGACGTTAATCAGCAAGGAGCATTTCTAGTCAAAGTTCGACAAAATCTACGTCAACACGTAAGACAAAATTACAATTCGTGTTGCAGAGAATGTATCTCCTCTACGTGTAACTTTTAAGTGGTATGCCTTGTAACTGATGAATGATCCGAGTGTGCTTCCTGTTTCAAAGACGATGAGTTGCTCCAGATGCTTCATGAAACACAAAAATACCCTTTGACCTGTATCACAAGAACAACGGGTCTCACCTGAGTTATCTGTACAGGTTACTTACAAAACACACACACACACTTTGTCCTAACATCACTTATTCAATGTTTGACCCTTATAAATGAAATGATGCATGTACACACAAAATAAGACAAGCGTTCATTCTGAATAATTGACAGGCATTTTAACAAAATTTAATTACTGCAGTGAAATGTCCTGCATCAGATAACATCTGATTAAGAAGCTATTTAAACAAAAAATATGCAGCGTCTGCTTAACAGTGGATGTAAAACATACTATTGTGTCATTCAAAACGAGTAGGCCATTACATGCTGGCGAATTCTAAACATTAGCGACAAATTACAAAACTGAAATGAAACATCAATCATCGCCCCCTACTGACAGACTCTTGTTCACATACTCTTTGGTTCTTTCAGTAAAGTCACGTAGGTAGAAAAAATAATAATAGATCACGACGTTTCGATCGTAACACAAGCGGTCGTCCTCAGGCGGAAAACAAAATAAATGCAGGCCGGTGCAGGGCCACCATCCTGTGCCACACAGGGGCAGCTGCTACTTGGGGATGCTCTTCGAGTGTTTCAGACGAGGTACAAAACTCCGAGTTGCCGAGGCGATTAAACAAGCACCGAGTAAATGCAATTATTATAACATAGTGAATGCTTGGGGGCTTCTTTGCTCTCGCTCTTGGTCAGAGATCTCCCCAATCCACAGGTCCACAAAGACTGTCCGCTCGCTCTTACTCTGCAGGTTGAACCTAGGAATTGAGTGTCCAACTTCGCATTATTGTCATTAAAGGCCTGTGACAAAGGTGCATCTATTGTAGCGACATCGTCTGAAGCTTACACATCTACCGGGTCTCCACTTGACTTTGTATTGTCTCGGAGGAAGTCCACCCACACCTCCACTTCCACAAACTGCTGGGAGTTGCCTCGCTCTGCCTCACAGTCAGAATTCTCCTCCTGCTTCACGTTGCCTCCATCGATGTGAAGGTCCCATTTTGGAGTTGAATCTTCATCTTCACATTTCACCTTCACTTCTTCGCTCTTCAATTCTTCACATTTCACCTTCACCTCTTCATATTTCACCTCGATACCTTTAAAAGTGTCCAAGCTGGGATTTTCGTCCGGTTCGTGTTTCATGAGGGATGGGCTTATTGTGGCACTTTGACTTTCACAAGCTGATTTCAGATTCCACTCCTTGCAGATCTTCTGATGCTTCCGTGTTCTCTGGTGTACCTGAAGATTTTATGAATCTGCAAACGCCTTCCCGCAGAATGCACCTGAAGGGTTTCTCTCCTGTGTGTGTCCTCTGGTGTTTTTTTAGAAAAGATGACTGTGAAAATGCCTTCCCACAGAGACTGCACTTGAAGGGTTTCTCTACCATGTGTGTTCTCTGGTGTCTTTGACGATTTGATGAATGTGCAAACGCCATCCCGCACAGAGTGCACCTGAAGGGTTTCTCTCCCGTGTGTGTTCTCTCATGTACTTGAAGATTTGATGAATGTGCAAACATCATCCCACACAAAATGCACCTGAAGGGTTTCTCTCCTGTGTGTGTTCTCTGGTGTTTTTTAACAACAGATGACCATGAAAATGCCTTCCCACACACAGTGCACTTGAATGGTTTCTCTCCCGTGTGTGTTCTCTGGTGTGTTTTAAGAACAGATGAGAGTGAAAATGCCTTCCCACACACACTGCACTTGAAGGGTTTCTCTCCCGTGTGTGTTCTCTGGTGTTCTACAACAGTAGATGAATGTGCAAACGCCTTCCCACACATCGTGCACCTGAAGGGTTTCACTCCCGTGTGTGTTCTCTGGTGTATTACAAGAGCAGATGAATGTGCAAACGCCTTCCCACACACACTGCACTTGAAGGATTTCTCTCCCGTGTGTGTTCTCTGGTGTATTACAAGAGCAGATGAACGTGGAAACGCCTTCCCACACACACTGCACTTGAAGGGTTTCTCTCCCGTGTGTGTTCTCTGGTGTTCTACAAGAGTAGATGAACGTGGAAACGCCTTCCCACACACAGTGCACTTGAAGGGTTTCTCTCCCGTGTGAATTCTCTGGTGGGTCTGAAGAACTGATGGCCATGCAAATGCCTTCCCAGATACACTGCACTTGAAGGATTTCTCTCCCGTGTGTGTACTCTGGTGTCTTTGCAGCTGTGATGACCGTGAAAATGCCTTCCCGCACATCGTGCACTTGAAGGGTTTCTCTCCTGTGTGAGTTCTCTGGTGCCGTGTCAAATTTCCAGTCCGATCCGTGCTGTATGCACGCTGGTCGCATTGTTGACTTGTCATACCGAGCTGCGCTGAGTGCATTTGCTCCATCAGACCAATTCTGCGGAGGAAGCGTCAGAGGAAGCGTCAGCTGCAGACAGAAAAAAATATCCACACCATCTACACGTCAGTATCGAGGCACAGAGGAATGCATATATAGTCACATGTGACTTACACGTCTATATTCATATATTCATGATGTAGTGAAAAAGTGTCCCAAATTCATCACACGGGCTGTTATGGCACACAATAAGAGGGCAAATGGTTATAAACATGCCTGGAAGCCCTCGTATCTTCAAAATGAATGTTGACCCAAAACTCCGAGCACACAATTTCAGCTGTCTGGCTACAAAAGGAATATTTATGAGAGCTAAATTCAGCTGACATAGCAAAGGGTGTTGAAAACAATACTATTTGTGTTATGCAGAAATTCATAAATAAACGTTCAATCGCAACTTAGAGGTGTGAATCCAGGCTCAGATGTCCTTGAATGCTGGGATGAATAGTTCCGATTTCAGCTGCATGTGCGTGCTGTGTTCACTTCCTGTTTCCATTCTTATAAAGAGTTCCAGAGGAAAACAAAAGTAAACTATTGTTATAATATAACCTCCGTGTTCAACAGAGTTAATAGACGTTACTGCAAACACAAACTGTACACTGTCACTGGGTAAACAGGCGGTGGCGTGTCTAGAATCACGCCTGGCCACCTTCATCTGCTTGGCATGAATGCTTCCTCACTGCACCAAGTAATTAATTGAGGCTCAACGAACACAGCCGAGGCTAACTGGAGTTTGCGTGTCTCTCTCCGTGGTGAGATGTTAACTACCTCACTTGGTCTACAGGAAGTCGTGGGTTCGATCCCGACCCTGACGCCTGCTGTATATTTGGAGTTTGCGCGTCTCTCCGTATAGCGTCTTTGACCGATAGACATTGACACACGTATTCTTGTTTCTTTCGGTAAAGTTACGTAGATAGAAAATAACAATAACAGATAATACAATTACATTAAATAAAGACCACTTGTGTTGCGATCAAAACAACGTGAGTTGTTTTGCTTTATTTACAATTTATTTTTATTTATTTTCATTGTTATTTTCATTAAATTTTCTATCTACATGACTTTACCGAAAGAACCAAGAATAATAATTCCTGCAGTCACCAAAGTTTTAAGTCAAAACATTCACACACGTTGACAAAGCCTCACCTTGTGTTGTTGTGGGCAGGTCGCTTCTGATAACAAGAGCGGTATAGCAGCTCAAGCGGGCTTGGCCTGGTAACAAAAGAACGAAAATAAAAACTGCGTGAATATTTACAATAAAACAAAGTTACAAAGTGGCGAGCCGGGTGAAGACAAATTAAACTTAAGAGAGATAATTAAAGTGAACGCAATCAGGCGAGGGCAGGAGGCAAGGCCCCGCGTGGCTAGGCCCCGCGCTGTAAAGTTCCAACCTGGACATCGATTCCCATGCTCGCTGCTACTCAACTGACATCCCTGAGAGAGAGGCTCTACCTTGGTAAACAACAACAACCACCACCATGAGAATTTCTCACCTCGGATTTCAGTGCAAGCGTGGATCGGCAGCCTCCTGTTACCTCGCGACGTAACGCGGGTAAGCAGGTAACATGACGTCACTTCCGGGGTAAGAGACACGCCCCTCCCACAAAGAGCGGCTCTGTAACTGAATAAATTATGTTAATGAGCCCGGGCCATACGTCGAGGGATGGGGCGTGGCTGCTGAACCCGTCGCAATAAACTCTCGACAGCTTCAAGGGATACATTATGTTAATGAACCGCCAGTCACTGGGCGTAGCTTTGCCCAAATAAGGATTTCCACTGGAACGATATCGGCAGTGACCCAAGCGGAGGTGACGTCACGCTCAAGAGCGCGGTGGACGGGAGAGGGGTGAATACCTTGGTGACATGACGTCACTAGCGAGGTACACCTCCCGCTGGCACTTCATGCCGATGAGGTCATGCTGAGTGGTGACGTCACAGAGCGGGGATGGAGTTTAAGTTGATTTAGATTCATTTTCCATTGCCCCCTCCCTTGAGTGCGTGAACTCAGCAACAACAACGTGGACATTATTGTGTATACGTACACACTGTGTACACTTTGAGGCCACGTGAAGCATCAAAGGCTCGCTGGAAGGAGGAAGTCGCGTGACAGACTCAGCAGTTGCGATGGGTTAACCGACGGATGGCTATCGATTAGAAATCACATATCCCCGAGTCTCACCTGTGAGTGGCACCGCCTCACGCTGTTGTGGACCCCCACGTGGCTCGGAGCCTCAAAAGCTCCGTGACTCCTGGGTGGTGATACAAAGACAAAGATCCCCCGTGTAGTCTTAACAGACTGTTGGGGCAAATGCTGTTAGCAAGTAGCAGCGCCACCTATGAATGCCGGAACGGTACACGAGGGGGTGGGTGGCCAGCACCGTGCCCGACCGCCTTTGTCTCCCCAGTAATGATGTTTACACACCGCACTGGGTACTCATTTGAGGCTGAGTTGACATAGGGGAGGCCCAGAACCGGTTCAAATAATCGTCACTGGGTGTTGGCTGTGAGCGGGAATCAAACTCGGGTCGTTATGTTCGTAGTACAGCGCATTAACCGCTAGACTACCGCCACACACGTTACACACACACACAGTACACACACACACAGTACACACACGCACAGTACACACACACGCACGGGACACACACACAGTACACACACAGACAGCACACACACACACAGTACACACACACACAGTACACACACACGGTGCACACACACGCACGGTACACACACACGCACAGTACACACGCACAGTACACACACACACAGTACACACACACGCACAGCACACACACACAGTACACACACACGCACAGTACACACACACACAGTACACACACACACGCACAGTACACACACGCACAGTACACACACAGTACACACACACAGACGCACGGTACACACACGCACGTTACACACACGCACGTTACACGCACGGTACACACACACGCACGGTACACACACACACTCACGGTACACACACACGCACGGTACACACGCACACACACGCACATGCACGGCACGCACACGCACGGTACACACACGCACGGTACACAAACACACACGCATTGTACACACACATACACGCACGGTACACACACACACGCACGGTGCTCACACACACTCACGGTACACACACGCACAGCACACACACACACAGTACACACACGTACGCACGACACGCCCACACTCCTTCAGTCACGTGACTAAGGTTGACGCGCCGCCCCGTCTCCCGAGGTCACTTATTGGCTCTCTCGTCTCTCCTCGACACGTAGATTCATTTCTTACTCTTACCTAGAAACGTCATTGTCTGTCTGTGTGGACGCAACTTGCGAGGAATTGTACTCACAAACTGTGGGGTTTACGTTTCAAATAAAGTGCCCAGATACCACGCGATAAGCCCCGTGGTGAGCCAGTGCTATTCCTATTTCCAATCCGTCAACATGAAAGTAGTTAAATTAACAATTTATTACTAATCTCCATATATATCAAAGGCAAAGTTGTGCGTGTGCGTCTGTTATAATGTTTAGCGTACTTCCCGACACGCACCAAGCTTGAAATTTGCCATGTGGGTAATTTCCAGACTGTACACCATGCAAACATTATAAAAATAGACTTTTGTATATTT
The DNA here is from genome assembly GCF_048934315.1 of Petromyzon marinus. Lineage (NCBI taxonomy): Eukaryota > Metazoa > Chordata > Hyperoartia > Petromyzontiformes > Petromyzontidae > Petromyzon > Petromyzon marinus. The sequence goes on from NW_027423019.1 coordinate 458,976, forward strand.
TTTTTTTTGGGGGGGGGGGGCGCAATAATGGATAAGCATGAAAACACCACGATACATAGGACTTACTTTGATAAGAATCTTGGAATTGATTGTGTACATGTTGAAATTGTTAAATGAGCATTTTGAGCATACTGCTGTTTTAATAAATGTTCATGATTCTGAGAATATAAGTGTAATTCTGAGCATCATAATGACCATATTGGAATTGTCATCATTAATGGGGGTACAATGATTTTTTATAATAGGAATGCGGTTTTGAGCATGACTATTGATATTTCGGACTCATTTATGACAATAGATTGATGATTAAATTGCGATTTTGTTTTGCTCATCAATCAGGATACTGTTAATGATGCGCATGCCCATAAATTGTTGAAATGACTAGAAATGCAAGTTGTGTATACTCTCCATCCCCATTCCTCTACCTACCCATTCCCTTGACGGGCTCCGTGCCCACTCAAACCCATGACGATGGCGGTGACGATTCCACCTCTCGCTGTAACAATCAAAGCACCTCCAACTTCTGAATGCAAAGGTGCTGGTTGGTGTAACGCCAAAACACATCGTCAACGCCGCTCCCAAGCCCGCCCTACGTTAGTTACATCATTAGAATCAACAAAATAAAAAGTTCCACAGAGGAAACTAAAATGACATTACGCAATCCCCAAAGTGGCACGCGGTAGGCTACACGACTCGGAGAACAACGTCAGACTTCAAGACTTGCATCGCCATCATCATCATCATTCTTCCTCTCCACAAGTCATCGCACGTCAATATTCAACAAGCTGCACACACGTGCAAGTAACCTCTCGACCTGCCACCTGCACAGTTAACGCGATCAGACCCGGGGGTCAAATTAAAATTGTCTTTGGTGACGTATTACAATCGGTGTCATTTTAATGATGTACGTACAGCAACTGCTGTACAGCAACTGCTGTACGTACATCGAATTATATCATTGACAACGGGGTCTGCTTTTGCGATATCTGCGTGCGGTCTTTTAATAATATATAGATACGTAGTCAGTTCATTAGTATGGGGTTCCTCTATAGGGAATTGTAATTGTAAAATGTATTACTTAATAATACGATTCCAGGCCGCACTTAGCTTGTAGCAGTCAGAGCAGTTAAAATGACTGTACCTGTGTAGGTATGAAATAAAATAAATTTAATTTAAATAAAATTAATTTTATGTATTAAAACATTTCATTTCATTTAACGTAGGTATAAAATAAATGCAATTTAAATAAAATAAACTTAATTTATTTAAAAACTTTTAAATAAAATAAATTAAATGTATTAAAAATTTAATTTAACGTAGGTATAAAATAAAATTAATTTAAATAAAGTAATGTAATATATTTTAAAAATTAAATTAAACGTAGGTATTAAATAAAATTAATGTAAATTAAATAAAATATATTTAATTTATTAAAAATTTCAATTTAATTTAACGTAGGTATGAAATAAAATAAATTTAAATAAAATTTAACGTAGGTATAAAATAAATTTAAATTAAATTATAAAACTCATTCATTTATAAAAAAAATACGTAGGTATAAAATACATTTTAATTAACTTAATTAAAATTTTAAATTAAATTTAACGTAGGTATAAAATAAAATGTAATTAAATTAAATAATAAATAATTCATTTTATTTTCTACCTCCGTGACTTTACCGAAAGAAGCAAAGAGTGTGGACCCACGTGACATCAAGGCTGTCCTAGTCTAGGCAAGGCCTCAGGGTGTACCGGGCCTTTCACAACAACAGCAGCAGCAACAACGGTTCTCTTGAGAAAATGCTTTAAAATAAAAAGTCAACGTAGCTTACCTTGACACTCACAAACTTTAATGATTAAAATAATTAAAACAAAACTAAACACTCACACGCACATGGGCGCGCGGCGTTCAGCGTGTAGGGCATTAAAAATGGTAGCGTCCTCCCGCGATCTGATTGGTCGCCGCGTGCCAAAGTGGGGAGGGGGGGAGGGCCAGCGATACGATTGGTCGAGAGGCAAACCTGGGCGCGTCTCCGGCGATGGTGCGCAGCGATTGGTCAACGGTTGTCCTATGCTAATTTTGATATGCTAATTAGTTTTAATCTGTATGCTAATGTATTTTTTCTTCTTTGGTTCTTTCGGTAAAGTCACCACGTAGAATGAGAATAAAATAATAAATTGATAAAATAAAATGACACAATAATATTCTCACGACGTTTCAGCCACAACACAAGCGGCCTTCATCAGGTGAAGGGGACGAGACTGTCTGGAGGACAGCGCTGTCCTCCAGACAGTCAAACTACATTAGCATACAGATTAAAATTAATTAGCATACCAAAATTAGCATAGGACAACCGTTGACCAATCGCTGCGCACCATCGCCGGAGACGCGCCCAGGTTTGGACAGCGCTGTCCTCCAGACAGTCTCGTCCCTTTCACCTGATGAAGGCCGCTTGTGTTGTGGCCAAAACGTCGTGAGAATTTTATTGTTATTTTATTTTATCAATTTATTATTTTATTCTCATTCTACGTGGTGGTGACTTTACCGAAAGAACCAAAGAAGATGAATCCTTGCAGTCACGAAAGCTTTAAATCGAAATCTAATGTAGTTTATTTATCCATACTCATTAAGTTTAATGTTTATCCTAAATTAGTTAAAAATGTATGCTCGTTTAGTTAACATTCTATGATAGTATCGTCATATTTTTTATGCTATGATAACAGCAGTGCATATTGCTGTGGTGGGACCTGATAAGGTTACAGCAGTGCATACTGTGGTGGTACCTGCTGTGATTACAGCAAGTATACTGACTGTGGTGGTACCAGCTATGATTACAGCAGGCATACTGACTAGTAGTACCTGCTATAATTACATCAGTGCATACTGTGGTGGTACCTGCTATGATTACAGCAGGCATACTGACTGTGGTGGTACCTGCTAAGGTTACAGCAGTGCATACTGTGGTGGTACCTGCTATGATAACAGCAGGCATACTGACTAGTGGTACCTGCTATAATTACATCAGTGTATGCTGTGGTGGTACCTGCTATAATTACATCAGTGCATACTGTGGTGGTACCTGCTTTCACTACAGCAGTGCATACTGACTGTGGTGGGACCTGCTAAGGTGACAGCAGTGCATACTGCTTATATTCTTTATCACGTGTCGTGAATGTGAGATAGTTTCATCCCAGAAATGGTGTCCTTGACCGGCCCAGAGCAGACATTTCACTTTGCCTTAGAACCTGAGGTGGCACAGCATTAGCAATTCCAAGTTCTTTATGTGACCAATAGCAACGAATTACGTGGCAAACATTTGAAATGAGTGGGTTATGACGTACTGTACTTCACTCTTATCGACCATTAACATAAGTCTGTGTTACTGGCGTTGTGCTGCCTCGGTTGGTACCAACTTCTTCTTTGACCGCGTAGACCACGCGGATGAATGGTCTACGCGAGTCGAGCGACCGATGGAGAAGACCCATGGGGGCACGCGGCGGGAGACTCTCAGGCGAAATCGTGGAAGCCGCGTGACAGAAGCCATGCGTGGAGGATAGATGCATGCTGGCGAGACGTCGTCTTCAGTTTAATTTAAGTTTCATGTATTAGGTGTAGAGCCCTGTGAGCCGTGCGGCTCTTGACTCGGGTGCAACCGCAACAAAACAAAAACGTGAACAAGAAACATCTTAAAGTGACTACGCGCAAACAGAAAAATCCAGGAAAAAAACAGCAGAGTCTTCCAGAAAAAACAACCGTATTTCAACGCTGTGTGCAGAAATCCCAGTGGGATGCAAGTCAAACAATAACAACTATAAGACAATTTAGATTAAAGTTATCAGGCTAACTCTGTACTATAACAAACGTTTTAAAAATCACCAAAACAAAGCTACAAAAAACAATGTAACAGTGATTGACATAGGCGAGGCCATAATCGATTCAGACAATCGTCACCGGTCTTTGCCGTGAGCGGGGAATCCAACTGGTTGGCCGACTTCATGGCGAAGCGTGTTCATCACGACACTGCCCCCGAGCACCTTAACAGACTGTTGGGGCAGGTGCTGTTAGCGAGCACCTGCCCCGAGCACCTTGACAGACTGTCGGGGCAGGTGCTGTTAGCGAGCACCTGTGCAGGCCAGCACGGCTTAGTGAATGGGTTATTGTGTGCGTGAGAACTTGAAAGGGTGGGTAGGTGGTTTTGTGAGTGATTGATTGGTATAAATAAATACTCTGATGAATTTGCAACTTGGTATCTGAATTCAATATTTGGACGGCAGAACGTGTATTTACATTCGTATTCATGCGTGTCATGTATGAAGTGTATTTGTTGGGGTGTGTGTGTGCGCACCTTCTACCAACAGTCTGTTCATAAGGGTGCGCGAGGCGCGTGCTAGTGGTTCGTGTGCTAGGCTCCTCTCTGATTCGTGCGCCACGGAGCAAGTGACGTGCCATGCCGTCAGCCAAATAGCCGCGTTCTTGCGACGCTCAAGATTCCCAAAGAATGACCTCGTACGAGAAGATTGCACAGAAAGACATAGACATGGCGAGTGGAGCGAGTGTCGTTGTGTGTGTAGATTCCCGTGTGGGGAGCCGGTAAGGCTGTTGCGTCGCTAGAGGATTAGCGCGAATTTATGTTCCAGTTGTTGAGTTTTTTTTTTAAGTCATGGGCCTCCTCTACATCCACTCAGATTCAAAACGATGACAGCGACTGATTCAACGTGTTAAAACATTACCAATGTGAAGACCTCCCCTTGAAGGCATCAGCATAGGGAAGACAAAGGTGGCCAGGCGCGGTGTGCTGTGCTGCTCTTCAGCATGGCTCCGGCCCAAGGCTACCAGGGGGGGATCTTCGTCTCTGCAGCTGTACGTGAGGAGCGTGCTTAGTGGTACGCTTCACAACTTTTTTTTTCCTCCGCCCCCGGTTCCCTCCCTTTTGACTCCGGATTCTAAGAAGCCTGCGAGGTCCTCATCCACAGCCGCTTGGGCCGAAGCGGTCGCGGTCTACGAGGCGAACCAAGGGTACTGAACATCTGTGAGAACAAGCTTTATAGTTCATCGTATTCCTCCAGTGTGAATATTGATTGAGATTCTGATTCTGACCAAAGGCAAGGACAGAAACTCCACCGTGTAGCCGTAACAGACTTGGGGTAGTTGCTCATCGCGAGTAACCAATCAACACCCACCACTCACTTGCTTCAGTGGGAAACAACTTTGACGTGCCCGCCCTTGCTCGACACTAAACAATGATTTAATAGCGACGACGAGTACATTCATATGTAGAGTGACGCACCTTGAATGACGACATTTCAAGGTGCGTCACTCTTCGGCCTGTGACCGCATCTCCCAGCAATTTGCCTCTTTGGTTTTTCCTCTTAAACACCTGGCGAGTTGCTATCTCTTAAACAAGTAATTTGGCAAGGATAGTCTCAGTAACAATAAGTAAATCAATGGTAAACGAGCGCTAATTTAACGGTGGCTTTCAGACAGCATGCATTAATTTTTCGTCTCCCCCCTCCTCTTTTCCGAACATACATGGACTCATCCATCTAAACCAGGGGTGTCCAAACTACGGCCCGCGGGCCAACTGCCGCCCGCGGCCCAGTTTTTATTGGCCCGCAGCAAATTCTGAAAATATAATAGAATATGGCCCGCACAAGAAGCTTGAGCTCAACTCTGTTGCACTTCTCAGATTCAAAACCGTGCTTCTCCACTAAACAAAATTAAGCAAGAAAATTTTTACCACGAGTCACCAGAAATGGCAGCACCGAAGAAATGCAAAATAGCAAGTGAGAGTAGAAGATTTCAAACATGGTGGGAAAATGAATATTTTTTCAAAGGAATCAACAGAAAGTGTGTCTGTTTGATTTGCAATGAAGATGTTGCTGTGATGATAGAGTATAATGTCCATCGGCACTATGAGACCAAACATCAGAGCTACACATCGTACACCGGTGCCGAACGAACACAGAAAGTCAAGCAAATGGCGGCTAGCCTGCAAGCTCAACAACAATTTTTTTCGTGCTAACAAAATACAGGAAAACGCCACAACAGCAAGCTATGAAGTCACCAAACTTATTGCTCAGCACGACAAACCGTTCTCAGACGGTGATTTCATAAAGCAGTGCCTCATCAAAGTCACAGAAATAATGTGCCCGGAAAAAGTGCAGGATTTCAACAGTGTGAGCTTATCCAGAAATACGGTGTTGCGGAGAATCGAGGACTTGTCAGCTAACTTGAAACTTCAGCTGAGGGACAAAGCTTGTGCTTTTGATTTTTACTCGATAGCATGCGACGAGAGCACAGATGCCACAGACACCGCGCAGCTGTTAATTTTTTTGCGGGGAGTAGATGATAATTTGTGCTGTACGGAGGAACTGCTTGATATGATGAGCCTAAAAGGCACAACGACGGGTAGAGATATTTTTGAAGCTGTGTCAGAGGCAGTTGAAAAGATGGGGCTTAAATGGGACAAGCTCTGTGGAGTAACAACGGATGGAGCTCCGGCCATGACGGGCGAGCGCAAAGGAATGGCATCGATGGTGTGCGCCAAGGTAAAAGAGAGCGTAAGTGAGGCTTTAAGGATGCACTGTATAATCCACCAAGAAGCACTGTGTGCCAAGACTGTCCAGCTGGGCGATGTGATGAACACTGTTGTAAAAACTGTCAACATAATTCGAGCTAGAGGACTGTACCACAGAGAATTTCAAGCTTTCCTATCTGATGTGGATGCTGAATACGGGGATGTACTCTACCACTCTGATGTGCGCTGGCTCAGCCGCGGCTCTGTGCTGCAGCGGTTTTATTCGCTGAGATCAGAAATCGACCAGTTTTTGAAAGAGAAGGGCCGACCTCTTCATGAACTGAGTGACCCTCTGCGGCTGGCAGACCTGGCATTTTTAGTTGATCTTACTCATCATCTGAATACACTGAACAAGAACCTCCAAGGCAAAGAACAGCTGATGCCACACCTGTATGTGCACATGAAAGCCTTCTGTGTAAAGTTCCGCCTGTTTGAGACACAACTACGAAGCTTTAATGCTGCACACTTCCCTGCGCTGTCTGAAATCAAGTCTGCTTTTCCAAAGGCCGACCTTTCTGCTAAAAAGGAGAAATATGTGTCTGTGATTGTATCTCTCATGACAGAATTCAACCAGCGTTTCCAAGATTTTTCTGTCATTGAAAAACAAATCAAGCTGTTCTCGACCCCCTTCCTGGTGGATGCAGAAGAAGTAGAAGAGAGTCTGCAGTTAGAACTGATTGAAATGCAATGTGATGATTCTCTGAAGAGTCAACATCAGCTTCTCTCCCTCCCTGACTTCTATCAGAGTTTGGATAATGCCAAGTTTCCTCTGATGAGACGCCACGCAAAAAGAATGATGAGCCTGGCTCAACATACATATGTGAACAAACATTTTCTATGTTAAATCAGAACAAAAGCAGACTGAGAACCAGAATGACTGATAGCCATCTCTGTGAAGTCCTTCGTGTCTCAACCACCAAACTTTCTCCTGACATGTCAGCCATCCTTCAATCCCAAGGAGAGCATCACTGCTCCCACTGAGTGCAATGTTCTTCACATTATAGGTGAGTTAGAAATACACACAGTATTCATGTGTCAATGTCACCTCTAGTGTGTGGCCCGGCCTTTTGTTATATTTTTCTGTATTTGGCCCTAACTAAAAAAACTTTGGACACCCCTGGCGTAGATCATTCATCCGCGTGGTCCACGTGGTCAAAGAAGAAGTTGGTACCAGCCAAGGCAGCACAACGCCAGTCACACAGACTTATGTTAATGGTCGATAAGAGTGAAGTACAGTACGTCATAACCCACTCATTTCAAATGCTTGCCACATAATTCGTCGCTATTGGTCACATAAAGAACTTGGAATTGCTAATGCTGTGCCACCTCAGGTTCTAAGGCAAAGTGAAATGTCTGCTCTGGGCCAGTCAAGGACACCATTTCTGGGATGAAACTATCTCACATTCACGACACGTGATAAAGCATATAAGCAGTATGCACTGCTGTCACCTTAGCAGGTCCCACCACAGTCAGTATGCACTGCTGTAGTGAAAGCAGGTACCACCACAGTATGCACTGATGTAATTATAGAAGGTACCACCACAGTCAGTATGTACTGCTGTAATCATAGCAGGTACCACCACAGCAATATGCACTGCTGTAGTGAAAGTAGGTACCACTAGTCAGTATACCTGCTGTAATCATAGCAGGTACCTCTAGTCAGTATACCTGCTGTAATCATAGCAGGTACCTCTAGTCAGTATACCTGCTGTAATCATAGCAGGTACCACCACTGCAATATGCACTGCTGTTATAACATTAAAAAATATAACGATACTATTATAGAATGTTAACTAAACGAGCATACATTTTAAACTAATTTAGGATACACATTAAACTTAATGAGTATGGATAAATAAACTACATTAGCATACAGATTAAAATTAATTAGCGTACCAAAATTAGCAAAGGACAACCGTTGACCAATCGCTGCGCACCATCGCCGGAGACGCGCCCAGGTTTGCCTCTCGACCAATCGAATCGCTGGCCCTCCCCCCATCCCCACTTTGGCACGCGGCGACCAATCAGATCGCGGGAGGACGCTACCATTTTTAATGCCCCACATGCTGTACGCCGCGCGCCCATGTGCGTGTGAGTGTTCAGTTTTGTTTTAATTCTTTTAATCATTAAAGTTCGCGAGTGTCAAGGTAAGCTACGTTGACTTTTTTTGAAAGCATTTTCTCAAGAGAACCGTTGTTGCTGCTGCTGTTGTTGTTGTGAAAGGCCCGGTACACCCTGAGGCCTTGCCTAGACTAGGACAGCCTTGATGTCACGTGGGTCCACACTCTTTGCGTCTTTCGGTAAAGTCACGGAGATAGAAAATAAAATGTATTTATTATTTTATTAAATTAATTTTTATTTTATACCTACGTTAAATTTAATTTGCATTTTTAATTTAATTAAAATGTATTTTATACCTACGTTAATTTTATAAATGAATATTTTTTTATAATTTAAATTAAATTAATTTTATTTTATACCTATGTTAAATTTAATTTAAATTTGTAATACATTTTATTTCATACATACGTTAAATTAAATATAATTTTTTAAATAAATTAAATTTATTACTAAATTAAATTTATACCTACGTTTAATTTACACTTTTTAATAAATTACATTTATTTAAATAAAATTTATTTTATACCTACGTTAAATGAAATTTTTAATAAATTATTATTTTTTAAATTACATTTATATTATTTTATACCTACGTTAAATACATTTTTTTGTAAATTACATTTATTTAAATTGATTTTATACCTACGTTAAATTACATTTTTTAGTAAATTAAATTTATTGAAATTTATTTTATACCTACGTTAAATTAAATGTTTTAAAAACTAAAATTTATTTTATTTAAATTCAATTTCTTTTATTTCATACCTACACATGTACAGTCATTTTAACTGCTCTGACTGCTACAAGCTAAGTGCGGCCTGGAATCGTATTATTAAGTAATACATTTTACAATTACAATTCCTTATAGAGGAACCCCATACTAATGAACTGATTACGTATCTATATAAATAAAAGACCGCACGCAGATATCGCAAAAGCGGACCCCGTTGTCAATGATATAATTCGATGTACGTACAGCAGTTGCTGTATGTACATCATTAAAATGACACCGATTGCAATACGTCACCAAAGACAATTTTAATTTGACCCCCGGGTCTGATCGCGTTAACTGCAGGTGGCGGGTCAAGAGGTTACTTGCACGTGTGTGCAGCTTGTTGAATATTGACGTGCGATGACTTGTGGAGAGGAAGAATGATGATGATGGCGATGCAAGTCTTGAAGTCTGACGTTGTTCTCCGAGTCGTGTAGCCTACCGCGTGCCACTTTGGGGATTGCGTAATGTCATTTTAGTTTCCTCTGTGGAACTTTTTATTTTGTTGATTCTAACGATGTAACTAACGTAGGGCGGGCTTGGGAGCGGCGGTGACGATGTGTTTTGGCGTTACACCAACCAGCACCTTTGCATTCAGAAGTTGGAGGTGCTTTGATTGTTACAGCGAGAGGTGGAATGATCACCGCCATCGTCATGGGTTTAAGTGGGCACGAAGCCCGCCAAGGGAATTGGTAGGTAGAGGAATGGGGTTGGAGAGTACACACAACTTGCATTTCTAGTCATTTCAACAATTTATGGGCATGCGCATCATTAACAGTATCCTGATTGATGAGCAAAACAAAATCGCAATTTAATCGTGAATCTATTGTCATAAATGAGTCCGAAATATCAATAGTCATGCTCAAAACCGCATTCCTATTGTTATAAAAAATCATTGTACCCCCATTCATGATGACAATTCCAATATGGTCATTATGATGCTCAGAATTACACTTATATTCTCAGAATCATGAACATTTATTAAAACAGCAGTGCGCTCAAAATGCTCATTTAACAATTTCAACATGTACACAATCAATTCCAAGATTCTAATCAAAGTAAGTTCTATGTATCGTGGTGTTTTCATGCTTATACATTATTGCGCACCCCCCCCAAAAAAATATACAAAAGTCTATTTTTATAATGTTTGCACGGTGTACAGTCTGGAAATTACCCACATGGCAAATTTCAAGCTTGGTGCGTGTCGGGAAGTACGCTAAACATTTTGAACAGATGCACACATTCACAACTTTGCCTTTGGTATATATGGAGATTAGTAATAAATTGTTAATTTAACTACTTTCAAGTTTACGGATTGGAAATAAGAATAGCACTGGCTCACCACGGGGCTTATCGCGTGGTATCTGGGCACTTTATTGGAAACGTAAACTCAACAGTTTGTGAGTACAATTCCTCGCAGGTTGCGTCCACAGAGACAGACAGACAGACAATGACGTTTCTAGGTAAGAGTAAGAAATGAATCTACGTGTCGAGGAGAGACGAGAGAGCCAAGAGGTCACCTTGGGAGACGGGGCGGCACGTCAACCTTAATCACGTGACTGAAGGAGTGTGGGCGTGCCGTGCGTGTGTGTACCGTGTGTGTGTGTGTGTACCGTGTGTGTGTGTGTACTGTGCGTACGTATGTGTGTACCGTGCGTGCGTGTGTACCGTGCGTGTGTGTGTGTACCGTGCGTGTGTGTGTACTGTGAGTGTGTGTGTGTGCGTGTGTGTGTGTGTACTGTGCGTGTGTGTGTGTACTGTGCGTGTGTGTGTACTGTGTGTGTGTGTACCGTGCGTGTGTGTGTGTGTCGTGCGTGTGTGTGTGTACTGTGCGTGTGTGTGTGTACTGTGCGTGTGTGTACCGTGTGTGTGGGTGCCGTGCGTGTGTACTGTGCGTGTGTGTGTGTACTGTGCGTGTGTGTCGTGCGTGTGTGTGCACCGTGTGTGTGTACTGTGTGTGTGTGTACAATGCGGTTTCAGGAAAGGGCGGTCCTGCACAGATGCCATATTTTCTGTGCGTCTGCTACAGCAGAGGTGTAGGGAATTTCAACAAGAGCTACATCTCTGCTTTATTGACCTGGTCAAGGCCTATGATACCATCAGTAGTCCTGGGCTCTGGGTTGTTCTTCGTGCTTTTGGAGTACCTGACCCTCTGCTCACGATCATTAAGGACCTTCATGATGGTGAGCGGGCCCGGGTAAAACTATGTGGCCGGGAGTCAGAGCCATTCCCTGTACACCTTGGGGTGCGACAGGGATGTCCTCTGGCTCCCACATTATTTAACATCTATTTTGACCACGTAGTTAGTGAAGCCTTCAATAGCTGTACCGGGGGAATCTCCATATGGTACAGATATAATGGGAGGCTGATCGATGCCTGGGTGGGGTCAAGGGATGGCTCCCTATTGCTCAACCACGTTATGTATGCTGATGATTTGGTAATAGCTGTTCATTCAGAGGAGGAGTTGGAGACGCTGCTGCTGAGACTGGAGCGTGCCACTAAGAGGTGGGGCCTTACCATCCGCCCAACCAAAACTAAGCACCTGCCTGGGTATTTTGTACCATCGGACACTCCACCCCCACAACTCCCAATCGGTGATGGGGCAGTTCTGGAGAGAGTGGAGAGTTTCCCATACCTGGGCAGTGTGCTTATGACTGGCTCCAGTTTAACAGCAGAGGTTTCACTCCGAATCAGTCGAGCGGCAATATCTTTTCATCGGTTGCGTAACGCTGTGTGGAAGCTACCTGGTCTGTCGCTCCGCACTAAGCTTCAGGTCTTCTCGGCCACGGTCATTCCCTCCCTTCTCTACGCTTGCGAAACGTGGACCCCCCTAATGGAACATCTTCGCCGGTTAGAAACATTTAGGCTGGCCTGCCTACGATCCATCCTGGGTTTAACCAGACTGGATTGTGTGAGGAGCTCACAAATCCTTGAAAGATCTGGGCAGGGTTCCATCGGTGAGCTCCTCCGGCAGGCAAGGCTGCGATGGCTGGGTCATGTAGCCCGCATGCCCAGCCACCGCATGCCGAAACAGCTTTTGTTTGGCCGGATTGAGGGGGCTAAGCGGGCGCGGCACGGGCTAGAGAAGAGATGGAGTGATGTGGTACAGGAGGACGTGGAGCTGAGTGGACTTGCCGATGACTGGTACCAGCGGTGTCAAGATCGGCCTCTGTGGAGGAGGCTCGTGAAGGATGCTACTGGGCAGTTGGAGGCAGTCGCCCTCCAACAACAACGGAGGGCGGAGGAGCGACGCTCACAACAGCGAGCGGAGCGCCGGGTGGCTAAAGCACAGCAGGTTGGCACAGTAGGGGGCACAGGTGGTGCATCAGCCAGTCATCTCAGTCAGTCGACCCATGGCACCTGGGTCTGCCCCGTGACCTCCTGCCAGCGGGCGTTCGACACTTCACGTGGCCTCAGGGTGCACATAGCCTGGCACAAGCGTCGTGGTGACGTCACCGCCACTTAGTGGCGAATGGCGGTTGTTGTTGTTGTTGTTGTTGTGTCTGTGTGTGTATCTGTGTGTGTCTGTGTGTGTGTGGAAGCCTAACGCATTGTAGTGTAGCGGTTAGCGCTACGCCGCGCTATGAACCCGGCGACCCGAGTTCGATTCCCGCTCACGGCCACCACCGGTGACGATTATTTGAACAGCTTCTGGGCCGCCCCTAGGTAGACTCAGCCTAAAACGAGTAACTGTCGTGGTGTGAACATCGCCACTGGGGAGACAAAGGCGGCCAGACGTGGTGGATCCAAGTCCCGGTCGAAGCCGGGTAGTACAGCTAGTCATGAATACATGAATGAATATAGACGTGTAAGTCACGTGTGACTGTATATATTCATTCCTCCATGGCTCGATACTGACGTGTAGATGGTGTGGATATTCTTATTTTCTGTCTGCAGCTCACGCTGGTCTGATGGAGCAAATGCACTCAGCACAGCAAGCCGGGACGACAAGTCAACAATGCGACCAGCCTGCATACAGCACGGATTGGACTGGAAATTTGACACAGCACCAGAGAACTCGCACAGGAGAGAAACCCTTCAAGTGCACTGTGTGTGACAAGGCATTTTCAGATTCATCGACTCTTAAAAAACACCAGAGAACACACACGGGAGAGAAACCCTTCAAGTGCACTGTGTGTGGGAAGGCATTTTCAGATTCATCGACTCTTAAAAAACACCAGAGAACACACACGGGAGAGAAACCCTTCAAGTGCACTGTGTGTGGGAAGGTATTTTCACAGTCATCTGCTCTTAAAATTCACCAGAGAACACACACGGGAGAGAAACCCTTCAAGTGCAGTGTGTGTGGGAAGACATTTTCAGATTCATCTGCTCTTAAAACACACCAGAGAACACACACGGGAGAGAAACCCTTCAAGTGCACTGTGTGTGGGAAGGCATTTTCACAGTCATCTGCTCTTAAAATTCACCAGAGAACACACATGGGAGAGAAACCCTTCAAGTGCAGTGTTTGTGGGAAGACATTTTCAGGTTCATTTGTTCTTAAAACACACCAGAGAACACACACTGGAGAGAAACCCTTCAAGTGCACTGTGTGTGACAAGGCATTTGCATGGCCATCAGTTCTTGAGACCCACCAGAAAACACACACAGGAGAGAAACCCTTCAAGTGTACTCTGTGCGGGGAGCCGTTTGCAGATTCATCAAATCTTCGAAGACACCAGAGAACACAAAAGCATCACAAGGAGCGGAGACGGGAGTCTGAAATCAGCTTGTGAAAGTTAAAGTGCCGCAATGAGCCCATCCCTCATGAAACAAGAACCGGACGAAAATCCCAGCTTGGACACTCTTAAAGGTATAAAGGTGGAATATGAAGAGGTGATGGTGAAGAGGGAAGAGGTGATGGTGAATAGCGAAGAAGTGAAGGTAAAATGTGAAGGTGAAGATTCAACTCCAAAATGGGACCTTCACATCGTGAAGCAGGAGGAGAATTCTGACTGTGAGTCAGAGTGAGGCAACTCCCAGCAGTTTGTGGAAGTGGAGGTGTGGGTGGACTTCCTCCTAGACAATACAAAGTCAAGTGGAGACACGGTAGATGTGTAAGCTTGAGACAATGTCGCTACAATAGATGCACCTTTGTCACAGGCCTTTAATGACAAGAATGTGAAGTTGAACACTCAGCCCCTAGGTTCAACCTGCAGAGTAAGAGCGGCCAGTCTTTGTGAACCTGTGGGTTGGGTCAATCTCTTACCAGGAGCGAGAGCCAATAAGCTCCCAAGCATTCACTCTTTTATCAATTGCATTTATATGGTGCCTGCTTAATCGCCTCTACGTTACTTTACCGAAAGAACCAAGGAGTATGGATCCCTGCAGTCACAAACTTCAAATCAAGATTGCCTCAGCAACTCGGAGTTTTGTATCCCGTTTCAGCCACTCGAAGAGCATCCCCAAGTAGCAGCTGCCCCTTTGTGGCACAAGGTGGTGGCCCTGCACCGGCCTGCATGTGAACAAGAGCCTGTCAGTAGGGGGCGATGGTTGATGTGGCATCTTAGTTATGGAGTTTGTAGGTAATTTTTCTATTTAAAGCTTTTGTGACTGCAGGGATTCATCCTCTTGGTTCTTTCGGTAAAGTCACGTAGAAGGGAAATAATAAGATAATAAAAATGAAACATAAAATAAAATTCTCACGACGTTCGCAAGAAGCCGAAACGTCGTGATAATTTTATTTGATTATCTTATTATTTCCCTTCTACGTGACTTTGTAGGTAATGTTTAGAATGTTATCAATTTTGACGAAGACGCCAGCGTGCAAATGACAATAGTACGTTGTACATACACTGTTAAGTAGACGGCGCATATTTTTTTAAAAATAGCTTCTTGTTAATACGATGTAACCTGATGCAGTCTATTTCACTGCAGTAATTCAATTTAGTTAAAAAGCCTGTCAATAATTTAGAATGAATACTTGTCTGATTGTGCGTGTGCATGTAACATTTTGTCTGGGGGTCAAACATTGAATAAGTGATGTTAGGACAAAGTGTGTGTCTGCTTGGAAGTAACCTGTACAGAGAACTCGGGTGAGACCCGTTGTTCTTGTGATGCAGGTCAAAGGGTACGTTTGTGTTTCACGAAGCGTCTGCCTCTGGAGCAACTCATTGTCTTTGAAATAGGGAGCACGCTCGGATCATTCATCAGTTACAAGGCATACCACTTAAAAGTTACACGTATAGGAAGAGGTACATTCTCTACAACACGAATTGTAGTTTTGTCTTACATGTTGACGTAGATTTTGTCTAACTGGGACTAGAAATGCACCTTGCTGATTCACGTCTGGATGTTCGTAACCATCGGTTGAAGCAAACCCCACTGCTGTTGTT
This sequence comes from Petromyzon marinus, assembly GCF_048934315.1. Classification (NCBI taxonomy): domain Eukaryota; kingdom Metazoa; phylum Chordata; class Hyperoartia; order Petromyzontiformes; family Petromyzontidae; genus Petromyzon; species Petromyzon marinus. The sequence continues at coordinate 474,784 of NW_027423019.1, forward strand.
GAGACGCTGTGCACCATTTAAGGGTCCAACACATTGACGGCCTTCAGGCCAGGAAAGTCACAACATTTGCACACTAAGGACGCATTCACGCAAGTGCCCCATGCTCCGTTTTGAAGTTTTAAAATGAAACATCTTTGAATCGTGTTGTGTTTTGAATTAGATGATTGTTATTTCTTCATTAAAAGCTTATTTCATTTTACATCCGGAAGGCTTCGTTGAGAAGGACATTTCGTGGGAATTTTCTCTCGTCGTTAAGTAGACGGCCTTGCCGGGGGTTCGGTTCGATGCGGACTTTCGCCTGTTTGGGATTGCGGGATCGAGATAAGGCGACACGGAGCTGCTGGCCGTCTGCAGATCGATTCCAACGTAATCGAGCGTCTATCCCTGCGCGTCTGTCGTTGGTACAGGGGGTGCGTGTCTCCGTTGTGGAGTTTCTGTGTAATGTTTGGAATTGCCCCAATTTTGACCGTGACACCAACATGCAATGTCCTGTGCGTTGTGAATCACACAACGTTATATTTTACATCTGTCGTTTAGCAGACTGCGCATATTGTGGTGAATGTTACTGGGGTAGCCAGGTGTGCCTGTCGGATTTTAACCTTGAACCTCTGCAATAAATAGAGAATGTGCTACAACATTCTTGGTTCTTTCGGTAAAGTCACATAAATAGAAAATAAAAATAAAAAAAATGCGTTTATTTTTATTATTTAAATCGTCAATTTATTTTTTTCTTTAATGTAACATTTTAATTTACGTGACTTGACGGAAAAAAACCAAGAACGTTAATTCCTGCGGTCGCGAACGTTTTGAGTCAAAATAGAATGTGCCACCACTCGGCTCGCCTCAATCTGCATGGAGGCGTGGGGGTGGGGGTCAGCCTGAGAGAGTTTCTCACCGGCGCAGAACTTCGACGCAGAGGCTCCACTCAGCTTCGTGCGGAGCGACAGGCCAGGCAGCTCCCACACAGCGTGGTGCAGCTCGTTAACATTTATGGTCTTGCTTCTTTCGGTAAAGTCACGTAGATAGAAAATAACAAAAACAAGAAAATTGGAGAAATAATAAATTGATGAAAAGATGCCCATTGGTCGACTGAGATGACTGTACCCCCCACAGTGTACACACACACAGTGTACACACACAGTGTACACACACACACAGTGTACACACACACAGTGTACACACACGGTGTACACACACAGTGTACACACTGTGTATACACACACAGTGTACACAGTGTATACACACACAGTGTATACACATTGTATACACACAGTATACACACACAGTGTATACACAGTGTACACACACACAGTGTATACACACAGTGTACACACACACACAGTGTACACATACACACACAGTGTACACACACAGTGTACACACACACAGTGTACATACACAGTATATACACACACACATAGTGTACACACACAGTGTACACACAGTGTATACACTCACACAGTGTATACACACACACAGTGTACAGACAGTGTACACACACAGTGTATACATACAGTGTATACACAATAATGTCCACGTTGTTGTAGCTGAGCCCACGCACCCAAGGGCGGGAGCAATGTAAAATTAATCTAAATCAACTTAAACTTCAATCCCGCTCTGTGACGTCACCACTCAGCATTACTTCATCGGCGTGAAACGCCAGGGGGAGGTGTACCTCGCTAGTGACGTCATGTCACCAAGGTATTCCACCGCGCTCTTGAGCGTGACGTCACCTCCGTTTGGGTCACTGCCGATTGCGGTCCAGTGCCAATCCTTATTTGGGCAAAGCTACGCCTAGTGACGGCAACTCATTAACATAATGTCTTCGTTAAAGCCGTCGCGAGTTTATTGCGACGGGTTCATTGCCCACGACATATGGGAGGTACATTAACATAATTTATTCATTCTCTAATTTATTTATTTACGGAGCCGCTCATTGTGGGAGGAGCGTGTCTCGTTCCCCGGAAGTGACGTCACGTCACCTGCTGCCGCATGATGTCACGAGGTAACAGGAAGCGATAGCTTCCTGCACTGGAATCCGAGGTGAGAAATTCTCATTGCGATTGTGGTTGTTGTGGTGGTTGTGGTGGTGGTTGTTGTTGTTTACCAAGGCAGAGCCTCTCTCTCTCGTAGGGATGTCAGTTGAGTAGCAGCGAGCATGGGAGTCGATGTCCAGGTTGGAACTTTACAACGCGGGGCCTAGCCACGCGGGGCCTTGCCTCCTGCCCTCGCCTGATTGCATTCACTTTAATTATCTCGCTTACGTTTAATTTGTCTTCGCCCGGCTCGCCACTTTGTAACTTTGTTTTGTTGTAAATATTCACGCAGTTTTTATTTTTTTCACCAGGCCAAGCCCGCTTGAGCTGCTATACCGCTCTTGTTATCAGAAGCGACCTGCCCACAACAACACAAGGTGAGGCTTTGTCAACGTGTGTGAATGTTTTGACTTAAAACTTTGGTGACTGCAGGAATTAATATTCTTGGTTCTTTCGGTAAAGTCACATAGATAGAAAAGAAAATAAGAATAAAATTAAATAAAAAACTGAAAATAAAGCAAAAAAACCCACGACGTTTCGATCGCAACACAAGTGGTCTTTATCTTATTGAATTTAATCTGTTATTTTTATTTTATATCTACGTGACTTTACTGAAAGAACCAACAATACGTGCGTCAATGTATCTATCGGTCAAAGACCCTAAGCGCGTGCCGCTGTTGACTCTGAATGTGTGGAGGGGAACACCTTCACCATGGGGAGAGAGAGACAGAGACACGGATAGCCTCGGCTATGTTGATGATCCTCGATTCATTACTTGGTGGAGTGAGGAAGAATTAATGCTGAGCAGATGAAGGTGGCCAGGCATGGTTCTGGTCACACCACCACCTGTTTACTCATGGCAGTGTGTGACAGTGTCAAGTTTGTGTTTGAAGTAAAGTCTATTAACTCTATTGAACACGGAGGTTATATCAAAACAATAGTTTATTTTGTTTTCCTCTGGAACTCTTTGTAAGAATGGAAACAGGAGGTGAACACAGCACACACATGCAGCTGAAGTCGGAACTGTTCATCCCCAGCATTCAAGGACATATGAGCCTGGATTCACACCTGAGTTGCGATTGAACATTAATTTATGCATTTCTGCACAACAGAAATAGTATTGTTTTCAACACCCTTTGCTATGTCAGCCGAATTTAGCTTTCATAAATATTCCTTTGTAGTCAGACAGCCAAAATTGTGTGCTCGGAGTTTTGGGTTAACATTCATTTTGCAGATATGAAGGCTTCCAGGCATTTGCCCTCTCATTGTGATGAATTTGGGAAACGTTTTCACTACATCATGAATATAGTAATAAGTATAGATGTGTAAGTCACTGTGTATATATGCATTCCTCTGTGCCTCGAAACTGACTTGTAAATGGCGTGGATATTCTTATTTTCTGTCTGCAGCTGACGCTTCCTCTGACGCTTCCTCTGCAGAATTGGTTTCATGGAGCAAAGGCAGCAGCTCGGTACGACAAGTCAACAATGCGACCAGCGTGCATACAGCACGGACCGGACTGGAAACTTGACACAGCACCAGAAAACTCACACAGGAGAGAAACCCTTCAAGTGCATTGTGTGTGACAAGGCATTTGCATGGCCATCAGTTCTTGAGACCCACCAGAGAACACACACAGGAGAGAAACCCTTCAAGTGCACTGTGTGTGGGAAGGCATTTTCATGGTCATCTGCTCTTAAAAAACACCAGAGAACACACACAGGAGAGAAACCCTTCAAGTGCACTGTGTGTGGGAAGGCATTTTCATGGTCATCTGCTCTTAAAAAACACCAGAGAACACACACGGGAGAGAAACCCTTCAAGTGCACTGTGTGCGGGATCGCGTTTGCACAGTCACCACATCTTAAAGTACACCAGAGAACACACACGGGAGAGAAACCCTTAAAGTGCAGTGTTTGTGGGAAGACATTTTCAGATTCATGTCATCTTGTAACACACCAGAGAACACACACGGGAGAGAAACCCTTCAGGTGCACGATGTGCGGGATGGCGTTTACACAGTCATATCATCTCGTATTACACCAGAGAACACACACGGGAGAGAAACCCTTCAACTGCAGTGTTTGTGGGAAGGCATTTTCACGGTCATCTGCTCTTAAAACACACCAGAGAACACACACGGGAGAGAAACCATTCAAGTGCAGTGTGTGTGGGAAGACATTTGCAGATTCATGTAATCTTGTAAAACACCAGAGGACACACACAGGAGAGAAACCCTTCAAGTGCAGTGTCTGCGTGAAGGCATTTGCACAGTCATCTGATCTTCTAAAACACCAGAGAACACACACGGGAGAGAAACCCTTCAGGTGCACTCTGTGCGGGAAGGAGTTTGCACGTTCATCAAATCTTGAAGTACACCAGAGAACACATACGGGAGAGAAACCCTTCAAGTGCAGTGTGTGCGTGAAGGCGTTTGCACATTCATCTGATCTTGTAAAACACCAGAGAACACACACGGGAGAGAAACCCTTCAAGTGTACTCTGTGCGGGAAGCCGTTTCCAGATTCATCAACTCTTCGAAGACACCAGAGAACACAAAAGCATCGGAAGATCCACAAGGAGCGGAGTCGGAGTCTGAAATCAGCTTGTGAAAGTCAAAGTGCCACAATGAGCCCATCCCTCATGAAACAAGAACCGGAAGAAAATCCCAGCTTGGTCACTTTTAAAGGTATCGAGGTGAAATATGAAGAGGTGAAGGTGAAATGTGAAGAAGTGATGAGCGAAGAAGTGAAGGTAAAATGTGAAGATGAAGATTCAACTCCAAAATGGGACCTTCACATTGTAAAGGAGGAGGAGAATTCTTACTGAGGCAGAGCGAGGCAACTCCCAGCAGTTTGTGGAAGTGGAGGTGTGGGTGGACTTGCTCCTAGACAATACAAAGTCAAGTGGAGACCCGGTAGATGTGTAAGCTTGATATGATGTCGCTCCAATAGATGCACCTTTGTCACAGGCCTTTAATGACAAGAATGTGAAGTTGAACACTTTGTGGGCCCGTAGGTTGGGTAGATCTCTAACCAGGAGCAAGAGCCAATAAGCTCCCAAGCATTCACTATGTTATAATAATAATAATTGCTTTTACATGGTGCTTGCTTAATCGCCTCAGCAACTCGGAGTTTTGTGTCGTACCTCGTCTGAAACACTCGAAGAGCATCCCCAAGTAGCAGCTGCCCTTGTGTGGCACAAGGTGGTGGCCCTGCACCGGCCTGCATGTGGACAAGAGCCTGTCAGTAGGGGGCGATGATTGATGCATCATCTCAGTTGTGTAGTTTGTAGGTAATGTTTAGAATTTTTTACATTTTCACTCAGACGCCAGCATGCAATGGCCTACTCGTTTTGAATGACAATAGTATGTTTTACATACACTGTGAAGCAGACTGCAACTTTTTTTAAAAGCTTCTTGTTAATACGATGTAACGTGATGCAGTATATTTCACTGCAGTAATCCAATTTTGTTAATATGCCTGTCAATAATTTAGAATGTATACTTGTCTGGTTTTGTGCATACTTGTAACATGTGATCTATAAGGGACAAACATTGAATAAGTGATGTTAGGACAAAGTGTGCATGTCTGTTTGGAAGTAACCTGTACAGAGAACTCAGGTGGGACACGTTGGTCTTGTGATACAGGTCAAATGGTGTTTTTGTGTTCCATGAAGCATCTGGAGCAACGCATTGTCTTTGAAATAGGTAGCACGCTCGGATCATTCATCAGTTACAAGGCATACCACTTAAAAGTTACACGTATAGGAGGAGGTACATTCTCTACAACACGAATTGTAGTTTTGTCTTACGTGTTGACGTAGATTTTGTCTAACTAGGACTAGAAATGCTCCTTGCTGATTGACGTCTGGATATTTGTAACCATCGGTTGAAGCAAACCCCACTGCTGTTGTTGAGACGCTGTGCACCAATAAGGGTCCAACACATTGACGGCTTTCAGGCCAGGAAAGTCACAACATTTACGGCACACGAAGGACGCATTCATGCAAGTACCCCATGCTCCGTTTTGAAGTTTTAAAATGAAGCATCTTTGAATTGTGTTGTGTTTTGAATTGGATGATTTTACTTCTTCATTAAAAGCTTGTATCAATTTACATCTGGAAGACTTCATTGAAAAGGACATTTCGAGAGAATTTTCTCTCAACGTTAAGTAGAAGGCCTTGCCGGGGGTTCGGTTCGATGCGGACTTTCACCTGTTTGGGATTGCAGGATCGAGATAAGGCGACACGGAGCTTCTGGCTGTGCGAGAAGACCGCCGTCTGCAGATCGATTCCAACGTAATCGAACGTCTGTTCCTGCGCCTCCGTCGTCCATGCAGGGGGTGCGTCGGTTTGCAGCGCCCCCTGCATGAAAACAACGGAAAGTGCAGCGCTCATCACAGATAGATAAAGTTGTGCGCTTTTATTTAAAATGTTATTCTTTTATAAGGTGATGTTGAAATCGAAAAGTGTTTGGCCAGTTCATGATTGCAATCAGAATGATTCATTTATTATGAACCACATATTTGAGCTTTTGTGGTTCTGTTGAGCTAAAGTTGGAAAGAGTCCGTGACTATAACTTCGCTCAATATTGTAAACGTGTTTCTGTTATTTAGTTATTGTTTAATACAAACTACTTCAGATAATGGGTTTCAAGATGTACTTGAATGGCACGTTCGTTGTTCCGGTGTTTAATAGCTTGGACGTCATGGCAAATGGCTTCCATCGTTGTGGAAGTCAATGGTGGATGAGGATTTGACATTTCGGTCTTGATTTGGAGTAGATTGTTTAACTGTTGAATACCGGGTGGTGAAATGCTTTGCCGAGTACCTGAACTGTTTGACCAAGTGAATTCATGAAGAGTTCGATACGAGTTTGAGCGTTAATATTCTTGCGGAACAACAAAGGTCGGATATTTTAAAGATTCCTGATCGTACGTTTATTGCGACAATGTTCACGGGGAACACGTGTGGAGGCGAGTTCTGGGTGAAGTCTCCCCTTACCTGGCAACCATGGTGGCTGTCCGCTGATCACTCTCACTCCGTCACAGCTACGAGCAGTAGGGACGGGACTCTCCACCCTGGCGATGTTTTAATTCACAGCACCAAGAGCGGAGAGCCTCATCCCTGCAGTTCCCTCCTGTTGTGCCGCAGCATTTACCGCGTAACGAGGCAAAGTTTTCATGAGCAGTGCGTTCCACTACACACCCACACGAGCGAACCATGTGCAACAGTGTGCGTACATACAGACACGAACAAACACGCGGGTGCACATACACACACGAGTGCTTACTTGCAGACACGGACGAGTGGAGATGCACGCACGAGTGTGGTCACCACCTGGCTAGCTACACTAGTCACGTGATAACTAGTATACTAAACTGTACACTATCCACTCCACTATACACTCCACTATACACTACACTACTATACACTACACCAGGGGTGTCCAAAGTTTTTTTAGTGAGGGCCAAATACAGAAAAATAAACAAAAGGCCGGGCCACACACTAGAGGTGACATATTGACACATGGATACTGTGTGTATTTCTAACTCACCTATAATGTGATGAACATTGCACTCAGTGGGAGCAGTGATGCTGTCCGTTGGATTGAAGGATGGCTGACAAGTCAGGAGAAAGTTTGGTGGTTGAGACACGAAGGACTTCACAGACATGGCTATCAGTCATTCTGGTTCTCAGTCTGCTTTTGTTCTGATTTAACAGAGAAAATGTTTGTTCACATATGTATGTTGAGCCGAACAGGCTCATCATTCTTTTTGCGTGGCGTCTCATCAGAGGAAACTTGGCATTATCCAAACTCTGATAGAAGTGAGGGAGGGAGAGAAGCTGATGTTGACTCTTCAGAGAATCATCACATTGCATTTCAATCAGTTCTAACTGCAGACTCTCTTCCCCTTCTGCATCCACCAGGAAGGGGGTCGAGAACAGCTTGATTTGTTTTTCAATGACAGAAAAATCTTGGAAACGCTGGTTGAATTCTGTCACGAGAGATACAATCACAGACACATTTCTCCTTTTTATCAGAAAGGTCGGCCTTTGGAAAAGCAGACTTGATTTCAGACAGCGCAGGGAAGTGTACAGCATTAAAGCTTCGTAGTTGTGTCTCAAACAAGCGGAGCTTTACACAGAAGGCTTTCATGTGCACATACAGGTGTGGCACCAGCTGTTCTTTGCCTTGTAGGTTCTTGTTCAGTGTATTCAGATGATGAGTAAGATCAACTAAAAATGCCAGGTCTGCCAGCCACAGAGGGTCACTCAGTTCATGAAGAGGTCGGCCCTTCTCTTTCAAAAACTGGTCGATTTCTGATCTCAGCGAATAAAACTGCTGCAGCACAGAGCCGCGGCTGAGCCAGCACACATCAGAGTGGTAGAGTACATCCCCGTATTCAGCATCCACATCAGACAGGAAAGCTTGAAATTCTCTGTGGTACAGTCCTCTAGCTCGAATTATTTTGACAGTTTTTACAACAGTGTTCATCACATCGCCCAGCTGGACAGTCTTGGCACACAGTGCTTCTTGGTGGATTATACAGTGCATCCGAAAAGCCTCACCTCCGCTCTCTTTTACCTTGGCACACACCATCGATGCCATTCCTTTGCACCACTGTATTTATGGATAAGCTCACGCTGTTGAAATCCTGCACTTTTTCCGGGCACATTATTTCTGTGACTTTGATGAGGCACTGCTTTATGAAATCACCGTCTGAGAACGGTTTGCCATGCTGGGAAATAAGTTTAGTGACTTCATAGCTTGCTGTTGTGGCGTTTTCCTGTATTTTGTTAGCACGAAAATTTTTTGTTGTTGAGCTTGTAGGCTAGCCGCCATTTGCTTGACTTTCTGCGTTCGTTCGGCACCGGTGTACGATGTGTAGCTCTGATGTCTGGTCTCATAGTGCCGACGGACATACTCTTTCATCACAGCAACATCTTAATTGCAAATCAAACAGACACACTTTCCGTTGATTTCTTTGAAAAAATATTCATTTTCCCACCGTGTTTAAAATCTTCTACTCTCACTTGCTGTTTTGCGTTTCTTTGGTGCAGCCATTTCTGGTGACTCGCGGTAAAAGTTTTTCTTTGCTTAATTTTGTTTAGTGGAGAAGCACGGTTTTCCGTGGCTGGCTCCATATAGCGTTGAAACTGAGAAGTGCAATAAAGTTGAGCTCAAGCTTCTTGTGCGGGCCATATTCTATTATATTTTCAGAATTTGCTGCGGGCCAATAAAAACTGGACCGCGGGCGGCAGTTGGCCCGCGGGCCGTAGTTTGGACACCCCTGGCTTAGATGGACGAGTCCATGTATGTTCGGAAAAGAGGAGGGGGGAGACGAAAAATTAATGCATGCTGTCTGAAAGCCACCGTTAAATTAGCGCTCGTTTACCATTGATTTACTTATTGTTACTGAGACTATCCTTGCCAAATTACATAAAGAACTTGGAATTGCTAATGCTGTGCCACCTCAGGTTCTAAGGCAAAGTGAAATGTCTGCTCTGAGCCGGTCAAGGACACCATTTCTGGGATGAAACTATCTCACATTCACGACACGTGATAAAGCATATAAGCAGTATGCACTGCTGTAACCTTAGGTCCCACCACAGTATGCACTGCTGTAGTGAAAGCAGGTACCACCACAGTATGCCATGATGTAATTTTAGCAGGTACCACTAGTCGGTATGCCTGCTGTAATCATAGCAGGTACCACTAGTCAGTATGTACTACTGTTATCATAGCATAAAAAAATATAACGATACTCTCATAGAATGTTAACTAAACGAGCATAAATTTTTTACTAATTTAGGATGAACATTAAACTTAATGAGTATGGATAAATAAACTGCATTAGCATTCAGATTAAAACTAATTAGCATACCAAAATTAGCATAAGACAACCGTTGACCAATCGCTGCGCACCATCGCCGGAGACTCTCCCAGGTTTGCCTCTCGACCAATCGGATCGCTGGCACCCCCCTCCCCACTTTGGCACGCGGCGAGCAATCAGATCGCGGGAGGACGCCACCATTTTTAATGCCCTACACGCTGAACGCCGCGCGCCCATGTGCGTGTGAGTGTTTAGTTTAGTTTTAATTCTTTTAATCATTAAAGTTCGCGAGTGTCAAGGTAAGCTACGTTGACTTTTTTTTTAAAGCATTTCCTCAAGAGAACCGCTGTTGCTGCTATTGTGAAATGCCCGGTACACCCTGAGGCCTTGCCTAGACTAGGACAGCCTTGATGTCACGTGGGTCCACACTCTTTGCGTCTTTCGGTAAAGTCACGGAGGTAGAAAATAAAATGTATTTATTATTTTATTTAATTACATTTTATTTTATACCTACGTTAAATTTAATTTAAAATTTTGATTAATTTAATTAAAATGTATTTTATACATACGTAATTTTTATTTATTAATGAATATTTTTTATAATTTAAATTCATTTTATTTTATACCTACGTAAAATTTTAATTTAAATGTGTAATATATTAAATTTTATTTCATACATATGTTAAATTAAAGTAAAAATTTTTATAAATTAAATTTATTTAAATTTATTTTATGCCTACGTTTACTTTAAAATTTTAATCAATTACATTTATTTAAATTTATTTTATTTTATACCTACGTTAAATTACATTTTTCATAAATTACATTTTAAACCTATGTTAAATTACATTTTTAGTAAATTTATTTAATTTAAATTTATTTTATACCTACGTTAAATTAAATGTTTTAATAAATGTAATTTATTTAAGTTAAATGTATTTTATTTCATACCTACACATGTACAGTCATTTTACCTGCTCTGACTGCTACAAGCTAAGTGCGGCCTGGAAGCGTATTATTAAGTAATACATTTTACAGTTACAATTCCTTATAGAGGAACCCCATACTAATGGACTACGTATCTATATAATTAAAAGACCGCACGCAGATACCGCAAAAGCGGATCCCGTTGTCAATGATATAATTTGATGTACGTGCAGCAGTTGCTGTATGTGCATCATTAAAATTACACCGATTGCAATACGTCACCAAAGACACAATTTTAATTTGACCCCCGGGTCCGATCGCGTTAACTGTGCAGGTGGCGGGTCGAGAGGTGACTTGCACGTGTGTGCAGCTTGTTGAATATTGACGTGCGATGACTTGTGGAGAGGAAGAATGATGATGATGATGGCAATGCAAGTCTTGAAGTCTGACGTTGTTCTCCGAGTCGTGTAGCCGACCGCGTGCAACTTTGGGGATTGCGTAATGTCATTTTAGTTTCCTCTGTGGAACTTTTTATTTTGTTGATTCTAACGATGTAACTGACGTAGGGCGGGCTTGGGAGCGGCGTTGACGATGTGTTTTGGCGTTACACCAACCAGCACCTTTGCATTCAGAAGTTGGAGGTGCTTTGATTGTTACAGCGAGAGGTGGAATCATCACCACCATCGTCATGGGTTTAAGTGGGCACGGAGCCCGTCAAGGGAATGGGTAGGTAGAGGAATGGGGTTGGAGAGTATACACAACTTGCATTTCTAGTAATTTCAACAATTTATGGGCATGCGCATCATTAACAGTGTTCTGATTGATGAGCAAAACAAAATCGCAATTTAATCATCAATCTGTTGTCATAAATGAGTCCGAAATATCAAGTCATGCTCAAAACCGCATTCCTATTGTTATAAAAAAATCATTGAACCCCCATTCATGATGACAATTCCAATGTGGTCATTATGATGCTCAGAATTACACTTATATTCTCAGAATCATGAACATTTATTAAAACAGTAGTGTGCTGAAAATGCTCATTTAACAATTTCAACATGTACACAATCAATTCCAAGATTCTAATCAAAGTAAGTCCTATGTATCGTTGTGTTTTCATGCTTATACATTATTGTGCGCCCCCCCCAAAAAATATACAAAAGTCTATTTTTATAATGTTTGCACGGTGTACAGTCTGGAAATTACCCACATGGCAAATTTCCAGTTTGGTGCGTGTCGGGAAGTACGCTAAACATTTTGAACAGACGCACACATTCACAACTTTGCCTTTGGTATATATGGAGATTAGTAATAAATTGTTAATTTAACTACTTTCATGTTGACGGATTGGAAATAGGAATAGCACTGGCTCACCACGGGGCTTATCGCGTGGTATCTGGGCACTTTATTTGAAACGTAAACCCCACAGTGTGTGAGTACAAATCCTCGCAAGTTGCGTCCACAGAGACAGACAGACAATGAGGTTTCTAGGTAAGAGTAAGAAATTAATCTACGTGTCGAGGGGAGACGAGAGAGCCAAGAGGTCACCTCGGGAGACGGGGCGGCGCGTCAACCTCAGTCACGTGACTGAAGGAGTGTGGGCGTGCCGTGCGTACGTGTGTACTGTGTGTGTGTGTACCGTGTGTTTGTACCGTGTGTGTGTACTGTTCGTGTGTCGTGTGTGTGGGTACCGTGTGTGTGTACTGTGCGTGTGTGTACTGTGCGTGTGTGTGTGTACCGTGCGTGTGTGTGTGTACCGTGCGTGTGTGTGTACCGTGCGTGTGTGTGTGTACTGTGTGTGTGTACTGTGCGTGTGTACTGTGTGTGTGTACTGTGCGTGTGTGTACTGTGTGTGTGTGTACTGTGTGTGTGCGTGTGTGTGTGTGTACTGTGCGTGTGTACCGTGCATGTGTGTGTGTGTACTGTGCGTGTGTGTGTACTGTGCGTGTGTACTGTGTGTGTGTGTACCGTACGTGTGTGTGTACCGTGCTTGTGTGTGTACCGTGCGTGTGTGTACCGTGCGTGTGTGTGTACTGTGAGTGTGTGTGTGCGTGTGTACTGTGCGTGTGTGTGTACTGTGGGTGTGTGTGTACTGTGTGTGTGTGTACTGTGTGTGTGTGTCGTGCGTGCGTGTGTGTACTGTGCGTGTGTGTGTACTGTGCGTGCCGTGCGTGTGTACTGTGCGTGTGTGTCGTGCGTGTGTGTGCACCGTGTGTGTGTACTGTATGTGTGTGTACTGTGTGTGTGTGCTGTGTGTGTGTACTGTGCGTGTGTGTGTGCACTGTGTGTGTGTACTGTGTGTGTGTGTACTGTGTGTGTGTATACTATGCGTGTGTGTGTGTAATGTGTGTGGCGGTAGTCCAGCGGTTAGTACGCTGCTCTACGAACAAAACGACCTGAGTTTGATTCACGCTCACAGCCAACACCCAGTGACGATTATTTGAACCGGTTCTGGGCCTCCCCTAGGTCGACTCAGCCTCAAGTGAGTACCCAGTGTGGTGTGCAAACATCATTACTGGGGAGACAAAGGCGGTCGGGCACGGTGCTGGCCACCCACCCCCTCGTGTACCGTTCCGGCATTCATAGGTGGCGCTGCTACTTGCTAACAGCACTTGCCCCAACAGTCTGTTAAGGCTACACGGGGGATCTTTGTCTTTGTATCACCACCCAGGAGTCACGGAGCTTTTGAGGCTCCGAGCCACGTGGGGATCCACAACAGCGTGAGGCGGTGCCACTCACAGGTGAGACTCGGGGATATGTGATTTCTAATCGATGGCCATCCGTCGGTTAACCCATCGCAACTGCTGAGTCTGTCACGCGACTGCCTCCTTCCAGCGAGCCTTTGATGCTTCACGTGGCCTCAAAGTGTACCTGGCCTGGCACGGGCGCCACGGCGATGTCACTGCCACTTATCGGCGAACGGCGGTTGTTGATGTCGGTGTCGACGGCGGCCATTGTCGTGGTACAGGTGCGCGTGGTGCATCGCTACCCCCGGCAAGACGTTGCGGGAGGGGCCAGGAGGAAGAGCGCAATCGGAGTACCACGATGGAGAGAGAGGGGAGAGGCGGGGATGGGGGAGGACAGAGAGGACCGGGGGATGGGGGGGATCGACCAGGGGAAGATAGATGGGGTGAGATGAGAGAGCTCGTGAGGCAGAGGGCACAGAGGGAGATGGCCAGAATTGAGAGGGGCGGAGGAGAGGGCGGAGAGAGGCCATGGAGAGTGAGGGAGAATGTGGACCAGGGGCGGGCGGGAAGAGAGCGTGAGATGCGGGCGAGGGAGGGGGCAGGAGGAGGTGGACGGTTGGAAGAGGGGGTCATGGGGCTAGAGGAGGAGCAGTGAGCTCGGAGAGAGCTTGCTCGACGGAGGGGAGGGAGAGACGTGCGCGGGGAACGGGAGGATGCGGGCGGCGCTTTGGGAGCGAGGGAGAACGTGGACCGGGGGGGACAAGAGAGGGAGATGCGGGCGAGGGAGGGCGAGAGGGGTGGACGGGGGGGAGAGAGGCGGGGGGAGAGGGACCCGGTCAGGCAGAGGGGAGTGGGAGATGTGGTTCAGGCGGCAGAGCGGCGTGTGTGGGACATGGAAGGGGCCAGATTGAGGGCAATGAGAGAGGTAGATAATAGAGTGGAGAGGATGTTAGTAAACAGGCCTCGATTGGAGAGAGAGGCGGCCAGATTGAGGGCAGAGGGAGAGGTGAATAGGCCAATGGACAGGGGAAGAGCGGAGGTGGACATTGTCAGAGGGGCCGGTGGTCCGGGTGGAGAGCAGCAGATAAGAGAGAGAGCTGGAGAGATGCTAAGGTGGGAGAGAGAGGGAGCACGAAGGAGAGATAACAGAGGGGTAGATCGGGGAGCAGAGAGGGAAAGAGCGGAGGTGGACATTGTCAGAGAGGCCGGTGGCCAGGGTAGAGAGCAGCAGATAAGAGAGAGAGCGGGAGAGATGCTAAGGTGGGAGAGAGAGGGGCTTGGAAGGAGGGGAGGGAGAGAGGTAGATAGAAGAAATGAGAGAGAGGTGGCACACAGGGGCATGGAGGGGGCTGGAAGGATCAGAGGTGGCAGCGAGGTAGAAGTGTCGATCGAGAGGGTTAGGCAATACTTGGACAGAGCGTGGAGAGTCGTGGAGGCCGAGAGGGGTCGAGACCGGGGCGCGGGGGGGGGAGGTGGTCGCGAGAGACAGAGGAGTCGCGGAGAGAGATAGACGGCAAAGGGAGAGGGGGGAGGGGGGGATGAGAGAAGGGGGAGAGGGAGGAGGGAGGGGACAGTTAATGCACATGATGCGGCATATCGCGAGAGAGAACCGCTTGGTGGGAGTGGTAGATAGGGTGCTGGGTATTGTTAACAGGGGGCGAAGGTGGGTGGACAGAGAGGGAGGGAGATAGAGCGACAAGAGCCCGGCTTGTCGTTGCATCAATGACCGCTGATAGATGATGTTTGCAGGGAGGGGGGACGAGGAGGGGGGTGAGGAGAAAGCAGCGGCGCAGAGATTCAGGCTACACTGCACTACCAACACGGCAGAGACCCCAGTTCGATTCCCGCTCCTGGCCAACAACAACGGTGACGATTATCTGAGCCGGTCCTGGGCCACCCTCTAAGCGCCGACTCGGTTTCAAATGACTGGCGGTGTGTTTATGAACATGATTTGGAATTTAAATGCAGCGGGTGTGTGGCGTGGGACTCAATCGGAGAAGAACGGAAATATTAAGGATATGTTTTTCAAACGAACGGTTGTTTGGGTTGCGTTGTGTTCATTAAAGTTACTTGCAATTCAAATACAGGTGTGGTGTTGGTGGTTGTGATGCCAGACTATAACATTGTGAGGAGCAATGCCTGAATCCTTACCCTTGGGGTTCCTCTAGAAATGGCAAAAAGTCACCGAGAGTGGCCACGTGGAGGAGAGGCTGCTACTCTGTACAGAGCTGGACCGGTACCGCCTGGATCTCTGTGGCATTCAGGAGATCCAGTGGACCGGCTCTGACTCCAATCATCATGAGGGGTGCAGAGTCCTCCACTCGGGGCAGGAGAATGCCAAACAACAAGGAGTGGCTCTTATTCTGAAAAAAAGAATGAAGATGGTGTGGGAAGGTGGCGGCGAGGTGTGGGAAGCTGTAAGCCCCAGGCTACTTTGGGCTCGCCTCCCCATCAACAGGAGGCAGAGAATGGTGGTGGTGGTGGCTGCTTACGCCCCCACCGAAGACGAACATCAGTGGAGGGATGCAGGCAAGCCCGTGGATTCAGATTCCTTCTATAACCTCCTGTCACAGGTGTTAGCTAAAAGTGGCCCCTCGGGATAGAGTCATCCTGTTGGGTGACTTCAATGCCCGAGTTGGTGATGATGCTGGCACCTGGTCTGGAGCGATTGGAAGGCATGGGCCAGATCAACTCAATAACAACGGTAGGAGGCTGTTAGACTTCTGTGCAGCCTGTGGGCTTGTCATTGCCAACACGCTGTTCTGTCATCTGTGCATCCAGACAGCATCATGGATTCACGCCGGGTCCAAGCAAGAACATCCGCTGGACTATATAGCAGTGGACCAGCGAATGCAGGCCCATGTCCTTGACACCAGAACCTACAGTGCTGCTGACCTCATTGACCATTAGCTTTTCATATGTAAGATCTGTATGGGTAGCTTTCATACAGATGCTTACTTGAAACCGGATTCCCACCACCATCCATCCCAGAAGAACTCCCTCATCAAGACTCTATAGTCTATACCATAGAGCCCAATGCATTTCCGACCAGGAACACATTACCAGTGAACTCAAGCACGTACACCAGGCTCTCAGGGCTAATGGCTACTCCGACTACACAATCCGCAAAGCCATCACTCCAGTCATGAAGAAGGATCCTCTTGTGGAGCCACTCAAAACCATCACCTTACCCTACATTGCAGGGGTCACTAAAAAGATCTCCAAAATCCTGAACAAACACAAGATCCAGGTCCGATTCAACACAGTACATAAAATCCGTGATTTAGTTCCATCTGTAAAAGATGCTGTTCCAGACATACAGTACCCGGGCGTTTACAAACTAAAGTGCCTCTGTGGTAGTAGCTACATTGGAGAAACCAAAAGACATATCTCGGACCGCATCCGCGAACACAAAGCAGACTTGAAACACGGTAGGACGAACTCCTCTGCCGTGGCAGATCACTGTTATAATTCAGTGGGCTCACATGACATTGACTTCTCCAAGACGGAGGTTCTTTGCAAACCAACCGGCTACCATGAGAGATTCGTTCATGAGGCCATTCACATATACAAGCACAGAGACAATTTCAACCGAGAAGATGGATTCAGGCTTAGTAACCACTGGAAATATGTTTTAAATAATTTCTGTTCTTAATTAATTGTATTTTTACGATGACCTTCAGACCGCAGCTCTTTCGCCAGCATTGCCTCTTAATACCTCTCACACCACGGTTAATGGTATAGTTTTACAATATGGAGCATACTAGGGCCTCGCAGCTGTCTCTCTCCCCCTCCTCTGTTCCGACCATGGACGAACTCGTCCGTCTGAACGGGGCCCGTAGCTATCCGTGGTGCTGAAATTTGAGGGTAAGAATCCACCCATTTTTTTCGCCATATAGCATTGTGATATATAACGACTTATTGTTGGTAGCTTAGCTGATTGGAGAATATAGAGTTTATTGATAACATGAAGGTAATTTATATTTTAGTTTTTATTGGTTCACTATATAGTACTGTGAATAGCTCAGATGTGTAGTCATTTCTGTGACCAGTCACTAGCTAATCACTCAGTTGTTTCAATGCTGGATTCGCCTAGTTATGTCAATGCTAAATTCTCCTGTTTGATTTGTACTAAGGGCCTCGGTGAATGTGTATGCTCTGACTTTAACGTAGCTATTTCTGCAGCAGGTACAAGCTCTATTTCTGCAGCAGGTACAAGCTAATCACTCAGCTTTCTCAATGCTAAATTCTATGCTAATTCCATTGTCAAGATGTGTATGCCTTAACTTAGCTATTTCAATGCTAAATTATATGCTAATCCCTTTAACAATGGGTGCCTCTGCGGGTGTGTATGCTTTAACTTTTAACATAGCTATTTCTGTGACCAGTCACAAGCTAATCATTCAGCCATTTCAATGCTAAATTATATGCTAATTCCTTTGTCAAGGCGCTTTGTTCCTCTCACACAGCTTAAAGGCCGTATCTGAACGTGGCTCTTTCACTCCAGCGCTGTCCTACCAGACAGTCTCGCCCCCCTTCACCTGATGAAGGCCGCTTGTGTTGTGGCCGAAACGTCGTGAGAATATTATTGTGTTATTTTATTTTATCAATTTATTATTTTATTATCATTCTACGTGACTTTACCGAAAGAACCAAAGAAGATAATGTATTCGTTGAGGCCGTCGAGAGTTTATTGCGACGGGTTCAGCAGCCACGCCCCATCCCTCGACGTATGGCCTGGACTCATTAACATAATTTATTCATATTCTTAGTTTTTTCGGTAAAGTCACGTTGAAGAGAAACAACAAATAACAAAATATATATAAAACAATAAAAATTCTCACGACGTTTCGACCATAACTCAAACGGTCATCATCAGGTGTGTCGGTTTGCATAAATTTATTTTGAAAACGGCATATTTATTTATTTATATATATAAAATAACGTTTGCGTCACGCGCAACGATTGGCTGTTTGCCAGGACTAGTCCATCTATTTTTTGAAAAGAGGAGGGGGGAGACGAAATTTGTTTTTATGTATGCTGTCTGAAAGCCACTGTAAGCGTGAACAATCAATCAAGAACTGAAATGATTTATCAAATCTTTCCAATGATTGCTAAGATAGAATCCATCTTCTCGGTTGAAATTGTCTCTGTGTTTGTATATGTGGATAGCCTCATGAACGAATCTCTCATGGAAGCCAGATGGCTTACAAAGAACCTCCGTCTTGGAAAAGTCAATGGCATGTGAGCCTACTGAATTAGAACAATGATCTGCTACGGCCGAGGTGTTGGTCCTACCGTGTTTAAGGTCTGCTTTATGTTCACGAATGCGGTCCGAGATATGGCGTTTGGTTTCTCCAATGTAACTACTACCACAGAGGCAACTTAGTTTGTAGACACCAGGGTATTGTATGTCCGGAATCACATCTTTTACAGACGGAACCAGATCACGGATTTTATGTAATGTGTTGAAACGGACCTGGATCTTGTGTTTATTCAAGATTTTGGAGATCTTTTTTGTGATCCCAGCAATGTAGGGTAAAGTGATGGTTTTGAAAGGCTCCTCAAGAGGGTTCTTCTTCATGGTTTGAGTGATAGCTTTGCGGATTGTATAGTCGGAGTAACCATTAGCCCTAAGAGCTTGGTGTACGTGCTTGAGTTCACTGCTTATGTGTTCCTGGTCGGATATGCATTGGGCTCTATGATACAGAGTCTTGATGAGAGAATTCTTCTGTGATGGATGGTGGTGGGAATCCGGTTTCAGATAAGCATCCGTATGGGTAGCTTTCCTGTAGACAGAGTGGCTCATTGAACCATCAGGTCTCTTTTTAATTAGGACATCCAAAAAAGGTATCTTGCCATCTATTTCGACTTCCATGGTAAATCTGATGGCTGGGTGTATGGAATTGATGTGGTCGAAGAATTGGTCTAGAGCAGGCCGGCCATGTGGCCAGATGACAAAAGTGTCATCCACGTACCTCTTCCATAAGGTTGGGCGCAGAGTGGCAGTCTGGATGGCGTCAGTCTCAAATTTCTCCATGAAAATGTTAGCTATAACTGGAGAAAGGGGGGAGCCCATTGGGGTGCCCTCAGTTTGTTTGTAGAAAGTTCCATTCCAAGTGAAGTATGTATTGGTTAAACAGTGTCTCACCAGGGGGGGTACCTCAGTGTTTAGTCCTTGATGAACCAAGTCTTCAATGATTGCAATGGTGTCAGGTACAGGAACCTTGGTGAATGAGGAAACTACATCAAAACTGACAAGCAGGTCGTCTGGGGACAGGGAAATACCCTTGATTGTTGATACCAGGTGAGTAGAATTTTGTACCGCAGAGGTGGTCTTTCCAGTGAAAGGACACAGGATTTCAGACAAAAAACGAGCTAGTTTGTAGGTGGGGGAGCTGATAGTAGAGACTATGGGACGAAGAGGTGTATCAACTTTATGTATTTTTGGTAAGCCGTATAATCTTGGTGGCCTGGCAGCAGAAGGTTTCAATGAAAACTGTTTAGATTGATCAATTAATGCGGTTGAATCAGAAATTATTTTGTTGGTTTGTGTGACGAGGCTGTTGGTGGGATCTCTTTTTATTTTTGTATAACTACCATCGTCGAGTAATTCTTTAATTTTGTTGTTGTATTCTATTTTATCCATGATAACAGTAGCATTGCCTTTGTCAGCTGAGAGAACTACAATATCATTCCTCTTTTTTAATTTATATAATTCAAAACGCTCATTTTTGCTGAGGTTGCTCGCTGGCATCTTAGCGTTTTTGAGGGTTGCAGCGATTTCAGATCTTGCTACGTCTGCAGCGATGTGACCCAGGCCCTTGAGAGCAACGTCTACTTGGGCAATTATATCATTAACTGGTATGTGTTTAGGTGTGACTGCAAAGTTTAGACCTTTAGCTAAAACGGATTTCAGACCATCGGAAATAGAACTGTTACTGCGATTAATTACGACTTTATTAACGTCTAACTTTTTGGTGTGTGGGTCCGGTCTTTTGTTGAATAGGAGGTTAAATTTGGAAATCAGGTTTTCCTTACATTTGGTCGACATAGTAGCAGCTGAAGAGGCAGTCATATTGTCTACATGTTCCCAATCCGATGTGGACATTATTGCCGTCAATGATAAGTGTGATTTGTAGAGTGTCTTGTCTAACTGATCTAGTTCTGTGCGTATAAGTCTGATTTTTTCTGAGATAAGAGCTAAGCTAGTTTTGAAAAGAATTTGTTTCGCATTAGAAGAAGTTACAGTAGCAGAGGTGAGTGTAAATGCGATTGGTATTACCCCAGAGTCGCGGCATCTCTTCAGGAAGGTGAGAGACTCGATCAGCTGAGCTTTCTTATCCCGGAGTTTGTTGAAGGATCTTAAAGTTATGTGAAAACCCTCCCCGTAGAGGCGATTAAATTTTGATTTAAAGCTTTCGTGACTGCAGTAATTCTTATTCTTAGTTTTTTCGGTAAAGTCACGTTGAAGAGAAACAACAAATAACAAAATATATATAAAACAATAAAAATTCTCACGACGTTTCGACCATAACTCAAACGGTCATCATCAGGTGTGTCGGTTTGCATAAATTTATTTTGAAAACGGCATATTTATTTATATATATAAAATAACGTTTGCGTCACGCGCAACGATTGGCTGTTTGCCAGGACTAGTCCATCTATTTTTTGAAAAGAGGAGGGGGGAGACGAAATTTGTTTTTATGTATGCTGTCTGAAAGCCACTGTAAGCGTGAACAATCAATCAAGAACTGAAATGATTTATCAAATCTTTCCAATGATTGCTAAGATAGAATCCATCTTCTCGGTTGAAATTGTCTCTGTGTTTGTATATGTGGATAGCCTCATGAACGAATCTCTCATGGAAGCCAGATGGCTTACAAAGAACCTCCGTCTTGGAAAAGTCAATGGCATGTGAGCCTACTGAATTAGAACAATGATCTGCTACGGCCGAGGTGTTGGTCCTACCGTGTTTAAGGTCTGCTTTATGTTCACGAATGCGGTCCGAGATATGGCGTTTGGTTTCTCCAATGTAACTACTACCACAGAGGCAACTTAGTTTGTAGACACCAGGGTATTGTATGTCCGGAATCACATCTTTTACAGACGGAACCAGATCACGGATTTTATGTAATGTGTTGAAACGGACCTGGATCTTGTGTTTATTCAAGATTTTGGAGATCTTTTTTGTGATCCCAGCAATGTAGGGTAAAGTGATGGTTTTGAAAGGCTCCTCAAGAGGGTTCTTCTTCATGGTTTGAGTGATAGCTTTGCGGATTGTATAGTCGGAGTAACCATTAGCCCTAAGAGCTTGGTGTACGTGCTTGAGTTCACTGCTTATGTGTTCCTGGTCGGATATGCATTGGGCTCTATGATACAGAGTCTTGATGAGAGAATTCTTCTGTGATGGATGGTGGTGGGAATCCGGTTTCAGATAAGCATCCGTATGGGTAGCTTTCCTGTAGACAGAGTGGCTCATTGAACCATCAGGTCTCTTTTTAATTAGGACATCCAAAAAAGGTATCTTGCCATCTATTTCGACTTCCATGGTAAATCTGATGGCTGGGTGTATGGAATTGATGTGGTCGAAGAATTGGTCTAGAGCAGGCCGGCCATGTGGCCAGATGACAAAAGTGTCATCCACGTACCTCTTCCATAAGGTTGGGCGCAGAGTGGCAGTCTGGATGGCGTCAGTCTCAAATTTCTCCATGAAAATGTTAGCTATAACTGGAGAAAGGGGGGAGCCCATTGGGGTGCCCTCAGATTTACCATGGAAGTCGAAATAGATGGCAAGATACCTTTTTTGGATGTCCTAATTAAAAAGAGACCTGATGGTTCAATGAGCCACTCTGTCTACAGGAAAGCTACCCATACGGATGCTTATCTGAAACCGGATTCCCACCACCATCCATCACAGAAGAATTCTCTCATCAAGACTCTGTATCATAGAGCCCAATGCATATCCGACCAGGAACACATAAGCAGTGAACTCAAGCACGTACACCAAGCTCTTAGGGCTAATGGTTACTCCGACTATACAATCCGCAAAGCTATCACTCAAACCATGAAGAAGAACCCTCTTGAGGAGCCTTTCAAAACCATCACTTTACCCTACATTGCTGGGATCACAAAAAAGATCTCCAAAATCTTGAATAAACACAAGATCCAGGTCCGTTTCAACACATTACATAAAATCCGTGATCTGGTTCCGTCTGTAAAAGATGTGATTCCGGACATACAATACCCTGGTGTCTACAAACTAAGTTGCCTCTGTGGTAGTAGTTACATTGGAGAAACCAAACGCCATATCTCGGACCGCATTCGTGAACATAAAGCAGACCTTAAACACGGTAGGACCAACACCTCGGCCGTAGCAGATCATTGTTCTAATTCAGTAGGCTCACATGCCATTGACTTTTCCAAGACGGAGGTTCTTTGTAAGCCATCTGGCTTCCATGAGAGATTCGTTCATGAGGCTATCCACATATACAAACACAGAGACAATTTCAACCGAGAAGATGGATTCTATCTTAGCAATCATTGGAAAGATTTGATAAATCATTTCAGTTCTTGATTGATTGTTCACGCTTACAGTGGCTTTCAGACAGCATACATAAAAACAAATTTCGTCTCCCCCCTCCTCTTTTCAAAAAATAGATGGACTAGTCCTGGCAAACAGCCAATCGTTGCGCGTGACGCAAACGTTATTTTATATATATAAATAAATATGCCGTTTTCAAAATAAATTTATGCAAACCGACACACCTGATGATGACCGTTTGAGTTATGGTCGAAACGTCGTGAGAATTTTTATTGTTTTATATATATTTTGTTATTTGTTGTTTCTCTTCAACGTGACTTTACCGAAAAAACTAAGAATATGAATTACTGCAGTCACGAAAGCTTTAAATCAAAATGTAATCGCCTCTACGGGGAGGGTTTTCACATAACTTTAAGATCCTTCAACAAACTCCGGGATAAGAAAGCTCAGCTGATCGAGTCTCTCACCTTCCTGAAGAGATGCCGCGACTCTGGGGTAATACCAATCGCATTTACACTCACCTCTGCTACTGTAACTTCTTCTAATGCGAAACGAATTCTTTTCAAAACTAGCTTAGCTCTTATCTCAGAAAAAATCAGACTTATACGCACAGAACTAGATCAGTTAGACAAGACACTCTACAAATCACACTTATCATTGACGGCAATAATGTCCACATCGGATTGGGAACATGTAGACAATATGACTGCCTCTTCAGCTGCTACTATGTCGACCAAATGTAAGGAAAACCTGATTTCCAAATTTAACCTCCTATTCAACAAAGGACCGGACCCACACACCAAAAAGTTAGACGTTAATAAAGTCGTAATTAATCGCAGTAACAGTTCTATTTCCGATGGTCTGAAATCCGTTTTAGCTAAAGGTCTAAATTTTGCAGTCACACCTAAACACATACCAGTTAATGATATAATTGCCCAAGTAGACGTTGCTCTCAAGGGCCTGGGTCACATCGCTGCAGACGTAGCAAGATCTGAAATCGCTGCAACCCTCAAAAACGCTAAGATGCCAGCTAGCAACCTCAGCAAAAATGAGCGTTTTGAATTATATAAATTAAAAAAGAGGAATGATATTGTAGTTCTCTCAGCTGACAAAGGCAATGCTACTGTTATCATGGATAAAATAGAATACAACAACAAAATTAAAGAATTACTCGACGATGGTAGTTATACAAAAATAAAAAGAGATCCCACCAACAGCCTCGTCACACAAACCAACAAAATAATTTCTGATTCAACCGCATTAATTGATCAATCTAAACAGTTTTCATTGAAACCTTCTGCTGCCAGGCCACCAAGATTATACGGCTTACCAAAAATACATAAAGTTGATACACCTCTTCGTCCCATAGTCTCTACTATCAGCTCCCCCACCTACAAACTAGCTCGTTTTTTGTCTGAAATCCTGCGTCCTTTCACTGGAAAGACCACCTCTGCGGTACAAAATTCTACTCACCTGGTATCAACAATCAAGGGTATTTCCCTGTCCCCAGACGACCTGCTTGTCAGTTTTGATGTAGTTTCCTTATTCACCAAGGTTCCTGTACCTGACACCATTGCAATCATTGAAGACTTGGTTCATCAAGGACTAAACACTGAGGTACCCCCCCTGGTGAGACACTGTTTAACCAATACATACTTCACTTGGAATGGAACTTTCTACAAACAAACTGAGGGCACCCCAATGGGCTCCCCCCTTTCTCCAGTTATAGCTAACATTTTCATGGAGAAATTTGAGACTGACGCCATCCAGACTGCCACTCTGCGCCCAACCTTATGGAAGAGGTACGTGGATGACACTTTTGTCATCTGGCCACATGGCCGGCCTGCTCTAGACCAATTCTTCAACCACATCAATTCCATACACCCAGCCATCAGATTTACCATGGAAGTCGAAATAGATGGCAAGATACCTTTTTTGGATGTCCTAATTAAAAAAAGACCTGATGGTTCAATGAGCCACTCTGTCTACAGGAAAGCTACCCATACGGATGCTTATCTGAAACCGGATTCCCACCACCATCCATCACAGAAGAATTCTCTCATCAAGACTCTGTATCATAGAGCCCAATGCATATCCGACCAGGAACACATAAGCAGTGAACTCAAGCACGTACACCAAGCTCTTAGGGCTAATGGTTACTCCGACTATACAATCCGCAAAGCTATCACTCAAACCATGAAGAAGAACCCTCTTGAGGAGCCTTTCAAAACCATCACTTTACCCTACATTGCTGGGATCACAAAAAAGATCTCCAAAATCTTGAATAAACACAAGATCCAGGTCCGTTTCAACACATTACATAAAATCCGTGATCTGGTTCCGTCTGTAAAAGATGTGATTCCGGACATACAATACCCTGGTGTCTACAAACTAAGTTGCCTCTGTGGTAGTAGTTACATTGGAGAAACCAAACGCCATATCTCGGACCGCATTCGTGAACATAAAGCAGACCTTAAACACGGTAGGACCAACACCTCGGCCGTAGCAGATCATTGTTCTAATTCAGTAGGCTCACATGCCATTGACTTTTCCAAGACGGAGGTTCTTTGTAAGCCATCTGGCTTCCATGAGAGATTCGTTCATGAGGCTATCCACATATACAAACACAGAGACAATTTCAACCGAGAAGATGGATTCTATCTTAGCAATCATTGGAAAGATTTGATAAATCATTTCAGTTCTTGATTGATTGTTCACGCTTACAGTGGCTTTCAGACAGCATACATAAAAACAAATTTCGTCTCCCCCCTCCTCTTTTCAAAAAATAGATGGACTAGTCCTGGCAAACAGCCAATCGTTGCGCGTGACGCAAACGTTATTTTATATATATAAATAAATATGCCGTTTTCAAAATAAATTTATGCAAACCGACACACCTGATGATGACCGTTTGAGTTATGGTCGAAACGTCGTGAGAATTTTTATTGTTTTATATATATTTTGTTATTTGTTGTTTCTCTTCAACGTGACTTTACCGAAAAAACTAAGAATATGAATTACTGCAGTCACGAAAGCTTTAAATCAAAATTTAATCGCCTCTACGGGGAGGGTTTTCACATAACTTTAAGATCCTTCAACAAACTCCGGGATAAGAAAGCTCAGCTGATCGAGTCTCTCACCTTCCTGAAGAGATGCCGCGACTCTGGGGTAATACCAATCGCATTTACACTCACCTCTGCTACTGTAACTTCTTCTAATGCGAAACGAATTCTTTTCAAAACTAGCTTAGCTCTTATCTCAGAAAAAATCAGACTTATACGCACAGAACTAGATCAGTTAGACAAGACACTCTACAAATCACACTTATCATTGACGGCAATAATGTCCACATCGGATTGGGAACATGTAGACAATATGACTGCCTCTTCAGCTGCTACTATGTCGACCAAATGTAAGGAAAACCTGATTTCCAAATTTAACCTCCTATTCAACAAAAGACCGGACCCACACACCAAAAAGTTAGACGTTAATAAAGTCGTAATTAATCGCAGTAACAGTTCTATTTCCGATGGTCTGAAATCCGTTTTAGCTAAAGGTCTAAACTTTGCAGTCACACCTAAACACATACCAGTTAATGATATAATTGCCCAAGTAGACGTTGCTCTCAAGGGCCTGGGTCACATCGCTGCAGACGTAGCAAGATCTGAAATCGCTGCAACCCTCAAAAACGCTAAGATGCCAGCTAGCAACCTCAGCAAAAATGAGCGTTTTGAATTATATAAATTAAAAAAGAGGAATGATATTGTAGTTCTCTCAGCTGACAAAGGCAATGCTACTGTTATCATGGATAAAATAGAATACAACAACAAAATTAAAGAATTACTCGACGATGGTAGTTATACAAAAATAAAAAGAGATCCCACCAACAGCCTCGTCACACAAACCAACAAAATAATTTCTGATTCAACCGCATTAATTGATCAATCTAAACAGTTTTCATTGAAACCTTCTGCTGCCAGGCCACCAAGATTATACGGCTTACCAAAAATACATAAAGTTGATACACCTCTTCGTCCCATAGTCTCTACTATCAGCTCCCCCACCTACAAACTAGCTCGTTTTTTGTCTGAAATCCTGCGTCCTTTCACTGGAAAGACCACCTCTGCGGTACAAAATTCTACTCACCTGGTATCAACAATCAAGGGTATTTCCCTGTCCCCAGACGACCTGCTTGTCAGTTTTGATGTAGTTTCCTTATTCACCAAGGTTCCTGTACCTGACACCATTGCAATCATTGAAGACTTGGTTCATCAAGGACTAAACACTGAGGTACCCCCCCTGGTGAGACACTGTTTAACCAATACATACTTCACTTGGAATGGAACTTTCTACAAACAAACTGAGGGCACCCCAATGGGCTCCCCCCTTTCTCCAGTTATAGCTAACATTTTCATGGAGAAATTTGAGACTGACGCCATCCAGACTGCCACTCTGCGCCCAACCTTATGGAAGAGGTACGTGGATGACACTTTTGTCATCTGGCCACATGGCCGGCCTGCTCTAGACCAATTCTTCGACCACATCAATTCCATACACCCAGCCATCAGATTTACCATGGAAGTCGAAATAGATGGGAAGATACCTTTTTTGGATGTCCTAATTAAAAAGAGACCTGATGGTTCAATGAGCCACTCTGTCTACAGGAAAGCTACCCATACGGATGCTTATCTGAAACCGGATTCCCACCACCATCCATCACAGAAGAATTCTCTCATCAAGACTGTATCATAGAGCCCAATGCATATCCGACCAGGAACACATAAGCAGTGAACTCAAGCACGTACACCAAGCTCTTAAGGCTAATGGTTACTCCGACTATACAATCCGCAAAGCTATCACTCAAACCATGAAGAAGAACCCTCTTGAGGAGCCTTTCAATACCATCACTTTACCCTACATTGCTGGGATCACAAAAAAGATCTCCAAAATCTTGAATAAACACAAGATCCAGGTCCGTTTCAACACATTACATAAAATCCGTGATCTGGTTCCGTCTGTAAAAGATGTGATTCCGGACATACAATACCCTGGTGTCTACAAACTAAGTTGCCTCTGTAGTAGTAGTTACATTGGAGAAACCAAACGCCATATCTCGGACCGCATTCGTGAACATAAAGCAGACCTTAAACACGGTAGGACCAACACCTCGGCCGTAGCAGATCATTGTTTTAATTCAGTAGGCTCACATGCCATTGACTTTTCCAAGACGGAGGTTCTTTGTAAGCCATCTGGCTTCCATGAGAGATTCGTTCATGAGGCTATCCACATATACAAACACAGAGACAATTTCAACCGAGAAGATGGATTCTATCTTAGCAATCATTGGAAAGATTTGATAAATCATTTCAGTTCTTGATTGATTGTTCACGCTTACAGTGGCTTTCAGACAGCATACATAAAAACAAATTTCGTCTCCCCCCTCCTCTTTTCAAAAAATAGATGGACTAGTCCTGGCAAACAGCCAATCGTTGCGCGTGACGCAAACGTTATTTTATATATATAAATAAATATGCCGTTTTCAAAATAAATTTATGCAAACCGACACACCTGATGATGACCGTTTGAGTTATGGTCGAAACGTCGTGAGAATTTTTATTGTTTTATATATATTTTGTTATTTGTTGTTTCTCTTCAACGTGACTTTACCGAAAAAACTAAGAATATGAATTACTGCAGTCACGAAAGCTTTAAATCAAAATATAATTTATTCAGTTACAGAGCCGCTCTTTGTGGGAGGGGCGTGTCTCTTACCCCCGGAAGTGACGTCATGTTACCTGCTTACCCGCGTGACGTCGCGAGGTAACAGGAGGCTGCCGATCCGCGCTTGCACTGAAATCCGAGGTGAGAAATTCTCATGGTGGTGGTTGTTGTTGTTTACCAAGGTAGAGCCTCGCTCTCTCTCGTAGGGATGTCAGTTGAGTAGCAGCGAGCATGGGAATCGATGTCCAGGTTGGAACTTTACAACGCGGGGCCTAGCCACGCGTTCGCTTTAATTATCTCTCTTTAAGTATAATTTGTCTTCACCCGGCTTGCCACTTTGTAACTTTGTTTTATTGTAAATATTCACGCAGTTTTTATTTTCGTTCTTTTGTTACCAGGCCAAGCCCGCTTGAGCTGCTATACCGCTCTTGTTATCAGAAGCAACCTGCCCACAACAACACAAGGTGAGGCTTTGTCAACGTGTGTGAATGTTTTGACTTAAAACTTTGGTGACTGCAGGAATTAATATTCATGGCTTATTCGGTAAACTCACGTAGATAGAAAATAAATTAAAATAACGGATAATAATTTAATGAAAAATAAAAAAAAATTGAAAATGAAGCAAAAAACCCACGACGTTTCGATCTCAACACAAGTGGTCTTTATCTTATTAAATTTAATCTGTTATTTTTATTTTCTATCTACGTTACTTTACTGAAAGAACCAACAATACGTGTGTCAATGTATCTATCGGTCAAAGACGCTAAGCGCGTGCCGCTGTTGACTCTGAATGTGTGGAGGGGAACACCTTCACCACGGGGAGAGAGACAGAGACACGGATAGCCTCAGCTATGTTGATTGATCCTCGATTCATTACTTGGTGGAGTGAGGAAGAATTAATGCTGAGCAGATGAAGGTGGCCAGGCATGGTTCTGGTCACACCACTGCCAGTGTGTGACAGTGTCAAGTTTGTGTTTGTAGTAAAGTCTATTAACTCTGTTGAACACGGAGGTTATATCAAAACAATAGTTTATTTTGTTTTCCTCTGGAACTCTTTATAAGAATGGAAACAGGAGGTGAACACAGCACACACATGCAGCTGAAGTCGAATCTGTTCATCCCCAGCGTTTGTGGGGGCTGATGCCCCCCCCCACTCCCCATTACGTGGGGGCTGATCTCACGCACTACGAGCGGGGGGGGGGGGGGCGCCACGTCTAATGGGTGGGGGCTAATGCCCCCCCCCACCCACCCACTCGTGTGTGTCTCACTGTTAACACTGCGGTGCATGCACAGACACTAGTGACACTCGTGTGTGTCTCACCGTTAACACTGCGGTGCACACACAGACACTAGTGACACTCGCGTGTGTCTCACCGTTAACACTTTGGTGCACGCACAGACACTAGTGACACTCGTGCGTGTCTCACCGTTAACACTGTGGTGCACACACAGACACTAGTGACACTCTCACGTGTCTCACCGTTAACACTGCGGTGCACACACAGACACTAGTGACACTCGTGCGTGTCTCACCGTTAACACTGTGGTGCACACACAGACACTAGTGACACTCGCGCGTGTCTCACCGTTAACACTGCGGTGCACGCACAGACACTAGTGACACTCGTGTGTGTCTCACCGTTAACACTGCGGTGCACACACAGACACTAGTTACACTCTCACGTGTCTCACCGTTAACACTGCGGTGCACACACAGACACTAGTTACACTCGCGCGTGTCTCACCGTTAACGCCGTGGTGCACGCACAGACACGCGCCGGCACGGGCCACCGTTGGTATTTTAATATGCGCGCGCGTCACACCCACACTGATTTATAGTCACCCACACACCGTCGTACGCTGATCGCTGTCCCACCGCTCTTCACACACACACATGCACCACGCGTCACAACGTCAGTCTGTGCTAAGATTTATGTCCCGGAGCGAATAGGGACCCCCGTTTATGGCCCCCTCCAGCCAGCACCCTTCGGACAGCGCCTAACCTCCTGTCACCTGGCCGTCGCAGAGTGCGTCTATCCCCAAAGCTCGAGCTGACTCAATTGCCCCCCCTTCCCGTACCCACTCACC
This sequence comes from Petromyzon marinus, assembly GCF_048934315.1. Lineage (NCBI taxonomy): Eukaryota > Metazoa > Chordata > Hyperoartia > Petromyzontiformes > Petromyzontidae > Petromyzon > Petromyzon marinus. The sequence continues at coordinate 505,624 of NW_027423019.1, forward strand.
TCTTCAGCTGCCCCATGGGGGCTGGGGAAGATGCTCGCCTCGGGGACTTTTTCTGTCCGACCGTTTCCAGCTCCACCCTGCATTGGTCGGACGGACGCTGAGGACGGCTGGTCTCCTCCGCCGCTCCAGAAGGACTCTGATTCAATCCGCCCCTCCGGCCCCCTTATGTCTCCAAAGCCCCTTAACCCCCGGGGCACATGACGTCATCCTGCGCATCCAATCGAATTCTCTTTGCGGCTGCTTTGAGCGCTCTGGCCGTTGGGGGGGAGGTGGGGGTCGCGTCATCCCCCCCTTCCCATTGTCTCTGTGCCTGCGTTCCTCGCCGTTGACTCATCGATAATCCCCTCGCTCCCTCCAACTTAAGTCAACTCTTATCTGCCTAGGGGCTTTTCCCTCCCACCCCACTGTTTACCCTGCTGCTGGGTACTGGCTGATGGTCCCACCCCCCCGTGCTGTGTATGCTTCATCGCGGCCGGCCTGTAAAGCTCTATGCCCCCTTCTTGGGGGGGGGCGCCATGAAATCCGGTCTGGGGGGCTCGGCCAATTTCCTGGTCCGGGGAAACCGTGGAACGTCCCTGCTAGTGGGGTCCTCGGGTGAAAACCCATCGCACCAGGTGATCCCTCCTCGCGACCCTACGGGGGTGCATGCGGGTGTTTAGTGGGGCGTGCGTGCGTTCGTGGGATGGGGAGGGGGGTGCGAGGAGAGGGTAGCGCCGGCGGAGTTGCTCCGCTGTGGTGGCGCCACAGTTACGATGGCGATAGCAATATGACAAAATAGCAAAATATTTTTAATTTTGCGCGGCAGGCAAACGCAGCAGCGTGCTACGAGGTACGAGACTGTAACTTGATCATCGCCATCCTCCTCTTCCAACAACTAAGTTAATGTGGCCATCAACAACCTAACATCATTCAAGTGTGCAGACGACGGACAGAATCTTGGTGAGTCCAGTACAATATGATACGTTACGATACGTTCAATGCGTGTATGATAACATAGCTTTAGCGATTTCATTTTAGGGTTACTACGATACATACGTTTAATGCATGTTAAAAGTTTTTATAGCAGAGGATTGTTTCCTGAAAACACTTTCTATGAAATTGCAGTTCACATAGGTAGGCTAAGAATTTACCTTGTTTTTTACTTTGAATTTTACTGTGCAATACAGTATTGTAATTAATAAATACATACAGTATATAGTTTATACAGTACGATCCTGTAAATTGCTCTGTTTTGCTAAACTATCACCATTCTTTAAGACTCCTGGGTAGGCTAGGCCATTTTCGCCTTACGATATTTTCGACTTACGATGGGGTCGTGGTAACGCATCTCCATCGTAAGTCGGGGACTATCTGTATATATAATAATGTGGTGTGTGTGGTCTATATGGGGAGCGGTAGTGTAGCGGTTGGCGCGCTGCGCTATGAACCCAGCGACCCGAGTTCGATTCCCGCTCACGGCCAACACAATCAGTGACGATTATCTAAACCGATCCTGGGCCTCCCCTAGGTCGACTCAGCCTCAAATGAGTACCTGTTGCGGTGTGTAAACATCGCCACTGGGGAGACAAAGGCGGTTTGGCGTGGTTGCTGGCCACCCACCCCCTCGTGTACCGTTACCGGCCTTCATAGGCGCTCGCAAACAGCACTTGCCCCTACTGTCTGTTAAGGCTACACGGGGGGGTCTTTGTCTCTCTAACCTATACAATTAATTTTATCGTCTGTCTGTGTCCGTCTGCGCACGCGTGCTTGCGAGGGATTTGGCTACCAAATCGTGGGGTTCACGTGAGAAATGTTTCTGCCAGGAAGCACGCCGTGGGCAAGCGCTGTGCCGTCTACCCGTCGCTCGCATTCAAAAGAGTTAAAGTTGAGTTGTGTTGGCGATTTCCCTTCAAATATTTAGTTAGGTTTGCGGCTATTTATTTATTTATTTCCCCACACGCCTCGGCCCGGAGACAACGTCATCAGCTGCGCGCACGTGCACAACGCTCGCACGGTTGGCCCCTGCAAACTCTCACGCACCATTGACGGAGGCGTGCGTCCTTTTTTATTCGCCTGCACACTCTACAAGGCAAGTCGCACACATTGGTATCGTAAGCATTTATATAATTACACTTTGCACCGCTGGCAGGGGTTGCCCCTAGCAATGCACACACGATCGGCACACATTTTCATTCGCGTTAAAACTGCAACAAAAACGCACACAACACGCTGAGGTTGAATGTCCTCTTCTCCCCACTCCACACCAATGCGTCCTGTTACTACTATAGAGCCCCTAGATATTATTATTACTGCGCTTAGATAGTATTATTGTAGCGTGGCCGGGGGAGCGGCCCAGCCCACACCCTACCAAGGTGAGTGGGTCTCTCTGGTCTCGCAGTGGGTGGGTTTCTGTGGATCTCTGTGCCTGTAGAAACGTGCCTTTTCAAGTATTTGGCTGCTGCTGTAATTATAAATGTCCACGAGGTGACGACGACGATGATGAGCCACTTTGTTGAGCTATCGTTCACGACAGCCAATTCGGTTCTCAAAAAGCACTACCCGGTAGCTCAGCGGGGCGCCTTACCTGGCAAAATAAAATAGCTTGGTTTGTGTTTGGTCTTGATCTGACATGTTAGAGGAGGAGGAGGACCGACACCCCATTGGGAGCGCCAGACTTTGGCGTCGCCCACCTCTCCGACCGCGGCTCCGTGTCGTCGGCGGCTCTCGGGCGCAGAGCCTGACGCCCAACACGATGGCCTCGGCGCTCCTCCCGCTGCTGCTCCTGCTGCTGCTGCCGCCGTGCAGGAAATGCCTCGATGGGCAACGGGGCCGGCCGAAGCCCGCCCTGCGCTTCACCAGCTTGTCCTACAAAGCCACCGTCTACGAAAACTCCGCGCCCGGGACGTACGTGGAGAGCCACGACAAGATGGGGATCCACGTCGGCCGCTCGGCCCCCGGGGCCCGGTACGCCGTCGTGTCCGGGGACGAGGGGGCCGCGTTCGAGGCAGAGGGGCTCGTCGTGGGCGACTTTTGGTTCCTGCGCGTCCGCACGAGGGGCGTGCCGTTGGACCGCGAGGAGCGCCGCGGCTACGCGCTGGGGGTGAAGGCGTTCTCCGAGAACGGCCGCGGGGCGGCGTCCGCCACGGTCTTCGTCCAGGTGCTGGACCGCAACGACCTGAATCCGCTGTTTTCGGCTTTGTCGTACGCCGCGAGCGTCGCCAACGACGCGCCGGCGGGCACCACGGTCCTACGTGTCGCCGCCACGGACGCCGACGAGGGCCCCAACGGGCGCTTCAGTTACGCCCTGGCGCGGCACTCGGACGCGTTCGCCGTGCACCCGACGAGCGGCACGGTGACGCTCGCCAGGAGGCTGACGGAGCCCGGTGACGCGGGGCTGCACGAGTTCAAGGTGATGGCCGTCGACGGCGGCGGGCTGAGCGGCTCGGCGCGCGTCGCGGTGAACGTGAGCCGGGCGAACGCCCACGCCCCGCGCGTCACGGTCGTCGCGACCCGCGGGCAAGGGGCGCCGTTCGCCGACCCCGCCGCCGCGTACGCGGAGCTCGCCGCGGTGGACCGCGACGCCGGCCCCGAGGGGGAGATCGTCGCCGTGGAGATCGTCGCCGGCGACCCCCTCCGGGCGTTCTTCGTCGCCCCGACGGACGGCGCCGGCCCCGCCTCGGCCTACGCGGTGAGGCTCTCGGGGCGGCTGGACTGGGCGGACTTCCCCTTCGGGGTGAACCTCACCGTGCAGGCTCGCGACGGGGGGAGGCCACCCAGGCACTCGCGGCCCATCACGGTCACGCTCCGGGGGGGCGGCGCCGCCGGCGCGTTCGAGCGGAGCGTCTACGCGGGCGCCGTCGAGCGGCGGTCTCCGCCCCGCGCCGTCGTGCTCGCGGTCCGAGCCTCTTGCGGCGCGCGGGGCTGCCGGTACGTCGTCCGAGGCGGCGCCGACGGCGACTTCTTCGCCGTGAACCCCGCCACCGGGGTCGTCTCCGTCCGCGAGTCCCTGGCGGCGGTCGACAGACGCCGCTTCGAGTTCAACGTTGGCACCGACGCCGGCCCGGGCGTCGCCGGGGTCGCGATCGACGTCGCGGACTACAACGCCCACGCCCCGGTCTTCGAGCGGCCCAACTACTCCGCCTCGTTGAGCGAGGACGTCCCGGCGGGCACGTTCGTGCTCATCCTGCACGCCGCCGACGACGACGAGGGGGACGACGGCCGCGTGACGTACGGCCTGGTGGAGGACGAGCCCGGCCCCTTCGCCGTCGACCCCCGCACGGGCATCGTCGTCACGACGGGGCCGCTGGACCACGAGGAGACGACGGGGGCCTACCGGCTGCGCGTGCGAGCCTCGGACTGGGGGACTCCGTTTCGCCGGGAGGCCGAGGCGACCGTGACGGTGAACGTCACCAACGTGAACGACAACGCGCCCGTCTTCGAGTCCGTAGACTGCGTGGGCGAGATCCCCCGGGACCTCCGGCCGGGCGAGCCGATCTTCACCGCGTCGGCCATCGACGCCGACGAGCTCCGGCTGGTGCTCTACGGCATCGCGTCCGGGAACGGGGGCGGCTTCTTCGCGCTGGACGGCGCCCTCGGCGTCGTGACGCTCGCGCGCTCCCTCGCCGACGTCGCCGCCGGGCCGGCGGGGGCCTTCCGCCTTGGCCTCACGGCCACCGACGGGGAGCTCTCGGCGGAGACGGCATTCCTGAACGTCTCGGTCGTGGACGCCGCTCCCGGACGGGCGCCGTCATGGCGGTGCGTGGAGACGGGGATCGCCCGGAGGATGGTCGCGTGGCTCCACCGGGCAAACCAACGGCGAGACCGCCCGCGCCCCCTCGCCGCCAGCGCCGTCAATCGGCACGCGCCGGCGTTCGCCGCCCCGGCGGTCGCCGTGGAAGTCCGCGAAGATTTGCCAGTCGGGGCCGAGGTCACCCGAATGGAGGCCACGGATCCGGACGACGGCTTCGAGGGGAAGCTGCTGTACGCCCTGACGGACGACGGCGGGGCGAGCGGCCTCGCCGTGGACGCGGAGACCGGCGTCGTGAGGGTCCTGGTGCCGCTGGACCGTGAGGCCGCCGCCTCCTACCTCGTGAACATCGTCGTCCGCGACCTGGGCACGCCGCGGCGCTCCGCGAGCGCCGCCCTCCGCGTCGTCGTCTCGGACGTCAACGACAACCGGCCGGAGTTCTCGCGGCGCGCCTACGAGGCCCGGGTGCCGGAGAGCGCGCGGCCGGGCCGCGAGGTGCTCCGGCTGGAGGCCGCCGACGGCGACGCGGGCGCCGCGGGCGTCGTGCGCTACCGCCTGCTGTCCGACACCGATCTCTTCCGCGTGGACGCCGAGACGGGCGCCCTGGAGGTGGCGGCGCCGCTGGACCGCGAGCGGCGCGCCGAGCACGCGCTGCTGGTGGAGGCGTCGGACCTGGCGCCGGAGGAGAGCCGCCTCTCCTCCGTCGCCGCGGTGACCGTGACGGTGGAGGACGTGGACGACCACGCGCCCGCGTGCGCGCCGGCGCCCCTCCGCCTCCGCGTGCCCGAGGACTTCCCGGTGGGGGCCGTCCTCGGCTGGCTGGACGCTCGCGACCCCGACACGGGGCCGGCCGGGGAGGTGCGCTACTCCCTGCCGGGCGAGGACGAGGACGGCGGCACGTTCGGGGTGCACGAGACGAGCGGGGCCCTGCGTCTGGCGCGGCCGCTCGACTTCGAGAGGCGGCGCCGCCACGACCTGACGGTGGCCGCGCGCGACGGCGACCCCGGGGGGCCGCCGCCGGCCGCCTGCCGGGCGACGGTGGAGGTGGTGGACGTGGACGAGAACCGCCACGCCCCGCGGTTCACGGAGTTCGCGGCGGCCGCCGCCGTGCGGGAGGACGCCCCCGTGGGCGCCGTCGTCGTCACCGTCACGGCCACGGATGAAGACCGGGGGATCGACGGGGAGGTGCGGTACTCCCTCGTGGACGAATCCGGCCTGGGCGTCTTCAGCATTCATCCAGAGAATGGTAAACCGCACCTACTCCCCCCCCTCCTTCCTCCCTTCCCCCCCCCCCCCATCCTCCTCCTCACGGCTCACGACGCCGACTGACGGCTCACGCCGGCGCCCGTCTCTGCCGCGTGTCGTGCACGGCGCTCCGCGCCGGCAGGGATGATCGTCACGGTGCAGCCGCTGGATCGGGAGACTGCTGACAGCTACTGGCTCACGGTGCGCACGACGGATCGCGGAGTCGTCCCTCGCTTCTCCACACTGCACGTCTACGTGGACGTGCAGGTACGGAAACTCACACACACGTACACACACACACACGTATATACACACACACGTATACACACACACGTATACACACACACACGTATTCACACACGTATACACATGTATATACACACACACGTACACACACACACGTACACACACACACACACGTATACACACAACAACAACAACCGCCATTCGCCACTAAGTGGCGGTGACGTCACCACGACGCTTGTGCCAGGCTATGTGCACCCTGAGGCCACGTGAAGTGTCGAACGCCCGCTGGCAGGAGGTCACGGGGCAGACCCAGGTGCCACGGGTCGACTGACTGAGATGACTGGCTGATGCACCACCTGTACCCCCTACTGTGCCAACCTGCTGTGCTTGAGCCACTCGGCGCTCCGCTCGTTGTTGTGAGCGTCGCTCCTCCGCCCTCCGTTGTTGTTGGATGGCGACTACCTCCAACTGCCCAGTAGCGTCCTTCACGAGCCTCCTCCACAGAGGCCGATCTTGACACCGCTGGTACCAGTCATCGGCAAGTCCACTCAGCTCCACGTCCTCCTGTACCACATCACTCTATCTCTTCTCTAGCCCGTGCCACGCCCGCTTAGCCCCCTCAATCCGGCCGAACAAAAGCTGTTTCGGCATGCGGTGGCTGGGCATGTGGGCTACATGACCCAGCCATCGCAGCCTTCCCCGCCGGAGGAGCTCACCGATTGGACCTTGCCCAGATCTTTCAAGTATTTGTGAGCTCCTCACACAATCCAGTCTGGTTAAACCCAGGATGGATCGTAGGCAGGCCAGCCTAAATGTTTCTAACCGGCGAAGATGTTTCATTAGGGGGGTCAACGTTTCGCAAGCGTAGAGAAGGGAGGGAATGACCGTGGCCGAGAAGACCTGAAGCTTAGTGCGGAGCGACAGACCAGGTAGCTTCCACACAGCGTTACGCAACCGATGAGTCCTCTGCTGTTAAACTGGAGCCAGTCATAAGCACACTGCCCAGGTATGGGAAACTCTCCACTCTCTCCACAACTGCCCCATCACCGATTGGGAGTTGTGGGGGTGGAGTGTCCGATGGTACAAAATACCCAGGCAGGTGCTTAGTTTTGGTGGGGCTGATGGTAAGGCCCCACCTCTTAGTGGCACGCTCCAGTCTCAGCAGCAGCGTCTTCAACTCCTCCTCTGAATGAGCAGCTATTACCAAATCATCAGCATACATAACGTGGTTGAGCAATAGGGAGCCATCCCTTGACCGCACCCGGGCATCGATCAGCCTCTCATTATATCTGTACCATATGGAAATTCCCCCGGTACAGCTATTGAAGGCTTCACGAACTACCTGGTCAAAATAGATGTTAAATAATGTGGGAGTCAGAGGACATCCCTGTCGCACCCCAAGGTGTACAGGGAATGGCTCGGACTCCCGGCCACGTAATTTTACCCGGGCCCACTCACCATCATGAAGGTCCTTAATGATCGTGAGCAGAGGGTCAGGTACTCCAAAAGCACGAAGAACAACCCAGAGCCCAGGCCTACTGATGGTATCATAGGCCTTGACCAGGTCAATAAAGCAGATATGTAGGTCTTGTTGGAATTCCCTACACCTCTGCTGTAGCAGACGGACAGAAAATATGGCATTTGTGCAGGACCGCCCTTTCCTGAAACCGCATTGGGGCTCCGCAAGCCTCTCCTCAGCGTGCCTGGCAAGGCGATGCTGAATAATCCTTGCCAGGACCTTTCCCGGCACACTGAGGAGTGAGATGCCCCTGTAGTTGTTACAGTCTGTGCGGTCCCCCTTCTTAAAAAGGGGGACCACCATGGCATCCTTCCAATCCTGCAGAACCCGTCCAGTGGTCCAGACCGTTGTTATGATGTCATATAGGGCAGTCTGTGCACAAACGCCACCCTCCCTCAGCATTTCGCTTGGGAGATCATCTCTGCCCGCTGCCTTTCCTGGTCTCAGACTCCGGATTGCCTTTAGGACTTCCTCAACAGATGGCACCTCAGCCAGCCACTCACAGGGGGTGACTTCTTCCAATATTTGAGGCACCGCAGCCTCAGCAGGGTCATCCTCACTTTGTGCCACGATGTTTTTCTGGCTGAGGGATTTTCCCTCCCCCAGGACCTCACAGAAATGCTCAGCAAATCTGAAAACCTGTTCCTGGGGGTTGGAGATTGGATCACCGTTTTTTCCCCTAATGATGGTAATAGGTGTGGCGCTGCAGGTTACTTTTTTGATGGAGTTAAATAGAGATTTGTGATCACGGGCCACTGAGGCAGACTCCATCTCCTCAGCAACCCGCGACCACCACCCATCCTTGCAGCGCCTCACGGCTCTCCGAACCTCCGAGCGAAGGCTGCGGTAAGTCTCCTCATTCTCTGACGTGGGATTCTGTAGCCGATGACAGTGGGCCTGTCGCTTTTTCTCAATCATCCTGAACACCTCCTCTGTCAGCCAGGGTCTCTGGGGAGGTCTGGACCGTGTACCCAAAGCAGCCATTGCAGCTGCATGTCACAGTCCTAAACCTCGCCCATTTACCCTCGACATCAGGAGTCAGGGACGATGCCAATCCCAGCCGCAAGCGATGATGAAATTCTCGCTTGCAACTTTCATCAGATAACTGAGACCAGGCCACTTTAGGTTGGAATGGGGTCCTGGGTGTACACCTACCACCGGAGTGGAAGAATGGCAGACGCATCTTACAGATGACTAGTCGATGGTCAGAGGGCAGATCAGCTCCACGGTAGGTCCTGGTGTCAAGGACGAGGGCTCGCATCCGCTGGTCCGTCACTATGTAGTCCAGCAGATGTTCTTGCTTGGACCCGGCATGCAACCATGATGTTGTGTGGATGCGCCGATGCCGGAAGAGCGTGTTGGTAATTACAAGCCCATGGGCTGCACAAAAATCTAGCAGCCTCCTACCGTTGTTATTGAGCTGATCTGGCCCATGCCCTCCAATCACTCCATACCAGGTGCCAGTATCATGACCAACTCAGGCATTGAAGTCACCCAACATGATGACTCTATCCCGAGGGGCCACTTTAGCCAGCACCTGTGACAGGAGGTCATAGAAGGCATCTGACTCATCGGCTTTGCCTGCATCCCTCCACGGATGTTCATCTTCGGTGGGGGCATAAGTAACCACGACCACCATGCCTTGCCTCCGGTTGATGGGAAGGCGAGCCCAAAGTAGCCTGGGGCTTACAGCTTCCCACACCTCACCGCCACGCTCCCACACCCCCTTCATTCTTTTGTTCAAAAGAAGAGGCACACCCTGTTGTTTGGCAGTCTGCTGCCACGAGTAGAGGACTGTCCACCCCTCATGGTGGCAGGAGCCAGAGCCAGTCCACCGGACCTCCTGAATGCCACATAGATCCAGGCGGTACCGGTCCAGCTCCCGACAGAGGAGTGGCAGCCTCTCCTCCGCTGTGAGCATTCAAACATTCCACATGGCCACCCGTAGTGGCTTTTCGTTGTTTCTGGAGGACACACACACACACACGTATACACACACACACACGTACACACACACACGTATACACACACACACGTATACACACACGTATACACACACGTATATACACACACACACGTATATACACACACACGTACACACACACACACATATATACACACACACACACGTACACACACACACGTATACACACACACAAACACACGTACACACACACACGTATATACACACGTACACACACACGTACACACACACAAGTACACACACACATACACACACATGCGTATGCACCCCTGCATTTTAAAACGACACACAATGCGAGTACCGTGTGTCTCTCCCCCCCCCCCCCCCCAGGACGTTAACGACAACCCCCCGCGGGCATCGCGTCCGTGGTACCAGGCCGCGGTGGCGGAGAACTCCCGTGGGGGCGTCAGGGCAGTGCAGGTGGACGCCTGGGACCTGGACAACGCCGCCGCCATGTCCTCCAACGATGCCCGGGGCAGGGGCCTCACGTTCAACATCGTCAGCGGAGACCCACAGGGATTCTTCACCATAAACAACGCGACAGGTGGGGGTTGGTGGTGGTGGAGAGCAAATCCAGAACATTTACAATTATAGTGTAGTGTAGAAAGCAAATCTATAACATTTACAATTATAATGTAGTGTATAGTGTACACTACATTATGCACGACACAACTATACACTACAGAATGTGCCAATTCGTTACTAGTACAGCACTAACCGGTGTGTTGGTGAGCAAATCCAGCAACATTTACTATCCACGTTGGCCCCCACCCCACCCCACTGCGTGCGTGTGCCGGCCGGCGTGGGATGGTTGTTGTTGACCTCCGGTGAACGGACTCGTTGCAGGCGTCATCCACACCACCAGCAGGCGGCTGGACAGAGAGAGGCAGGCGGAGCACGAGCTGGAGGTGAGAGTCACCGTGATGGTGGTGGTGGTGGTAGTGGCCTTCAATAGCTGTACCGGAGGAATTTCCATCTGGTACAGATATAATGGGAGGCTCATCGATGCCCAGGTGCGGTCAAGTGATGGCTCCCTATTGCTCAACCTTGCCGATGATCTGGTAATTGCTGCTCACTCAGAGGAGGAGTTGGAGGCGCTGCTGCTAAACGTGGAGCTTGCCACTAAGAGGTTGGGACTTACCATCAGCCCCACCAAAGCTAAGCACCTGCCTGGGTATTTTGTACCATCGGACAATCCACCCCCACAACTCACAATTGGTGATAGGGCAGTTGTGGAGAGAGTGGAGAGTTTCCCATACCCTGGCAGTGTGCTCATGACTGGCTTCAGTTTGACAGCGGAGGTCTCACTCCGAATCAGTCGAGCGGCATTATCTTTTCATCGGTTGCATAACGCTGTGTGGAAGCTACCTGGTCTGTCGCTCCGCACTAAGCTTCGGGTCTTCTCGGCAAATCATTCCCACCCTTCTCTACGCTTGCGAAACGTGGACCCCCCCTAATTGAACATCTTTGGCTGGTTAGAAACATTTAGGCTCACCTGCCTACGATCCATCCTGGGTTTAACCAGGGTGGATTGTGTGAGGAGCTCACAAATCATTAAAACATCTGGACAAAGACCCATCGGAGCGCCGGGCGGCTAAAGCACAGTAGGGGGCACAGGTGGTGCATCGGCCACTCATCTCAGTCAGTCGACCCGTGGCACCTGGGTGTGCCCCGTGACCTCCTGCCAGCGGACGTTCGACACGTGGCCTCGACGTGCCCATGGCTTGGCACAAGCGTCGTGGTGCCGTCACGGCCACTTAGTGGAGGTCGTTGTTGTTGTTGCGCGTGTGTCTGCGTGCGTCCCGCCCGCCGGCGCCAGGTGTCCATCGTGGACGGCGGCGTGCCCCCGCGTGAAGCGAGGGTGGCGGTGACGCTGAGCGTCTCCGACGAGAACGACAACGCCCCGCGCTTCCGCAGGAACCTCACGCGCGTTTACGCGGTGGCGGCGAAGGAGCCGACGGTGGTGGCCATCGCCCGCGTCTACGCCGCCGACGCCGACTGGGGCAACAACGGCATGCTGTTGTACACCGTCCGCGGGTGGCAACACAATTACTATTCCGATGAGCACGGAGTCGTCTACAGCCGGAGCGACTTGCACCGTGCGGGGACATCCCACTCCATCCTGGTACTGGGCACACTCCCCTCGCGGTCCTCCCC